>NC_137045.1:17746688-17844188 GCF_032717465.1 Coenobita brevimanus | reverse complement strand
ACACTTTTCAAGATTTTTACCAGCCGCGATAGTGAAGCTGGTATTGTTTTCAGTTTGTCTGGGTGTCTGTTAGCACAGTAACTTCGGAGCCTTTCAAGATATCATCACAAAATTTTACAGGTGTGTAGTAGGGAAAAAAGCCTATCACGAGTTCGAAATTGGTGAAAGTAGGTCAAGGTCTGAATGTCTGCTACCACGATAACTTCGCAACCGCTCAAAATATCATCACAAAATTGTACAGGTGAGTAGTAGGGATGAAAATTTAGGATGAGTTCGAAATTGGTGAAAGTAGGTCAAGGTCAAGGTTATATTCCGAGCCGCGCTAGATATGTATCGGCTCGCGGCTGGTGTGGTTCCCTGCTTGGGGGGGACCTCTAGTATTATTTTCTTTTTTAAAGAAAGATAAGGAAAAGAGAATGCAGAGTCTTCCCGTGTGCCTTTTTATTTCTGCAAAAAAAAAGAAAAAAAAATTACGTGGAAAAATATGATTGTCAATCATAATGACGGTTGTTAGACATTGATCCCATCCCGTTTTCTGGGAAAAGACATCTTTGCTACGACAGGGAATTGATCGTTTTTGTTTTCACAGTGCCCTGTGTGTGTGTGTGTGTGTGTGTGTGTGTGTGTGTGTGTGTGTAAGCCCAAGGTCGAGAAGTACTGAGTGATGTACTAGGGAGATAAGGATGTACCACTAGAGGAAAAACTTAAAAGTGGGCTTGCGTAACGGAGGCAGTGTTCCGGAAGGTGGGTAGGGGGAGGGGTTAAGGTGGGAGTAGGGGGATAGGGGGGTAGGGGAGAGGTTAAGGTGGGAGGTGGGGGATGGGGAGTAGGGGTGGGGGTACTAATAAATGACGGAGGGGGATGTGGATAAGGGGGAAGGGGTACTGATAGGTGACGAGTGGGTGCGGTAGTGGTGATTGTGTAAATGGAGTTGTGGCGGTGGATGAGCTACTCGTGAGTTGATGGTGGTTGTGGTTGTTGTGATGGTGTGTGTGTGTGTGTGTGTGTGTGTGTGTGTGTGTGTGTGTGTTGTGGTAAGTGTGGTGGTTTGAGGATTGTGGTGGTTGTGAGGACTGTGGTTGTTGTGGTGGTAAAGTGGAGTTGTGCTGGTAGTTGTGGATGTTGTGGATTGTGTATGTAGAATTTAAGTAGTGATGGTAGTGTTTGTGGTGATTGTGGTGGTAATTCTGGAAGTGAGGATACTGATAATGGCTTTTATGGTTTATGTAAGATGTCTGATTTTGACTGTGGTGTTTTGGTAGTGGTTGTGGCGGTTGATGTTATAATAGGTTGAGTAAGTGTGGTTGTTGTGGTGATTGTGGTGATCGTAGTTGCTGTGGTGATGATATTTTTGGTGATTGTTGTGGATGTGGATTTTTGATGGTGGTAGTGGTGATGATTGTGCCATGATTGATGTGTACCCTGAGTGGGGTTTTGGTGGTGGTTGCGGTGGTGATTGTGGTGGCGGTTGTATGAGTGCATGGGATATGGTGGCGGTGGTGGTGATTGTTGTTGTGGTAAATGGACGACGGAGGTGGTTGTATGAATGGTGGTTTAATTGAACTGTGGTGATGAATGGTATTGTGGATAGATATTTACGATGTTTGATTGAAGTTGTGATGGTGGTTGTATTTGTTTTCTGGTTGTTTTGATGCCTGTTGTTTTGATGGCTGTCAGCGTTGGTTGTGGCGTTATTTGTAATGCACATTCTTTATAGCATGGGACTATTTTGGTCAGCTTTGGGGAAACCTCTCATTTGGAAGAGGGTTAGGAACAGTCTGTTAACTTGTTCAGTATATAGATTTCTTTTTCTCGATACCGCCAAACAATGCAACGTTCGATGGAGCACTCGTACTGTAAGGTTCAGGGAGTAGCCTAGTGACGTTCTTCCTCCATGAGTTGGCTGAAATTTTTGTCATTTAACATTATATTTCCAGCAGGTCATCAATTACAGATTATGATTATACTACGACTCTACATCCTTTCTGTAGCACTTCTTTGTGACTAGCACCATGCTGTAAGGTCACTCACTTCTGACAGTTCAGCAAGCAGGGTGGAGAGACGCAATTTTATACCAAGTTAAGGCGAACAGAGCATAGGCATTGTATGGGAAAGAGTTGTACAGGATACGTGGAAAATGTCTGTACCCACCTGTCTTTGGCCTTCCTGGAAAAGCAAGTCATAGTTAGGAGAAGAATTTGATCGTAGGTGTGTTTATGGATATTAGCTTTGGCCAGGGGTACCAGCAATATACCCTTGCACTGCCAGACTGTTCTGAGTAAACTAACTGGCGCTGGCAAGTATAACGTTATCCCCTCCTGTATGCTGATGTGTTAAATTGTTCCTTTCACCACCAGACGATTTTATTCTGTTTGGAAGAGACTTTTGAGTTGGAAGGGTTATATTACTCCTTTACTGAATAAAATCATCTTGTACTCAGAGGCTTCATGTACGCTGTTTCTAACCTTATGATAACGAAAACTTGTCATCAAAGAAGTGCAAGTAAAGGCACAGACTAACACAGTGTGGAGGCGTGACGATTGAAGGGTTAGGGTAGGAGGGGGTATGTAATAAGTACGTAAATTAATCTATAAAAAAAGATAAGAAATAAGACTGGAAATTAACAAGTCCACAACACAACAATGTCGTGAGAACTTGTGTTTGGGAAGGAGAGCTGTTTGCAGAGAAAGGCAGCTGAACATCACCGTCAGGAGGTAGCAAAATTAGACTTAAAGAGACGTCATCGTAAAGAATTAATTTCGAGTTAAACTACAGTACAGCAAATTCATATCTTGGGAGCCTATGTTTGGTGAGGGGAAATTGTGGCCCTTCCTAGAAACTATTAGGAAATGAGACTGATAAAAAACGATTGGAGGAAGCAAGACGTCATCGTAGTGAAGGGGTAGAAAGAAGGGGCTGTATTCTAGGTGCTGTATGAGACCGGAGCACTTCTTCTTTAGCGATTTTGTTTAATACGCCTTAACAATTCCAGTATGCTATTTATATCGCAAAATAAATCGCTAAGGAAGAGGTGTTACGAAATTTCTAAAGGCACTTAGTATGCGTCCCACGGTTCACAGTATATCCATATTGTGTGAGCTTATGTACGGAGAAACAGTGATGCTTCTGAGAAACTGTTAGGAAATGAGGAAACGCCAGAGACTTTATGAGGGGCTGAGGGATTAAGTGTGAGCTCATGTAGGCGGGCAGGGCAGGGGTGGTTGTTAAGTAAGGCTGGCGACGGACAGACGGATGGACCAATACCGGATCCCTCTCTAAGCTGAATATTATCGTGTAACAGTAGCTGAAATGAAATACACGCATGGTTAGTGGTACACTACTTTTACTCAAAATATCTGGTGGTAGTTGGGGGCACCCATCATTCACTCACTTGATGTAGTGCTGCATACTTCATCCTTCATGTAGTGCTGCATACTTCATCCTTCATGTCTGTCATTTTTTTTTTCCTGTGTGTCTTCCTCCCTTCCTGTTTCTCCCATCCATTCTGTCACTATTGCCTTCTTTCCACTTCAGGTGGCTCTGCACAGAGTGACAAACGAAATGGTTTCCTGTAACTAAGGAAACCATTTACTACGGTGAGTGGTAACCATATAGCCTAGTTCCATAACGGGGTGACGTGGAGTCTACTATGGTACCCCTGTTAACTGGGTGGAGAGACGCAAATGCGGCATCCACCCGGGAATAAAAACACACTAATCTTCGCGCCTCACTGTGACGAGGCACCGTCACCTACGTGGGAACATCGGTTTACTGGATGTGATGACCCTGTAAGGGCGGTTGCTTGTTTGTGGTTGATGGGTCTGCATGATCAGACAGACCGGGGTACCACAACACTAACTCTAACCATCTCTCCGTCTTGACTGCTGGGTTGTACAAAGATTAACACTAAGATACGAAGAAAACAATGGAAAGGATGTGGAACCGTAGCAGTGTCTTTATCCTGCACTGGCTTACGTTACATAAACTGCAAAAGGAGGAAAATTAAGACAAAAAATAAAAAGTATCGTGAAAATGAGGTGGATAAAGATTTTAAAACCTTCAAGGCCCACTGGTCACTCTAGGCTTAATAATTTTGGCTGCCAATCATCCAGAGTAAAATGAAATACCTAGATGGCCACAGCTACTGACCGGATTAAGAGAAGAGTTGTCTGGCAAGGGATGATAGTGAAAGAATATAAAAGAAGAAACAGTCATGGTTTCTGGAATGAAATGAATGATATTCTTGGAAAATCAGAAGTTGCTCGACTTTCGGAAGAGTTGTGGTTGGGGGAGAGAGAGAGAGAGGGAGGGAGAGAAAGAGAGAGAGAGAGAGAAAGAGAGAGGGAGAGAGAGAAAGAGAGAGAATCTGAGAGGGTGAGTAGCGTAAGTAATGTGGGAGGGGTGAGGAAGTGAGAGGTAAGAGTATGGTAATGAGATGGATGATGCGTGTGAGGAGTGGAGGGGGTTATTAGGAGGGTATGAGGTATGAAGCAAGAGTTACTTTGGTTAATTTGATGGCACCCGTGGAACAACAGAGGGCGGAGAAGGGAGTGGGGGGAATGTTAAAAAAAAAAAAGTGAGAGGGTTGTGAGGTGAGGGGGCAGAGGCTGGATGAGAGAGTGTGGGTGAGGATGAGGGAGAGGGGGGTGAGGTGAGAGAGGGAGGCACGGAAATGGCGAGGGTGAGGGAGGCAGGGAAAGGGTGAAAATGAGAAAAAGGTAGGGTAAGAGTGAAGCCAGCGTGAAAGTTTTGTGACGAAATTGCGGAGGTGAGGATGAGACAGGGCGAGGGACAGGGTCAGAGAAAGGGTGATGGATGCGGCTAGGGGCACGGGCAGAGGGAGGGTGAAGCAGGGTGAGGGGCTGGGGCAGAAGGAGGGTGAAGTAGGGTGAGGGGCAGGGGCAGAGGGAGAGTGAAGTAGGGTGAGGGGCAGTGTCAGAGGAAGGGTGAGGGGCAGGGTCAGAGGTAGGGTGAGAGGCAGGGTCAGAGGTAGGGTGAGGGGCAGGATCAGAGGGAGGGTGAAGGGCAGGATCAGAGAGAGAGTGATGGATCAGGTGAGAGGCAGGTCAGAGAGTTGAGGCAGGGTGAGGGACGCTCAGAGGGAGGGTGAGGCAGGGTGCTGAGAGGGTGGTGGGTAGGGTTAGAGGGAGGGTGGTGGGTAGGGTGAAGGTTAGGGTCAGAGGCAGGGTGGTGGGTAGGAAGAGGGGCAGGGTCAGATGGAGGGATGAGGCAGGGTGAGGAGAAGGGCTAGAGGGATGGGGCAGGGTGAGGAGAAGGGTTAGAGGGAGGGAGAGGCAGGGTGAGGAGAGGGGCTAGAGGGATGGTGAGGCAGGGTGAGGAGAGGGGCTAGAGGGAGGGTGAGGGGTAGGGTGAGGGTGAGCCTGGCGCCGCACATGTCGGACAGCAGACGGTCTTAAGGCAAACTTTTCCTGCCACAAAGTTGAGATCCCGGTATTGATAGTGGTGATGGTCTTTATAGTGCCCCCTCCTGCCCTCTCCCGCCCACCCCTCCTTTCCATCCTCTGACGTCCCCTCCAATCCCCCTCCTGCTCCCTCCTGCCCTCCCTCTCATCCCCTCCTAGCCCTCCTTCCCCCCTTTCATTCATTCATCCCTCCCTCCTACACCTCGCAGTCTCCTCTCTACCCCTTCTCCGCCCCCTCACCCTTCCTCTCCTGTCTTCTCTTGCCCCTCCCCCTTCTGTCCCTTCTCTCCCCTCCACCCTCCAGTCCCCTCTTGCCTCTCCCCCCCCCCCCCCCCCGTCTCCTCTTGCCTGCCCGTCCCCCTTTTGTCTCCTCTTGCCCCTGCCCTTCTCATCCTCTTATCCATCCCTCCTCCCGTCCCCTCTCCCACTACCTCTTTCCTCAATCCACTGCCTCCCTCCTTTTCCTCCCTGTGTCCCTCTCGCCTTCATGTTCTCGTTTCCCCCAGTCCCGTTCCCTCTCTCCATCTTTCCATCACCATCCCTCCCTCCCTCCCCTTGTTCCTTCCCTCCAGTCCCCTCCTTCCTTCCCTCTCCCCCTTCCGCTTTCCATCCCTACCTCGTTTCCGATTCTCTTACCTCCTTCGTTTTATCCTTTTTTCTTCCTCCAGCCCCTTATCTTCACCAGCATCACCTATTCTCCTTTCCTTCCGGCTTTCCCCCCCCCCCTCACTGCACTCATCCTTCTTCCTCTTATTTTTACCTACCCCTGTCTCTCCACTTCTCCCTCTTCATTTCCTCTTCATTCTCCCCTCCAGTTTTTACGCCCCTCTTCCTCGTCTCTCCCTCCTTACCTCATTCTCCTCCTGCATTCCTCCTTCACCTCTAATACTCACTCTGATTCGGTTGCCTTTACCATATATTGTAGACGAAGGCTTATTGTGAAGGTGTAGTGTGCAAGTGTGGGTGTAGGTAAAGAGGCGGGTGTGAGTGGGTGTCATTATAGAAGCAGGCGTTGGTGTAGTTAGATAAAGAGATCGCAGTAAACGAAGAAACAGTTTTAGATCAAGAAACAGGTGTAGATCTAGATGCAGATACAAGTGTAGGTGACAAAACAGGTGTAGATGGACTGTAGGTGTTGGTTTAGCTGTTGATTAGATGTAGATGTAAATTTGGTTAGCACGAGATAAGCATATGACAGTAGCGATAGAATAAGGAATGTGATAATTTTGGTGGAGGGTTAGATTGGTTTATGACTGTGAGTGGTGGGAAGATTAGCACAAGGTCTCACTGATTTGGGGGTTGTGACAAATATGGATGGTTAATATTGTTAGTATAGGTAGGTAAGGATAGATTTAGTTGACGAAAAAATGAAATGTAAGTGAAGTAAAATGCGTATACGAAAGGAAATGTTGATCTAGATGTAGGCAAGACACTGAGAAGCACAAATAAACAGAGATACAAGGGTGTGTGCGTGAACAAGACAGTGTTGGTGCTGGGCTGGACTGGGTTAAGTTATGGGTGGTGGTGGTGGAAGGAGGATTGTCTTAAGGTCTCACTCATTTGGGGGATCGAGCCAGAGAGGGCCGGATTACACGATTGCTCTAAGGGATTGGTGGGATTTAGGCGGCTCTGGCCCCTAAGCTGACAGGCGCCTGCTCAGTGGTGGGGGCCATGATAGTGTGTGGGGGCCATGGCAGTGTGTAGGAGGCCATGGTAGTGTGTGGGGGCCATGGCAGTGTGTAGGGACCATGGTAGTGTGTGGGGGCCATGGCAGTGTGTAAGGGGCATGGCAGTGTGTAGGGACCATGATAGTGCGTAGGGACCATGGCAGTGTGCGGGGGAAGCCGGGGACTGTGGTGGTGCTGGGGTGGGATAGAATGAGGAGTACTCGTAAGGGATGGGATGGAAGGGAGTGGAGAGATGGAGAGAGAAGAAGACGTGTGAGGAAGTAATAGAAGAGCCAGAAAGGGAGTGGAAGAAATGAAGAGGAAGTGGAAGGGTGCGAGTTGGATGGAAGACAGGACAGAGAAAGGAAGGTGTCGAAGAGAGGAGTAAAGAAGTGAGAGGAAACATTAAAAGAGTAAAGGAAGAGGAAGAGGTGAGATGGGAGGGAGGGCAGGGAGACGAAAAGACGGCAGGGAGAGGAAGCAATGGAAGGAAGACAAAGAGGTTGGAGGATGAGGTTGTGACAGAAGGAAGGAAAGGAAGGCGAAAGGAGGAAATGGAAGGGTCAGAGAAAAAAGATAGGAAGGGGGAGTGGAGGGAAGGAGGAGGAAATGATGAAAGGGAAGAGAGGAAATGACGAGTAAAAGAAATAGTGGTGGGAAGTTTGGGAAAGTGAAGTGGAGAGAAAGGAGAGGAAGAGGAAACAATGACATGTGAATGGAAGGAAGAAACTCCAGAGTGAAAGAAAGTAATGAAAGAGATTATAGGGAAAGGGAGGGAGGAAGTGGTGGAAGGAAGTGAAGAGAGAAGGTCTGAAATGGGGAAGTTTTGTAACGTTTCTTCACGTCGGCTTTGCTGCTTTCACGTCCGTTCCAGTTTTTGTCTTGAGTGCCTGGAGGTTTGGGATTGTTTGGGGGCAGGGATGGGAGAGGGAGGGAAAGGGAGGAGGTGATATGGATATATGGTGTTTGTTATAATTATTTCGTCTCATGGCTGCAACAAGTCTGGTACTCTAAATCAGATAACGTCAGACGATTATATTCAGCTGAGAATCAGTCGTGGGAGAGTGAGAGTAATGTCAGGCGCTGACGGCCGGTTTGCGCAATCGATCAATAGTGGGGCGTCCAAGATAGATTCATCGCTGGCACACAAATCGATCACTTTTTGTGCGGGTGACATAGCTTTTACCCTGGCCAGGGATATCGTTCGATTTTCCAACCGATAACTTTAATAAACGTTTTCTTCACGGCTTGTCACAGTTTTGCTGTGCTTGTTACTTACCGTGGATTTTTTTTTTTTTCATCGACCTCAGATATTAGTGGGAAATAGTGTTACGCTGATGATGATGATGACGGTGCTGGGGGTGGGGAGCTGCTGCCGCTGTTTTATTTTGCATTTATGTATGTGCTTGTTTATTTTTGCCTCTTTCTTCCCATCACCCTTGATACATTTTCTTGTTTTTTGATCCTGCAAATCTACCCAGGTGCTTCTCAGTTCACAAACACATCTTATGATGATTTCCATGTCGTAATTAAGACCTGTTATGGCAGGAAGGACAAGGAAAACGGAGTGCTGATTCTTCCCACGACTCCTGGTCATCCTGCAAAGGCAAATCCTAGTTACGACAGAGAATTAATCCTATGTTTATGATTATGATCTTTGGAATGAGATGCAGCTGTTAAAATTTTCTTCTCGTAACTAAGATTGTATCAGCAGGAAGATCAGTAGACATAAAATTTTGCATTACCCTCGTCCTTGTCCTTAAAGTAAAAAAAAAGTATTAGTGAATTGGTGGTCAAGTACAGTAGCAAGGATGGGCTAACTTCATACCCTTCACTACGAGAGGTCTCCCCGTAAGCTAAATGGAATCGTCTGGCAGTAGCAAAAACAGAATATGGGTGTCATCGTGCAGGAGGAGGTTAAGGGAGATACTTTCTGACATTTTAATCATGGAAGATCACCATTAAAGCTGAGGAAAATCGTCGGACGTACTAAGAATCTAATGAAGTGACGTCATTAGCACAGATTTGTAGTGGGTAATTATTTTTTTAAGCTGAGTGAAATCGTCTTGCAGTACCATAAGTAAAGCCAAAGAAATCGTCGTGGACTAAGAATAGGGGTTGAAAGGGAAGGAATTGTTTGTGTTTCGTAATGATCTCCTTCCGTTGCCTGCGCTACTTTCACGTCCGAGTCACATTCTCTCCAAGGCTGTTTTTGGATGGTGTGTGTGTGTGTGTGTGTGTGTGTGTGTGTGTGTGTGTGTGTGTGTAGTTAGTTTGAGTGTGTATATGAGTGTGTGTGTAGGAGATGTGTGTGTAGTGGTGTGTTTGGGGACTGTACACAACCCTTTAGCGTGCCGTAAACTTCACTTCCTTCTCACCGTCTGGATAATACCGCCACCACCGTGAGCTCTCTCTCTCTCTCTCTCTCTCTCTCTCTCTCTCTCTCTCTTTCTTTCTTTCACTACACTTTTTCAGCCACCTTAACGCCTCATCTTCCCCCAGTTCTTATCTCTTCATTGCCTTTCTCCTCTGACCTGCTCTTTTTCTCCATCTGTGTTCTCTCCACCAGCAGGACAAGAAAAAATCAGTAGGGGTTTCGGAAAGGAGTAGGTATGTTGTTTGTTGCTTTCCTTTTGCATTTTGGTTCACCCTGTGTTAATCTCTTCCACCTGTCTCCTTTAATCAATTTTTTTTTTCTTCTTCCGCCAGCCGTTTCCTACTAGTCTTCCTTTTCCCCATCATGTTCCATCAGCATTTCCTTCAGTTTTATCTGTTCTTCCTTCGGCTTTCCATGCCTTCTTCCTCTGCGTCTTTTCCTCCAGACTTTCTGTCTACTTTTCCAGCCCTTCCATCCTCTCTTCCATCCTTTCCATCCTCTCTTCCAGCCCTTCCGTCTCCTCCTCCAGCCCATCCGTCTCTTCCTCCAGCCTTTCCGTCTCCTCCTGCAGCCGTTGTGTCTCCACTCTCATCCCTGTGGCCGTCCTTGTCAGTGTTGTGGCGTGGGGGAGTGCGTGTATCCGTGCGGCGCCGCCCACCCACCGCCTGCCTTTATTTTGGAAACGTTTTTTGGGGTTTGCTGCACCGCCGTCTGGACACATCGCAATCTGTCCACCATCACCCCTTGACCACCACCACCACCACCCCACCTCCCTTCCATTCCATCACCCACCCTCTCGTTTCCTCTCCTCTCCCTGCCCTACACTCCCCTACCCTCTCCTCCTTTCCTCTCCTCTCCTCTGGCCTACAGGCGGAGTGGGGAGTGGGGAGGGTGGAGTGAAGAGCAAGGGAGTGGGGATTGTGAAAGGCGATGGGGGTGGAGGGGATGGAAGAACGAGGAAGGGGTAGCGAGGAAGAGTTGGAGACAGGGAGGGAGAGGAAGGAGAAGTGATGACGAGGGATAGTGGGAAAAGCGTGGGAAAGGAAGGGCGAGGGAAAGAGAGAGAGAGAGAGTCGGTCGGGAATGGGGGGGGGGGAGAAAGGAAGAATGAGAGCGAGGGAGTAGAGGAGATGGAGAGACCGGAAGGGGAAGTAAGAGGAGTTGGGGAGAGGGACAGGGTGGTGGTGAGAGAGAGAGAGAGGGGGGGGTATGAAGAGGAAAGGAGAGTGATGGAGGGAGCGTAGGAGAGGAAGATAAAGGCGTTGGGAGGAGAGAGAGAGAGAGAGAGAGAGAGATTAAGTAGTAGCGATAGGAGGAGGAAGGAGGGATTGAGAGGAAGACAGATGGATGGGGGAAAGGATTATGGGAGGAGGGAAGGGATAAGAGAAATGAATTAGAAGAGGAGGGGAGGGAGAAACGGAAGAGAAAAATGAGAGAAGGAAGAGAAATTAGATGACGATGAGGAAGGATGAGTATGAAAAGGAAATGATGAGAGGAAGGATGAGAAGGGAGAAAAGAGAGAGACAGGAAGATATGGGAATAACAAGCGCAAGACAGAGAAGGAAGCAAGGAAAAGACTGAGGGAAAGAAGTGGAGTATGTTATGAAGGTAAGCGAAATGAGGAGTAGGAAGAAAGAAGACCTAGATAGCAGAGAAGATAGGAGGGAAAGACAGCGAAAGGAACGAAAAGGAATGAGGAAGGAAGAGGAGTAGAAGAAGTATGTGCAGAGGGCAAAGTAAGAAACAGAATGAAGGAGGAAGGAGAGTAGAGACAGAAGATAGGCGCAAAATAAAGAATAACGAGAGAAGGAAAAGACTGAAGGAGGAAGGAAGATGTGGGGCAGGTAAGCAAAAGGAAGTGAGGGGAAGATAAAAGAAGGAAGGCTAAGGAGATAGTAAAAGAAAGAATATAAATAGTGAAGGAGGAGAATGAAGGAAGGGCAAAGGAAAAGACTGAGGGAAGGAAGAAAAGGAGGAAGAGCCGGAAGGAGGGAACAAAAAGAATGAGGAAGGCAAGAGAAGGAAAAAAGGAGGAGAGAAGCAAGAGAGAGGAAGGAAAGAGGGAACAGACGGGGGCAATAAAGAAGGAAGAGACGATGGGGAAGAAGGGAAGGAGAGACGGAGAGAAGGGAGAAAAAAGCTTAGGGAAGGAAGAGACGGAGGGGAGGAAGGAAAGAAGCAAGGAACTGAAGGAAGGAAGGAAGAAGGAGGATGTGGTGAGGGCAAACGCTTCGTCAGACTGTAAACAAAGCAGCATCCAGCCACGCCTTAAGGACTTCACATATTAAATTATACGGTTCTGCATTATCTCTCTACCCTATCGGCTTTTATTTGTTTTGCCTTTTATCTTCCCTTTGCATCTTTTATTATTTTATTTCCAATTTGTAACTTTGTATCCACCTTCAAGACAGCGTTTTAAAATTTTGCTCTTCTGCGTATTTTCCCATTCAGTTTTTGCCTGTTTTTTTTCTTTATTATTATTATTATTATTATTATTATTATCATTGTTGTTGTTGTTGCTGTTGTACTTTTAATCAATGACTGTCGACTCATATCCACCTTCAAGAAACTGCATATTAATTATGGTGTTTTTCATTATCTCGCCCATCAATTTTTGCTCGTTTTCCTTGTATCATCCCTCTTTAAAAATTTATTTTATTATTATTATTATTATTATTATTATTATTGTGAGGCTAGGGAACTGACACGAGATCGAACTGGCTGGATGAATGTTGTGAGGAGAAGTGCATCATCAGGGATTTGGCACCCCTTTTTAACGTGGTAGCGTCCGGATTGACTCTTTCGGATACGTTTATGTGAAGCTACAAAATGTGGTGAATGTTTTTGGCGTATCCGACGGAGCCAGGATTCCGGGGGCTTGAATGATGAGTGAATGGAGGTGTGGCCCATTGGATTGGGCAAATTTGGGCTATCTGGACATCGCTACTCGTCACCTTGCCCTAGGGTGGGAAAGGAGGTCCGGATGATGATGATGATAATAATAATAATAATAATAATAATAACAATAATAATAATAATATTATTATTATTATTTTATTAATTATTATTACTAACTACTACTATTATTACTGCTACTACTACTACTACTGTTTCGAATCATTGATTATCATTCTTCTCAGATTCACCAAAATATGCTCCTTATCAGTTAATTTACACTTTTATATGTGTCACTCATTACCAGTTTTTCCATGTACCTCCTGTTTTCTTTGTGTTTATCCATCCATCCATCCATCGGGAGCATAGGGGTCCGGGGATAGCCTGTTCAATCCAGACAGCTGAGGCAAGAATGGCCAGTCGTTTGCTCTGAGTGACATTAACTGAGCAATAAATAGCAATCAGCCCTCAGATTTAATCAGTTTATTGGCTAAGTCAGGTTGGAAACCTTTAGCCCACTACACAGCGAGGCGTCTATTGGTTGGTTATGCGATCATCCAAACTTAGAAATGATTGGCTGATTTACAAGAATTCATTTTTGTCACACTGTAACGTAACCAGTAGATATCCCTACATATTACTGTTAATATACTTAATACATTTCGAATCGATACCAGCCCCTTTTAATCCTCCGCCCATTTACTCCTTCAATACAGTGCCCTCTCCATTTCATTCTTGCTGCTTCTAAACGACTTTGTTTATGACAGTCCGCTGGTAATGCAGTCGAGTGAAGATGTATCTAACCCCTTCAGTGCCAAATCTTCCGTAACCTGAGTAAAATCATCTGAGAAAAGCAAGAATGAAATATGTAAAGACATCTAGTGAAGAAGTGAATTATCTAAAAAGTCTGAATGCATGGCTAACCCTCTTATGGTCGGGGCAGTCCAAAATTCCATTCCAACTAGCGCCCTATGATGCTTTACGACTGATAATGAGTCACAGGAACCTGAGAGTGTTAAGACCTTGTATAAATTGTCTGTTCTCTCACTTCCCTTTTTCCCACCACTTCACTCATTCACTTAAAAAAAGAAAAAAAAAAATGCAAGGAGTGAATGAAGCTGGAGTGTAAACATGTGACGTCACTTCCCGCCATGTGCAGTAAACAGTGGTGATGTGATGAGAGCAGCAACATGGCGGCCAAGGGGGAACCAGCCTATTTTAATTTCATTGACAGCCTCCCCAGAACCTGTTAATAAAAAAAATAATAAGTGACAATTTTCCTCGTGGAGTAACCCTCAAATGGCCAATAAACTCTAGTATTCCGTTCCTTTCAGCTGAGATTGAGTCACAGGTGGAAGAACATTAATTTTTTTGGAATCTTTCACATTTAAAAATGTGAGATAAAAGTGGGTAAATTTTCCACTACACACAAAGGACGTAGTTTTGATTTTATTTTTGCTGCCTCCTGGTGATTGTTTTCAGTTCAGGAGAGTTTTCGAACTGGAGGGGGTTATATAACCTTCATTAACCCCTTCAAAACTAGGTGGTTGAGTGAAGTTGTCAGGCAGCAAGCAGAGTAAAAAAGACTCACCCGGGGTGAAGGTGTTTAACACATTATTAGAAATTTTTGTATTTTGTGTGGTTCTGTTTGTGGGTGTTAATCCGAAGCTGACAGTAATGTAGAATAAACAGTGGGTAACTTTTCCTCGTATGTTAAGCACTTTTTACAATTATCGTTGCGTGTATCTGTGCTGGATTATAGTAACGTAGCTTAAGCAGGAGCATGTTTTTTTTTTTTTTTTTTTTTTCCCGTCACCTCTGTCAACAAAACGTTGCTAAGTTTAAACTGTGTAAAAAAAAAAATACATATTTTTTTTTAGGTGACTCAGTGTTTTCAAAATGCATCGTGTTGCTTACTTTTCCCTGGCAACGCGGCGGCGACGATGTCCAAGGGTGACGTCAACGAGTCGACTCTCATTGGCCGCCCTATGTAAACAAAAGAACCACAGAAAAGAGAGTGCGATGGAGCAAGCAGAGATGTCTTCCTCAGCAGCCAAAACAGTTCCCACGACTTTTACTAGATCATAACTTTGCCTCTGTGAGATAATAGAGAAATCCGATGCTGAAATATTCGATGCGAGTGAGATACAGACAACGGCAGAGATCAGAGCGCGATAAAGCAGGGCAAAAGTCGACCCCTGATGCAAAACTCACCCGTCGGAGTCTTACAAGGCAGCTGAATTAATTTGCGAAGGATTGCCAGTCTCGGGGTACAGACGGGGATACAAGTTTGTTCAGTATTTCACTTTCGTTCACTTTCGTCTGCCGGTTAATATTTCAAACTGAGAGGGGCTTGGTTTGTTTCTCAGTCATAGATGATGTTCTTTGGTATGATGAGCCAGGGAGAATAGTGACCAATATGCCGTAAGTGTGCAGTAGACGCAGTGGAGTAGGAGGCGAACTTTTGTCCCTGCCTGTACGATGAGAAAGTTTCGGTAAAAAGCTGCGGTTGGTGAGGCGGAGAGAAGGCATGTTTCGAACTGGTGCCAGGAAGGTGGGGAACCGCGGGAAAAATGCCGGAAAGAAGAGTTGCAGGCGTCAGGGCGAAACTTTTGTGGCGGGAATCGAGGGAGGAGGAGGAAAAAACAGATCCAGAGAGAGAGAGATTTACTGAAGGTATCTAGTCGTAAGGCTTCTCTGTAAAATGGAAATATTTTAATTGTGCCAGATAGTTACCTGTATTTAAGTTATACGGGTAACTTAATAGATAAGAAGGGTATGCGAAGATAACAGTGACACAGACCCTTCAGTAGAGGACGCTTTATATAATCTATCGTTGCTCTCACCAGACGAGTGTATTAAACTTTGGAGAGACTTTCCGAACAGGAATTAGATACAGCCTTCTTGAACCCCATCACTTCATGAGGTCTGTCCTGTGCGAAAGAAAAACGTCCGAATTCAACAAGAATAATATGAGAAAGACGTCATAGGAACGAAGGGTTTAAGGACGAGAAACAAAGGCGTAACGAAAGCGATAGCGAGGCGTGGGAAGGAGAAAGAGGAGGGGGACGGAAGAGTGTTTATAAAAGAGTGACAGGGGACGCACGTGAACGAGGCATGGTAATGACAGGCAAGGGCACAGCTCTGAAAAGTGCAGGGGGTAGGGAGCACAAGATGACAGAGGTAGAGGGTAGGATGAGAAAGGTAGAGGGTAGGTATGGTAAAAAACATACTATGTGAGAGAACAGGGTGAGAAATAGAGAGGGTGGAGGGAAAACTAAATAGAGAAAGGAGTGCAGAAGAAAGCAAACAGCCACAAACATTATGGTCGTTTCAAGGCCGTTTGTTATAGGGAAAGTTATAAGTAACAAAAATTATTCTATTAGTAGACAAGGACAGAAACGCATGAAGGTTGCCAGACTAGGGGGAGATTAGGAAATAGAAATGCTGAACCAAATTCCGTTGACGAAGCGGAGATAAGGCAGAAGTGAGATCAGGAGAAGCAAAGTGAAGGTAAAAGCTGAGACAGGAAAAAAAAAAAAAAAAGAGCCTAGATTGATTGGAGGTGAAAGAGAAGGAAAACAATAAGCAGAATGGAGTTGGAAGCAGAGGTAAGAGACTAGGCAGACTGGATATATAAGCTGAGGCAGAAGAGAGAAACAGGAGACGAGGCAGACATGATACTAGTAAAGGCAGATCGCAAGAGACCTGTTGTGTTTACGAGGCTTAGTTGTTGTCGAATAGGATGGGTTATCTGGTATGTTTTGTGTGATTTAAAAATAGTAGCACTGGGAGGGGAGGGAGGAAGAGGGAAGGAAGAGACAGGAGAGAGATGTGCAGAGGAAAGGGAGAGGGAAGGAAGAGACAAGAGAGAAATGTGCAAAGTAAACAAGAGGACAGGAGACTGCCTCCCATTATTTATTCCCTGGCGTCATCGAATGTGACTCAAAGAAGGCGTTGATGGCTGGAAATCATTTTACTGCCTTTCGATTTTTTTTTTTTTTAATTCTTTGTATTCTTTCTTCCATAAATAAATACTAGTAGTGAAGCGATTAATGAAGGCGGTAACCAATGCCCCCAATTCGAAAAGTCTTTCCTGAGCTGAACTAAATCGTCTCGAGATAGTAAGAATAAACTAAAAGACGTCTTAGAGCTCAAGGGTTAAGGGTAAAGCAAAGGAGGGGAAAAAAAGTGGCAAATCGGAGTGAAGGGCAAGACGGCAGAGGAAGGCAGGGGGCAAAGAGGCAGAAAGTTGTGTGGAGAGGCATAATGGTAAGCAGGCAGGAGTACGGTAGAAGCAGCAAAGAGGACAGTACAACAGAAAGGCAGAGGAGTGTGAAAAGGACCAAGGATATGATGAAGAGAAAGATGGTGTGAAACCATGGTAAAAGGAGAGAAGAAAAAAGAACAAGACAAAAAGCAGATCAAAGGAGAAAGGAGAGAAAGCACAGGAGAGGAAGAAGAAAGTGCATGACAAGGCAGAGGAGAAAATGAGTAAAGAAGAGAGAAGAAGAAGTTGCTGGGCAATGCAAAGAGGTAGAGTGGTAAAGGAGAAGTGAGAGGAGACGGGGGGAATGGAGAGGAAGATGGGGAAGGGGAAGGGGAGGGAGGATGGGAGAGGAAGATGGGGAAGGTGAAGGAGAGGGAAGAGGGGAGAAAAGAAAGAAGGGGAGGGAAGAGAGGAGAAAAGAAAGAAGAAGATTGAGAGCAGTATACCAGAAGGAATACGACGAAGACGAGGGGAGAGGAGATGAAGGCGAGACAAGGTGCGGCAAAGGCATTAACCCCCGCAGGAGGTGAAGCCACTCCTCGATTGAATAAAATCTTGTGGAACTGACCATAATGAATTAGTTAAGATTTATTACGTGTGCAGTGAATATCTACAAACTGTTAACTTACAGATGACGTCAAGCGTCTTCTGATTTGAATAATATTGTCATATTCTGGATAAAATCGTGGAGGAACTAGTCAGAGTAAGGTTGTTAATGTTTGACGTCATGAGGGTATATAAGGCGGGGAAGGAAGACCAAGACAAAGACAGGAGGTAAAAGAAAGACAGAGAAGAAATAGTCAGAGTATGACAGTAAGGAGATAGGAAGAAAAACTGGATGAATGCAGAGACTGTGAAAAGAGACACCTGGATACAGTACAGAGAGGAGATGGAGCATAGTGGATGAGAAAGATCAGGCAAGATTTAAGCTATAAGGGGGAAGGAAGAGGACCAGGAGAAAGAAAGTAATTAGGAAGGAAGATGTTGTTTAGAGTGCTTAGGAAATGAAGGAAGGAATGATGAAGACAGAACACAGCAAAAATGGGCCAACGCAGAGGAAATAAAACACGGAAATCAACGGATCAAGAGGAAGTAAGAGACAGAGAAAAAGGGAGTAAAGAGGAAGGAATTTGTCCAACAGGAATGCGGATGAGAGGACAGAAGAAGACCAAGATTAGGACAATAAGAAGGGAAGAACAAGAGAAAGGGAGTAAGGATGAAAGATGAAGAGGAAGATAAAGACAGTAAGAAGGAAAGAAGAGCAATAGGAAAGGGCTTAAGCTTAAGGAAGAAAGCAAGATTAAGGCAGTAAGAAGAAGGGAAGGACAAGAGAAACAGAGTAAAGAGGAAAGAAGAGGAGCCAGTTTAAGGCGGTAAGAAAGCAGGAAGATGGTCCAGAGGAATGCGGAGGAAGGAAGGAAGGAAGGAAGAAGACTGAGGCAGGGTGGGCCAAGGCAGGGTCGGGGTCGAGGTAGGGTACGGCGCCACAGTTGAGGTCACCAGCTGGGGGGCAGGGGGGGCCGCAGAGGGTACGAACCAAGAGGGTGAGGGAGAAAGAAGTGGAAGGAAAGAGGAGTGAGGAAAGAATGCGTAAGGAAAGAAGAGTGAGGAAAGAAGGTATAATAAGAGGAGTGAGGAAAGAATGTGTAAGGGGAGACAAGTGAGGAAAGGTAGAGTGGTAATGTTAGCAGAGGAGGAGAGAAATGAGAAAAGTACAAGAAAGTTAATAAGAGTAAAGAGGAATAAGATAACCAGGTTGAGAAACGAAATGCACGAGGAAAAGGAGGAGGAACAGTGTTTATTTTCACATACTTTTTTATACTCGGTACTTCTTTTTCAATAGACATGTGAACCAGCAATGAACAAGGAGTATTGCATTTTGAATAATAATAATAATAATAATAATAATAATAGTAGTAGTAGTAGTAGTCTTCACAATATAGGCGTCTTTCTATGGTGATGTGAAGCTCAGTGGGTGAATGATGCTAAATGAGTTGAACTTTTATCATTGTGTTTCATTGCTGACCCTTTACGTTACCTAGACGTATTTCCGAGGCATGTGATACTGTTGATGCCAATATTGCTTTGACTTTTTTTTTTCTTACCCTTCCCATATATTAGAAGGAAATACGGTTATGATGATGATGATACGTATTATTATTATTATTATTATTATTATTATTAATTATTATTACTGTATTCTTAAAGTTTCTGTTCTTGTTGTTGTTGCTGTTGTTTAATTCCTAACCCACGTCTTTCACCCTTCCACAGGTAAGACGGTCGCCCAGGTGTGTTCAGTTGGAGACAGAGGTAAGCTAGTCTCATTAGTCCATTACCTGAGGCGTGCTGTGCAGGTGGAGGCGCACAGGTAAGCTAGTCTCATCACTCCTCTGCCTGAACATCGTTGTGCTCATGTAAACGCACAGGTAAGCTAGCCTCAGTCCTTTACCTGAAACTCTCTGTGCTCAGGTGGATGCACAGGTAAAGTAGCATCATTATTCTATTACCAGAGACTTCACTAATCCTCCACCTGAGCCTCATTATTTCCAGGTGGCTGCACAGGTATATTCCAGCCTTTCGTCACTCTCTTGGTTCCATATTCACCAGTCATCCTAAGCTTAACCACTATAGTCCAATGACATATTTAAAATTTTAACTTCAGTGTATCTAGATTTTATTCAACCTGGAGGGAGTGGATTTAGCCATCATAAATCCCTTCACCACGAGAGGTCATTCCTGAGCTGAAATAAATCCATCTGAAGCTAGCAAGGATAAGTCGAAAAATATTGTCGTAAAAGGGTGTATAGGACTGTGTATAGGAGTGCGTCTGTAATCTTAACCCTTTCTCTACCATGACTCCTTTTTAGTGTATTCGTGCAATCCCTTGACTTTTTTCACCCAAAGGATACAATTTTTGAACTGGAGAGGGGGAAAAAATCGTCTGTTGGTGGATTGATTAAGAAAAAAGTCATTGAAAGTTTTGAAGAGAGAACATACGAAACACAAAGCCATTTCTGTTGATACTATTCTTTTGTGTAGGCTTGTTTGCTATTGGTTAAGATTCAGGATAAATACAGTTGGTGGCCATTCTTTCGTCTCTGTTCTGTTATCGTTTTCGCTATTCCTTACTGTATTAATTATTTTAGTAATTTAGTGTTATTATTATTAGTAGTAGTATTGTTATTTTATTATTATTTGTTTATGTTTCGTTCGTCTGTGCACTCGTGTAATCATAGTAGGGTGTGTGTGAAACGTGGAGTGTCGTTTCCCAAGAGTTTTAAGTGGTCTGTTCCTGGATTCTACTGCTGATCTCAAAATGTTTATTATTATTATTATTATTGTTATTATTATTATTATTATTATTTCACTCTCATCTTTAATGTCAGGACCAACTGCCTAGCCCCGGGCTTCTACGCTTCTCAAGGGGCAACGTAGGATTGGATGATGGATGGATTATTATTATTATTATTATTATTATTATTATTATTATTATTACCAGCGTTGTATTTTTATGGTATTGTTGTAGTCTTATGTCTTCTTTAATCTGAGTTCTTTCTCCCTGCTCTCCTATTCTCTCTCTCTCTCTCTCTCTCTCTATCTATCTATCTATCTATCTCTCTCTCTCTCTCTCTCTCTCAAGGAGGGAGAGGGGGAGAGAGGGAAGGGTAAGAAGAAGGAAGGAGGGGGAGGGGAGGGGAGAGAGAAGAAGAGGGGAGGGGGATAATCTACTCTGTGTTTACTCCGGAACAAGAGTGGCGACAGCTTGGCGCCCCTTCCCCTTCACCTTACCCCCTCCCTTCATCATTCCTCTTCCTCTTACCCCCTCCCCTTATTATTCCCCCCCTCCTCCTTCCTCCCCTTCGCCCCCCCTCCTCCTTCCTCCCCTTCGCCCCCCCTACCCATTGGTTCTATTCACATTACCCTCACCTGCCCCCCACCCTCTCTCACCTTACTTATTTCTCTCTCTTCCTCTTCCGTTTCACACCTCCCTCCCTCATTCATCTTCACCCCCCCCCCCTTCTGTTACACTTCACTTACCTTGTCTAACCTTTTGTGATTCTCTCTCTCTCTCTCTCTCTCTCTCTCTCTCTCTCTCACACACACACACACACACACACACACACACACACACACACACACACACACACACACACACACACACACACACACACACACACACACACACACACACACACACACACTTATTCCTCGTGAGCTGAGTTCCCGGAAGAAGTAAATGGGGAAGAAACATGGTCGTTGTCTGGTAGTTGTGGTGATTGTGGTAGCGCCAGTCTTTGATGAAGGTTGTCGTGGTAGGTGGCGTGGTGGCGGTGGTAGTTGTAATGAAGATGGTGGTAGCTGTGGTGGTGTTTTCAGTGTAGTGGGGGTCGTGGTATTGTGGTAATCGTGGTAGTGGTTGTGGTGGTATTGTGAGTTGTGATAATGGCAATAGTGTTGGGCGTATAGTGTGGTGGTAGGAGTGGTAGTGTTGGTCCTGGTGTGGTTAGTATGGTAGTGGATGTGGCTAATAATGTTGGTTAGTAAGTGTGGTGGTGGTAAATGAAGTGTTTTTGATGGATGGTGGTTGTGAGGGGGAGAAAGTGGTAGTGATTGGGGTGGCTGTGGTGTGATTTTCCCAACCTGATGCCATTGGTGATTGTGGTGATTGGTTAGTTATGGTAAATGTGACGATGATGAAATACTCGATAGCGAAGATTGTGGTGAGAGTCGTGATACTGGTAGTTGTAAAGACAGAGAGGCGGAAACAGGCAAACTGATAGACGAACAGGAGAGAGAGAGAGAGAGAGAGAGAGAATTTTCATGGACTAAGAATCTCTAGCACCTCTTCCTTGGCGTTTGTATTAGAGAGAGAGAGAGAGAGAGAGAGCGATTTTATATATAATTTTTTTGTATTCTCGTGGTTTCCGTAAATAGTGAACCCGAGGACGATTTTGTGAGTGTCTATGTAATAACTTTCATTGTGGAAATCACCTCTGTCCCCGTTACTTGAGATAACCATGAATAAATACGGCGATAATTAACTGACAAAGAAAATGTGCAAGGGAGCCTTCTGTGGCATCAAGAATACGACCTCCAAGATACAGATATCGGCAAAGAGAGAGAGACATACTGTTGAAAGAGAGGCAGGAACATTGACATAGACTCACAGACGCCAGATCCGAACCCGGGCCCGGAGGACACTTCAACGCAACCTTGTCTACCGGGAAGTGACAAGGTTCGGCCACGCAGACGCCAAGCAGACAGGCAGACGGGGGTGAGGCAAGGAGAGAAGAGATGATTAGGAAAGGAGGCAGACGAAGTGATGAGGAGCGAGGAGTGAGTGATTGATTGGGCAACATTGATGTGTCTCATACCAGACTTGTTGGGAATGCTAAGAACTTAACTGAGGCTCATAATAAGGCCAGTTCCTGGACACCAGATTCATTGACTAGCAAATAAAAATAGTAATTAACTCCGTATGGTAGAGAAAAGCTTTCTTTGAATTCTTGCTGCGTCGCACGAGATGAGCAAGGAAGGTAGAGACAAGTAGGCCAGACTGGATAACCTGTGTGAGAGGGGCGACCACACTAAATATTTTGCACGTTAGCCAAAAGTGAAGGGACAGATGTACAGTTAAATTATGGATCACTTTTTGCACTTTTGTTGAAGTCTCTATAAGTGAGACTGAAGTAGATGGCAGAAAAGGTTGGGTTGGGCCGAGATTAGAGGAAGGATTACCTGGGATGGTGGTACCTGTTAGGGAAGGACGGCGAGAGTGTTCACTGTGAACACGGGCGTTATAACTTCTACGTCGGGCAGTAATGGTGGTGTGGAAATTTGTATTAATATACTGTAAGAAGATGCATCTGTAAAAGGCAAGAAGCTAGAAGACAGTGCACTCATATGCCTTGCTTCTTAAGTCGCAGGACACAATTATTAAATGCATTGTATTAAACAGAGATGAAGAAACAACCCCATAATCTAGTGCTCTCAACCTGACTGCTTTTAGCAATCAGAATTATGTTGTTGCCTAAAAATTACCGTCGAAATATCTGCAAGGTTATTTCTTACACTCTTGCTACACACGACGGGAACATCAGTGTTATATGTACCGTATATAACACTGGTGACTGAACTACACCATCCCCTCCTGTCATCTTTTCCCCCTTGTAGTTCATAATGCCAGTTTGTGTGGGTGTGGGTGTGGGTGTCATTTGGTTGGATTTCAAAGTTAACATTTAGCTAGTTCTTGCATCAGTGCGCATTGTTACTTCACAGAGTAGTTAATCTAAGCATGGCAAATGACAAAGAAATTGTGTGTGTGTGTGTGTGTGTGTGTGTGTGTGTGTGTGTGTGTGTGTGTGTGTGTGTGTGTGTGTGTGTGTGTGTGTGTGTGTGACTTATTTTGATTATAAAGTTTACTTTTAGTTCTTGCATCAGTACGCAGTGTTACTTCAAATAATGACACAGCCAGTGTAAACTTATTAACTGATACCAGGGTTGTGTGTGTGTGTGTGTGTGTGTGTGTGTGTGTGTGTGTGTGTGAATTGACCTATTAATGTAAGACTCATGCTACATGACAGTGGTGATAACGGGATACTACTGTTATCAAAATTACTGCTTCGTCAGCTTAAACGAAGGTTGTTTTCTAGGCGGACAGGAAAACTGAAGATGAGAAACAGATTGGCAGATAAGAGGTGGCAGCTAATGACTGAGACTGATAGCATACCAGACAAGATGTGTACAAGGAGACGGACGGACAGACGGACATAGGGGCTGCTTGTGTGTCTTTTTAAACCTGTATGTGGTGAGCGGTCTCTCTCTCTCTCTCTCTCTCTCTCTCTCTCTCTCTCTCTCTCTCTCTCTCTCTCATAATAGATAGATAGATAGATAACAGTGTATCTATTTATCATCTTTCCTTGTACTGTCCGTCTTCATTCTCTCCTCTTCCTGTCTTCATATTCTTTTCCTCCTCCTCCTTTTCTCTTCCCCCACTCCTCCTCCACAGCTCCCCCCCCCCCTTCATTCCTTCACCCCTGAGATATTTCCTGTTCATCTCTACTTCCTCTTGCATGTTCCTCTAAGTGGATCATTGGTATTATTATCTTCGCCCTCTTCCTCATACTTCATCTTCGTCGTCTTCGTGCATCTTTCTTCTCTTCGTCGTCTCCCGCGTTCTTCGTGTTCCTCTTCCTTCACCTTCTTCGTCTTCCTTTGGCGTATTTTTTTCACCGTCTTCTGCGTTCTCTTTCATTTCTTTCATCTCTCTTCTGTGTCCACAGTCAGACACATTAAGAAAATCTATTATTGAAAAACGTAACTAACAAACGCATATTATCATCTGAGTATAAATGGAATGCAGTAGTATCTCTTCGTGGGTTCGTCCATGTTCACCCTCCCTCCGTTTCTTTGATTAGTATATACTGTACACTCTTCTGCTCGCAAACACAGTCACACCAGCAAAATACATTTCCATTTGCATGTCTCAGCCTCCACTTTAAAAGCCTTCCGTACTCGACAGTGACAAAAAATGGAGATACAATGCATGTCGTATCAGCTGTCCTTCGGGATTCGTAAAACACGGCTTGAACGTAGATAATAAAGCTGCCCACACATGTCAGACGTGTGTGAGGCAGCCGCTACAATTCTTTCCCTCATTCATTCATTCATTCATTCATTCATTTATACAAGTTTAATAATAGTAACAGTAATGGTTGAAGTAAGTGTATGTAATAAGTTGATTACCAAAGAAGAGATAGACAGGTAAATGGATAGACTGATTGATTGATTGGGTGATTACTTGATTTCACGGACTTTCAAATGTGTCAGGAATTACATGATTACTAAGAGAGTTACGTCTACCCTTTCAGCCTCCCCTCACCCATCCATCCTCCACCCTTCTCACCTCTTACCCTCGTTATCCATCCACATTTATTCCCCTTTTACGTGATCATTTCTAATCCATTCAACTTTTCCCCATCCATAATTATCCACCTCTCATCATACCTTCTTTATCCAGCATCCTGATATCTCTCTTTGATCTCCATCCCTCCATTTTCTCTTCGTTCTCTCATCCATTCTTCACTCCTCACACCCTCATATCCTTATTCCCTTCTATCCGGTGACTTATTATTTTATTCTTGACATTTCTAGGGGGTTTTATTCAGCTCAGGCGAGACCTCGATTTGCAAGGGATAGAAAGCCACCATTAATTCCTTTACTAATAAGGGGAATAGCAAGAATAAAATCGATAATACGTCATTTGATTGAGGGGATTAATCCTTTCTACGTATTCCCCATTATTTTATCTCCGGCTTTATATAGTTCTTCTTTGTTAATATTACTTTGTGTTTTCTTTTTTGCTAATTGTGTCTGTCTTGCCGAATTATTATTATTTTTCATGTTTATTTTTGCTACGCCGATCATTCCATATAATTTTCTTTTCCCGTTTTCTCTCTAGCATTACATTATATTCTCTCTCTCTCTCTCTCTCTCTCTCTCTCTCTCTCTCTCTCTCTCTCTCTCTCTCTCTCTCTCTCTCTCTCTCTCTCTCTCTCTCATCCGCTCTTAGCCTTTCTCCCTTCCTTTCTTTTCTGTTGATTCTTTTTAACTCTTTCTTCGTTCCGTTTCCTCTCTACCTTTTCCTCTTTTCCCAGCTTTCCTTCTCTCCTCCTCCTCCTGACCTCTTCTTCTTTCTCCTCCTCCTATTCTTCCTCTTCTTCTTCTTCTTCCTCCTCCTCCTCCTCCTCCTCATCATCATCATCATCATCATCATCATCATCATCATCATCATCATCATCACCATCATCATCTATCATCATCGTCATCGTTTATCATCATCATCATCGCCTCTCACCTCACTTTACCTTTCCCTCATACTTACCTCTAGATCGTTTATACTCCTGCACCACCTCCTCCCCGTCCTCCTTCCTTCTGTCTTTCCTTCTTTCTTCCCTGTTCTGAAATAATCCCCTTTCATCTGTCCCCTCTCTCTTCTCGCCCACACCATGTTCCTCCCCCTCTCCTCTCCTCTCTTTCCTCCCCTCCTCTCCCTCTCTTTCTGTCGCTCTGCCTCCGTCGTTACACCATCGTCTCCCCTGCTTCACCCGGTTTTCCTTCTCAGTATAACCTCAAGTTTTCTGTCTGCTCTCCCCTCTCCCGTTTTCTCTAATGTGATGATGTATGTGTCGTTTGAGTGGGTTTGTGTATGTTTGTAGCCTGTATGTGTTAGGAATGTTTATATGTGTATAGAAATGTATTTATGTATGTTTCTTATACGTGTATGGCTATGACTGTACCTTGTCATTGTTTGTGTGTGTGTGTGTGTGTGTGTGTGTGTGTGTGTGTGTGTGTGTGTGTGTGTGTGTGTATGAGAGAGAGGGGGGGAGCATGAATTTGTGTGTATGTGTAGAGTGAGATGTGTGAGAAAAAGTCTGTTTGTGGGAATGGATGTGTGTGTGTGTGTGTGTGTGTGTGTGTGTGTGTGTGTGTGTGTGTGTGTGTGTGTGTGTGTGTGTGTATATATATGTGTGTGTGTGTGTGTGTGTGTGTGTGTGATTTTTTCGTGGAAGAGTAATAGCATATCCTTGAGTTCGTTGTTGTGTTACTCACTCTCTCTTAACTCACAATTTTTAACTCTTGTTCTCAAGGTTTCTCTCTCTCTCTCTCTCTCTCTCTCTGTATGTGTGTGTGTGTACGCGCGTGTGCATGAGTGGGTCATGAGGTCAGGATAATGTTCTGTCCTGTCCTTCTGCTTGTCATCATCACTGTCTCTGTTCCCATTCTTTCATTATTTCTCATTTAATGTGTGATCCTTTTTTTTTTTCTTAGGTAAACATTCTCTCTCTCTCTCTCTCTCTCTCTCTCTCTCTAATATATATATATATATATATATATATATATATATATATATATATATATGTATATATATGTGTGTGTGTGTGTGTGTGTGTGTGTGTGTGTGTGTGTGTGTGTGTGCAAATAAATTACTTAATAACGCGTGATTCATAGATATGCTGATATCCACACTGAAAAGTAACACGAAATATCCCGAGCGCTTTCTTGTATTCACACATTATGTGTATAGAATGTGTGTGTGTGTGTGTGTGTGTGTGTGTGTGTGTGTGTGTGTGTGTGTGTGTGTCTGTGTGTGTCTGTGTGTGTGTGCGCGCGCGTTTAAATCTTTCAGTATTTTTTTTTATTTGATATGGTGCGTAAGACCCCGTCATTTAAGGCATGAATGACCAGCCTCTCTTTCTCCTAACTCTCAGATGGATACTTGTATAGTCTCCATCCAGTGGGAGAGCCTTAATACGCTAGACAATTGGGCGGCCATTTGTTTATATGGTTACCACTCAACGTAATAAATGGGTTCCTCGATTTCAGGAAGTCATTGTTTTGTCACTCAGTGTAAAGCCTGTCGAAGATTAAGTGCATCAATTACAATTTCATCTGTGCCTTCCTTGGTTCTACATTCACCCCTCAGTTCATTTTCCTGCGTGTCCAATCCATTCATTCTTAAAGGGAGCAGGCATTTAATGTGATTCAGGGAGGCAGAGAGGATAGGCAGATGGGGTAGGCAGGTTCAGGTTGGTTAGGCAGAGAGGCGGCAAGTAAGGCAGGATCACTAGCACGGTCCCAGTTAGCAGGTATGGAGCTGGTGAGGCAGACAGTTTGAGGCAGCTGAAGTAGAGAGGATATGTAGGTAAGGCAGGAGAGGCAGACAGGAGGAGGCAGAGAGGTTAGGCAGAGACAGTTTAAGACAAGTGGGGTAAACAGATGTGGCAAGGAGACAGGTGAGGCAGGATCAGGGGCAGACAGTGGCAATTAGCAGTCATGAGGCAGGTAGAGGAGGTGCATGACTGAGGCAGGTGACGTCAGGACAGCATACAAGGCACCTTTGTCTGTGTCGCCGCCTCATGCATACTACCTCACACATCTTTACTCTCTCTCTCTCTCTCTCTCTCTCTCTCTCTCTCTCTCCATATTATTTGTGCAGTGGTAATAAATTTGGTGATGATGGTGGTGATGATGTCTCGCTCTCTTCATGTTTTCCTCTCCTCGCCTCATTTGCACACATCATAGTTTTATCTCATGCGTCTGTTAGCCCATCTGCAGTCTCTCTCATCCACCACATGCATATGACGAGGAAAAGAGTGAGATGATGATGATGGTGGTGGTGGTGGTGATATACCGTCTTCATTTTTCCTTGTTTATCTTTTTTTTTTTTTTTTAATGTATTGCCACCCCTTTCCAAACAAAAGACTGTACTCGTTTTGCTTTAACTTGGCCTAAATATGACATTCCATCGTATTTAATTCTCAGCTGTAACAATAGATTTACACTTGAATATGGTACTAGTCACAAAGAAGTGCTATGGAAGGAATATAAAGCTACAGAATTGTCCTTTCCTGCCACTGAGCTACGTGAAATAAGCTGCAAAAGTACGATATTAAGAGCCAAGTTAATGTAAAAGAACAATAGTAATTTCGTTCTTTGACGCCCAGAAGTCCACCCAGGCGACAACAGATGGCTCATACACACTACACACGCCACACTTGGGCACTAATACCTAATCGTCTGTACCGAAACCTGCTTTGACTGCAGCACCTCAAGGACGTGTGTAGTGGGCTGTCGTGCATCAAGTGACGTTTTTATATTTCAATCGTGCCAAGGACAGTTTATTGCCTTTGATTTTTTATGTCTGCAGACGATAGCTTTAGGACTAAGAGACTTGACTTACTGATGACGGTAGATACAACCTTTATTAAACTTTTCGATACGAGGGGTCTTTCCAGAACTGAGTAAAACCGTCTGGTAGCGACAGCAGTGAAATCTGTAAGCACGCCGGCATAGTGAAGTGCAAAGATTGTTTATAATGGTCAGTGGGGCCATATTTTTCACAACGATGACGTCTTTTGATTTCATTCTTGCTGTTTCAGGGCGATTAATTCAGCTTTTAGGAGAGACTTCTATCAGAGACTTTTCCAGGTGGAGGTGTCAGATGCCTTCATTAGCCCCTTCACTGCATAAGAGGTGTCCTGAGGTGAAGGATAATTTGACAATAAAGAGAAAAAGATGAAAAAGACGTCCTCAGACCGAAAGTGTTAATATGGGACGACATAGTATTGTACAGCATACTACTTCACCCCTTCAGTACCGAGTTCTATTATTTTAGCCCCCCCCCCACCTCTCTCTCTCTCTCTCTCTCTCTCATATATATATATACAATGTACACAGTTGAAAGGAGACACCCTTTAGTAAAGAGGTTACTGAAGGGTATACCCGTATGATTCGAAAAATCTCCCCTGAGGTGAATAAAATCATCAGGCTGTTATAATAAATAGAAGGGACGTCATCATAGTGCCGGGTACACCCAAGGCTCAGTGACTTACTGTAATCAGAATCTAATCATCAGGCGTTTGCAGAACTAGAATACTAAGACCTGTTCCGACCATGAGAGGGTTAATGGTAAAAGTGTTAACATGGACAGGTTCTTATGGCTCCCTGTCACCTGAATAAAATTGTCTGGGCTCAAGTAAAGTACCATGGACGACGCGACTGTGAAAAGGCACATCTACCAGGTCACCGTCTCCCTTTGTTTTTTTTGTTTTTTTCCTTTTAATTTTTTTTTGTTTAATGGCTCATGACGGGAAAAAATATGCTGTGTGTGTGTGTGTGTGTGTGTGTGTGTGTGTGTGTGTGTGTATATATATATATATATATATATATATATATATATATATATATATATTTATCCGGATGTATAAAAACAAACTTAGAGATGAAAGAAAATGCTGTGGAAGGAGAAACCATAAGTTATATAGGGTGAACTGAAGTGCAGGGGAGGAGGGAGATGAGGAAGGAATTAAGAAGAGAAAGGGGGAGGGAGAAGAATGATGAAAATGAAGCGAGAAGGAGGAAGGGAAGGAGAAGAGGAAGACCGATGGGAAGGAAGAGAGGGGGGGGAAGGAAGGAGGGACGGTAAAAGAGAAAATAGTACCAAATGAGAAGTGGAAGGGAGGCAAGGCGAATAGGAAGAAAGAGGAAAAAAGTATTACGGAAAGGATAGAGTAACAAGAAGAAAAACAAATGAAGGACGAAGAGAAGGATAGAAGAAGGAGAAAAAGAAGCGGGGATGTCGAAGGAAAGAGAGAGACGAGTGGGAAAAAGGGAATAACGTGAAATTGTAGTGTGAAATAGAGGGAGGTTTGGGAAAGTGAGTTGATGAGGCGCAAGACAGTGCAAGATAGCTAAACACGGCTGGAAGATTAGGCCTTTAGAAATCACTGAAAGACTGGTGTTGGATATATAATGATTTGATACGCCTATGAAGATAGATATGAGATACATTATGAAAGAAGCAGAGAGAGTGAGAAAGAGAGACCCAGTTCATTTTTCCATTATCAGGTGGCATTGATATTAGAGCCAGGATTATTTTAGATAGATGTGTATCATAGTCCGAATTCTCGTTGGTAGGGGAGTCTTCTAACACTTCTTCATACGCCATTAATTTGACATATTACACTTTAGCGTCTCTTTGTATGTAATATATAGCTTATTAATACTGACATGATCTGCATTCGTAACTTACAGCGGGAATATTTAGGTGTTATAGGAGCAATAAATCGCATAGGAAGAGGCGTTACGAAAGCCTCTAAATAAATGGGAAGAACTGTATTTCCTTACTAGTGCTGCTACCCACACTGCCTGCCACAACTACCAATAACACTACTATTTAACTCGGTGCAGATTTTCGTCCTGTTGTGACTGTAATCCGTAGTTCAGTGGCAGGATAAGACAGTACTAATGCTGTGCTACCTATCTGTGTTTTTTCCTCTTGAGTAGCGCCACAGTGTTTATCTTTTGTTACAACTCAAAGTTCAGAGTGGAGAGGTGGCAGTTTTTGACAAGCTTAAAGTGGACAGACTATAGTAAATTCTCTGGAAACACTGCCATTATCATTTTTCCATCATGACTAGCACGACTGCTAAAACACACACACACACACACACACACACACACACACACACACACACACACACACACACACACACACACACACACACACACACACACACACACACACACACACACACACACACACACACACACACACACACACACACCTGCAGAACTCAACACAGGGACATCACCACGAAAGAGGAAGGTAGAGTGGGAAGGGATAAAAGAATGGGAAGGGAAAAAGGAAAGGAGGGAGGAATAGGGAGATGAAAGGGAGAAGAACAGGAAGATAGTCATGGATATAAACATTAATGAGGAGAGTAGAGGGAAAGGAAGGAAGGAAAGGGGAGAGGGAGGGGAGAGAGACGGTAGGAGAGGCAGCGGGGAAGGGGGAGAGGGAGGAAGGGAGAGAGGGAGGGATGGAGGAAGAAAGAAAAGAAGTAGTGGGCCAAGGGGAGGGAAGTGAAGCGAGGAAATAGATAGGGGTAGTGGAGAGTAGAAGAGGGAGTGGCGCCAGGATGAGGGGAGGGGAGGGGAAGGGGGAAGGGGAGGTGTTGCACTAAAATGTGGAAGGGAGGGGAGTGGTAGGGGTGGTGCCAGAATGAGGGAGGTGGGGGGAGGGGTGACGTTAGTATGTGAAAGGAAGAGAGTGGTGTCAGAATGTGGCAGGGAATGGTGTGGGTAGGGTGAGGAGACCAGAAGTTGTGATGCCATAATAAAGGAGAAGAAAGGGAAGTAAACAGAAACAGACATTTTGGTTCATTCGATGCCGTTTGTTGTAAGTTATGTTTTAACTAATGGAACTTTGAAGCTGTCATTCAGCGACAAGAAAGCAGGAAGAGGAAGGCTTCCTTACTCATCCATCCCTGCAGCCAAAACCGGCAGGAAAAGTGGAGGAGCCATCATGCAACATGAAGAAACTGACCTGGAAATTTTGTTATGAAGGATAAGTGGAGCACATAGGCCTAGTCTACGCTACGTTAGCCTGTAAAGGAAAGCTATCTGATTAACATTAGATGTACGCTTGCGCCTGACGGCCATCAGTGTGGATCCACCTCATTGCCATCATCTACTGTAGACACGCCTTTGGAACAAAGTGATGTGCTTTTTGGAGTCCAACATATTTAAAAAATATTATTTACCTGTACAGGTTTCAGAATTGCTCGACTAACAATTTGATCAACATCACTGACCGCAACTGAACGTGGTAATGTTATTCTATAGTTGTACTCCCTGTGATTTGTACCGATATTAATTAAAAAATAATAATGTATACTTTAGAACAGTGTTGTTCAGCAGTGAAAAATTAGCTGGTTATTAGGAGGAAGGTACATATCCAAGCGACTATCAAATGATAGTAATGTATCTCCCACAGACACACGATGAGGTGACCAGGGTGGAGGGGGGGACGCCTGAGTGAGGGGGTAGAGGAGAAGGGGGCATGGGGGAGGCGCCGTAATAAAAGGGGGGGAGGGGAGGGGGCAGCGCTAGAATGAGAGGATAATGAGGGGATAGAGGGGGATGGCGCCTGAATAAGAAGTAGGGAAGGGGGTAATGGTGGCGCCAGAATGAGGAAGTAAGGAAGGTACGGTAAGGGGGGTGGCGCCAGAATGAGTGGGTAAGTGTGGGTTGGTGGTAAGGTAGAGGAGGGGGGGCAAAGGGGATATGGCGCCAGAGAAAGAGGGTAGGGAGGAAGGGGAGTGAAGCCATAATGAGGGGGTAAGCGGGGATGGGGGGAGATGGGTGAGGTAGGGGGGTGGCGCCAGGAGCAGGTGATGACGCCGGTGCTGTCGCCAGAGACCCTGATGGCGCCACACACACACACACACACACACACACACACACACACACACACACACACACACACACACACACACACACACACACACACACACACACACACACACACACAGTTATCAGCCCACTGTACACACTTGTCTGCATGATTACAAACACGCACAGTGAAACACCCTGCTCCCCTCCCCACACACACGCCTATGTCTACATGTTCACGAGCACCCACATTAAAACACTCAACACACACTGGCAAACACGTACACACAAACGTACACATATTTACTTTCAAATATTCCAGCAAACAACAGTAGATTCAGGCCTAAAATGCACACACACACACACACACACACACACACACACACACACACACACACACACACACACACACACACACACACACACACACACACACACACACACATGCAAAGAGACAGATACAGTCACATACACGGGCAGACAGACAGACACACATATTCAAATTAACAAGATTGAGGAAGGGGAGGGGAGGGGTGTGGAGGAGATGGGTAGGGGAGAAAAGACCTGAGAGAGAGAGAGAGAGAGAGAGAGAGGGAGGGAGGGGGGGATCTTTATTTTTGTCTAGGAAGGACGAAAGGTAATATGGATAGGAAGAAGGAGAAAAAGTCATAGAAGGGTAGGACTGTGAGGTTAAATGGAAAAGAGAGCATGGAGAGAAAGAGAAAAGGGGAGGGAGAGGAAATGGGGTGGAAAGGGATCCGGTGAGGGAGGAAGAGAAAGGAGGGAAGTGGCAATGGTGGGACTGTAGAGTGTAGAGGATGGAAAGAGGATAAACAGGGAAGTGGGAAGGAAGGGGAACCAGGGAGAAGGAGGAAGAGGGAAGGGAGAGGAGATGGAAATGTTAGAGGAGGGGAAAGAGAGAGAAGGGTAGCGAGGGAGAGGGTGCCCTTGTCTGTGCCCGGTAGAATAGTTACATCAGTTATAACTTATTCTGTAACAAGCAGCCTCGAAGGAACAAGTAGATCTGTTGTTGTTTGCACCTCTGTGTACTCCTATGTATCTTTTGTAAGGTAGGGAGAGAGGTTGAGAGGGTGGAGGGGTGGCGGAGGTTGAAAGGATGCAGGGTAGGCGGAGAGAGAGAGAGAGAGAGAGAGAGGAATTCGGCACAAAGGCAATGGGTGTAAAGGCAGGAGGGGAAGGAGGACGCCGGGGGAGGAGAGCAAGTTAAGAGAAAAGTAAGAAAGTGGGAATATAATTAGAGCGGAAGATAAGCTTAACCCCCTCATGGTCTGGACAACTCTAGTATTGTCTTCCAGCTGCACCAGACGATTTCCTTGAGCTGAGAGTGAGTCATAGGAGCCAGGGAGTGGTAATGTAGGAGATTCGTGACTAAATATTAAAAAAAAAAACTCATGCACACCCGATCCCCCAACCCAACACTTAGAAATATTTTTACTTTGTTATTCGGTCTTATGCTTGGTGTGTGTGTGTGTGTGTGTGTGTGTGTGTGTGTGTGTGTGTGTGTGTGTGTGTGTGTGTGTGTGTGTGTGTGTGTGTGTGTGTGTGTGTGTGTGTGTGTGTGTGTGTGTGCGTGCGTGTGTGGATGTGGGTGTGGGTGTTTGTGTGTGTGGGTGTGGGTGTGGGTTGGGTGCTTGGTATAAGGGGAGGTTGTTTGATGTAGCGGATTCATTCTCTCTCTCTCTCTCTCTCTCTCTCTCTCTCACACACACACACACACACACGAGGGGAATAAGTCACTAACCACAGGAATGACACTCCACAGTAGCCTCCCCTACCCTCCCAATCCCTCCCCTCCCCTCCCCTCCCCTCTTTTCTCTCTACCCTCTTCTTAGTTTCCTTCCTCCCCTCTCTACTCTTACTACGTCCTCCTCTTTACTTTCTTCTGTCTTCTTTCTTCTCTCCCTTCCTTTCCTTTCCCTTTCTTTCCATCCGTTATTTCCCTTCCCACCTCCTTACCCTCTCTTTTCTAAGTTTGCCTCGTCTATCCCGTTCTCTCCCCTCCCTTTCCCTCCCCTCTACCCAACCCATAACTCTTCCCTCCTCTCCCCTCCCCTCGCATCGCCTTCTGTCTTCTAAACCTTGTTTCTCTTCACGCCCCTCTACCTTCTCCTCCCCTCTCCTCACTCCAGTACCCTCAGATTCCGTCAACTTCCCTCCCACTGTATTGGCACCTCCTCATTTCCTCTCCCTCCCTCCCCTCTCCCTTGCTCTCCACTTCCATTCCCTCCCTTGTCTTCGTCTCTACATCTCTGTCTATTCTTTTCTTCTCTTACATACTCACCCATCGCCTCCCCCACCCCTCTTAGCCCCCCCTCACCTCGCTTCTCTCCCCTCCCCCCGAGTACGCATACCCCCTCCCCCTCCGCTGTAAAATGTGTCTTTATATCCTCTGCCTTATCTCTCCCTCCCCCCTAACATCCCCATCCCTTACCTCACCACATTATACCCTCACTCCCCTCCCCACTCTTCTCCCTATCATCTCCACCCAGCTCCCCCTAACTGGTCCCCTTCTCCCTCACTTAGCCCTAACTCTCGTCTATGATACCAAACTTGAATATATATATATATATATATATATATATATATATATATAAAACTTGAACACACACACACACACACACACAGTAACTCCATTACCCCTCCGTCTCTCCTTCCCTCATCATCATCATCATCTCCCACCCCTCCCTACCCTCTACCTTCTCCCCTCTCCCTGCCTGTCTGACGCCGCTGACGCCCCCTCCTGGCGCCACTCTCACCCCCCTCCCCCCTCCCTATCCCTCCCTATACCCTCCCTTCCTTTATTCTCCTCTCTCCCTTCGTCCCTCCATCTTCCTCTTCCTCTGTCCTGCTCTCTCTCTTTTCTTGTATCCTCGTCACCCCCAGCCTCGTTTTCACATTCTTCATTCGTTCCTCTCTCTCTCTCTCTCTCTCTCTCTCTCTCTCTCTCTCTCTCTCTCTCTCTCTCTCTCTCTCTCTCTCTTTCCACACACACACACACACACACACACACACACATCATCCCTTCCCCCCTTCCTTCCTTCTCTCTCCCCATTCTCCCTGCCTTCCCCCTACCCCCCTTGTCACTTCCACTCCTCACTTTCACTCCATCATTTGATCACAGCCATCTTTCCTTCTCCCCTCTCTCTCTCTCTCTCTCTCTCTCTCTCTCCCCTTCTGTCTCTCCCACCTCCTTTTCTTCTATATCTAACCTCTGTCTCTTTCGTATAGAACCAGGTACCTTCGTCTTAGGCTTCTCTCCATCAAACAGCCACGGTGGAAACATTAGGTCTTGCACTCTTTGATATTCTTTGTATTCCTTTTGAACTCACTAGCTTCTCCCGTCCATTTCCTCTACCTCCCCTTCCCCAGTCCCTCTCTTTTCTCCTTCGCCCGTCCCTTCCCTTCCCTTCCTTCTCCTCTCTCCGCCTCCCTTTTCCCCCCACAGTTCTTTCTCTGTTCCTCTCCCTTGCTTCCCCTTCCTGTTTATTCCTCTTCTCTCCCCTTCTATCCAATTCTTGTCTCACTCTCCCCCTCCCATTTCTTTCCTCTCCCCGTCCCACTTTCCCCCCAGTCTCGTTCCTTTCTCTCCTACTCCTTTTTCTTTCCTCTCCCTCTCCTCTTTCTTTCCTTTCCGCTTCTTCTCGTCTTCCCCTCCCTCTCCTTTCCCTTTTCTCTGTATCCTTTCCTTCTCTCCATCTTCTCCTTCCTTCCCTGTTTTCTCCTCTCCCTTCCCATCCCACTCATCTCTCTTTCTCCCACGTCCTTCTTCACTCCCTTCCTTCCCTTTCTCCTTCTCCACTCCCTCTCCCTCACTTCCCTCTCCCTTCCTTTCTGTTCCGTTTCTTCCTTTATTCTCTTCCATTCCCTTCCCTCTCCCAACCCTCTCCTACCGTTCTACCATGTTTCTGCCTCACCCTCCTGTTTCCTCCCCACTTTTCCCTCATTCCTTCTCTCCTCTCCTTCCTAACTCCCTCTGCCCCCTTCCCTTCTCCCTATCCCCCCTGCTGACTCACCTATCTCTCTCCCCCCCTTCCTCACCCTTCTCCCTTTTCCCTATCCCCCCTTCTGACTCACTCTCCTATCTCTCTCCCTCCCTCCCTTCCCCCTCCCCTCCCCTCCCCTCCCCTCCCCTCCCCTCCCTTCCCCCTCCCCTCCCCCCCCTCACCCCCCTCCCCTCCCTCCCCTCCCCCCCCTCCCCTCCGTTTCTTCTCGCTTTCCCCTATCTCCCACCTCCCTTTCCTTAGTAGTACCTTCTGTCTTTACCCTACTTCCCCCTTCTTTCTCAGAAACCCTCTTCCCTCCTCCTCCCTCCCCTCCCCTTCCACGCCTCGGCTCCCCCTTCCCCCCGCCTGCCTCTCCCCTGAGCTGCCTCGCACCCAGTCATGGCGGGCGACTTCAACACTGGCGTCTGGCTGGCTCGAGGGAGGGAGGGGAAGGGGAGAGCTGAGAGAGAGAGAGAGAGAGAGAGAGAGAGAGAGAGAGAGGTATAAGAATCGGAAGGTGACATAGACAGTAAAGGAAGAGAGAGAGGTAGAAGGAGAAAGGGTGGAGTGAGAGGAAGAGGGTGAGAGGCAGGAGCTGGACACGAGTGTAAGAAGAGGAGGAGGAAAAGGAGGAGGAGGAAAAGGAATAGAAGGAACGTCAGATAAAAGGAGAAGGATAAGAAGGGGGGAGGGGAAGGGACGAAGAGGAACCCAGGGAATGAGAAAAACGAATAGGTAAAAGAAGTTGTACGGGGAGACGAAGAATAGAGGAAAGCTACAAGACGAAGAAGATAAGGAGGAATGAGTGAAAGGTGAAGGAAATAAGAGGGAGAAGAAAAAAAAAAAAGGAAAGAATAAACGGTAATAGAGAGCGGGAGGGAGGGTTGATGTGAGTGTGAGATGGGAGTGAGGGGGAAGAAGTACGACCAGGCAGGTGTGATGGTGATGTGTGAGTGAGGGAGCAGTACAGATCAATAGTATTGAATTTCAGTAATCAGCGGTATATAGGAGTAGGGAAGTAATGGGGCGTCACCTCAGTTAACAAGTGGGAAAAAATACAGGCACGGGAGTAGCTTATTGAAAAATACCACACATAAGTTTGGCACGGATGGAACTGGTCCGTTGTCGTCTGGAAGGCATAATTATAGGTGGGAATGATATAAATATGATTTAATTTGTCTATAACTGTATGCTCTTACGTACACACACACACACACACACACATTCAGTGTTGACTGAGCATTTTTATTAAAATAAATTGCTAGGCCGAATGACTTCCCTTTTTTATTATTTTTATTTAGCATGTGATTAGCTGTTCATTCAGTCGTTTCTGTGTTTGGAACAGTGGTTAAGGTGTTGAAAAATGTTGGTGCTAAAATATTGAAAATGTTTGTTTCGTGGTCGCATCTCAAGTGTCACTGACCGCAGCAAAGAAACACCCAAGACAAGTCACCAAAACATGATAGACGATTCCAAGGAGAGGATGAATATTTCTTCGAATACTGAAATGAATACGGTATATATTTTTTACTTTGAAATACAGGGAAGTGTAATTGTTATTTTGACATTTATATGGTCATTTAGCACCTTCACCTGTTGAATTTAAGCGCTTTTAAGACAGGCATTTTGAAGGTAAGAGAAACGATGAAGGAGTGAGGCGAAATGAGAGAGAGAGAGAGAGAGAGAGAGAGAGCAGGATGGCAGATGGGTTCCTGTGACTAGGTTGTTGGGGAGAGAACAGGTAAGGAGGGAGGGAGAGAAGAGCAGAAAGGCGCGAGGAGAGGAGTAGGTAACAAGGAGGAATATAAGGGAATAATGAGCTGATAAAGGATGGGAGGTGAGGAAGACGAGATTAGACGGAGGACGATAGAGAGGAGAGAACGTACTTGTGAGGATTAGGAGGGGAGAAAGCGAGAGGGGTTACAGGAGAGATGAGGAAGGAGATTGAAGCAAGGAAAGTAGATTGAAAAGGGCAAAGGAAAAAATGAGGTAAAAAAAAAGAAAAGAATGATAAGGAATACATAAAATAACTGTGCATGAGAAAATATAGATAACAGGAACTAGAAGGTTGCGCTAGAAATATAAGTGGACGTGTGAGAAAGGGATGGAAAAGAGGAAATTTGTCTTTCCCCTTCACTCCTTCCAGAATAATAGCCATCGAGAAAATAGAGAGATAAAAGCGTAATAAAAAGAGCATGGAAATTTTTATTGGAAAGCCAAGGGGAAATGGTACCCTCTGTTGTATCTATAAACTGTAATGCTAAAGAGGACAAATATATAATTCTGAAAAAGTAGAGGGAAGGGGAGAGAGAAGTGAAAAAAGAGGGGAAGAGGGATGAGAGGAGAGAAGAGAGGGGAGAGGAAGGACGAATGAGAAGGGAAGACGTGAACGAGAATACGAGAGATGAGCAGAGGCAAAGGGGAAAGGAGAAATGAATAATGTGAAACTGAAGATGAGAAGCAGGGAGGAAAAGAAATGAAAACAAGGATGGCAGAAAGGGAGAAGGAGAAGAAAAGGGAGCGGTGGCCCCGTGACCTGCCGGAACCTTAGCACGAAACCATAAGGGTAAAAGTTGTAGCAGTGAGATGGTGTATGGACCTTATGACGTGGCACTCCTCAACCCCCTCCTTCACCCCTCCCCCACACCCTTTACTCCCATCCCTCACTCACATCTCTATCACATCCTTCACTCCCCTCCCTCACTCACCCCTTCCTCACACCCTTCACTCCCCTCCCTCACTCACATCTCTATCACATCCTTCACTTCCCTCCCTCACTCCACTCCCTCACTCACCCCTTCCTCACGCTTCACTCCCCTCCCTCACTCACATCTCTATCACATCCATCACTCCCCTCCCTCACTCACCCCTTCCTCACACCCTTCACTCCCCTCCCTCACTTACATCTCTGTCACATCCTTCACTCCCCTTCCTCACTTCTCTCCCTCACTCACCCCTCACACCCTTCACTCCCATCCCCCACTCACATCTCTATCACATCCTTAACTCCCCTCCCTCACTCACCCCTCCATCACCCCCTAACCCCCTCCTTCACTTCACTCTATCTTCTCTGTCTACTTTATCCTCCTCCCTTCTTATTCCTCTAAGTCCTGCCCGTCTCTCTTCCTTTCCCTTACCTTCTACCCCTCCTGTCCCCTCTCCTTACCCTTCACCTCGTCCACATTTTCTCCCCTCTCACAGCTCCCTTCTGTCACTTTCTTTCATCCCCTGCTTCTAGCTTATTCCAATTTTCTCCCCCCCCACTCCCCCTTCCCCCTCCCCCTTTTCAGATTGTTCAGTCTCTCTCTCTCTCTCTCTCTCTCTCTCTCTCTCTCTCTCTCTCTCTCTCTCGTCGCTTCTTCCCCTCCTTTCCCCTCTTTCTTTATTTGAGCTCGCTTTCCACGCTTCCCACCCTCCACACCCTCTTCCTCTTTCCCTTCCCAGTGCCCCATCATCCTCCTCCTTGCCCTCCTTTCGTTCCCCTTACCTTCCTTCTCACCTCTCTCTTCCCCCACCCCCTTCTTCCTTTCCTCTTCCCCCCTCCCCATTTCTTCCCTGTTCCCATTTTCCTCTCTCCTTCTTTGCCCTCCCTCCTGCCCTCTCTCCCTCCTCCCCCCTGTCGTCAGCACATTGGCCTGTGTATCACTGTAGCACCTAGCATCTTGGTCTGCCTCCCCCTTCCCCTTCCTGGGCTTCCTTTCTTTCACTCTCTCCCCTCCCATCCCCTCCTCTGCCTCCTCCCATCCCCTTCTCTTCCCCTTCTTCCTCTTTTCTTCCTCCCTTCCTCTCTTCATCCTCCTTTCCTTTCTTATATTTCCCTTCCTCTCTTCTTCCTTCCTTACTCTTCTCTGCCTTTCTAAGTCTTCGTCCTCACACTTCCCCTCCTCTTTCTCCCTTCCTCTTCTCTGCATCTCTTACCCTCCTCTGGTTCCCATCCTCTGCGTTCTCCTCCTTACCCTTCCTCTTCCTCCATCGTCCCTCTTCCTCCCTTCTCTTCCGCCCTTCTGCCTCCCTTCCCCTTTCTCAGTTCCCATGCCTCCCTCTCTTTCTTCCATTAACTTTCATCTTCCCTCTACATCTTTTCCACTCCTGACTTCTCATCTTTTTGCATCCCATTCCCTGTTCTCCTCATCCCCAAGCATCTCATACCTACTTCCTCCCCAGATGTGTGTCCTGCCTTCCCCAGCCTCCCACTTTCTCCTCCTCTTCCTCACCCTCCCGCACCTTCCTACCCCTGTTCCTTCCCTTTCTTCCCCCCTGCCACACCTTCCTCACCTGCCTCTGTCCCTGTCACCCCCCTCCCTTCCCCTTCCTCCCCTTGCCGCACCTGCAAGCCCCTGTCGCCTCCCCTGCCTCCGTCTTCCCCTCGTGGTCCCCTCCCTTGCCTCCCTGCTGCGGCCGCCGCTGTGGTGGAGCCCTATGGCGCCCTGGTGCCCCCCTGGCGCCACTGCCCCCTGCCCTCTGCCCTCCCTCCCACGCATGGCCTCACTTTCTCCATCCCCCCTCTTCCTTCCACCCCTTCCCTCCCATTCTATTCCCTCCTCTCCATCTCTCTCTCCAGTTCCCCCTTCCCCTCGTCTTTTCTCTCTCCCCTCTCCGCTTCCCTCCCTCCCTCCCTCCCTCCATCTATCTCCAATCACCATCCTTCCCTTGCTGTCATTCCTTCACTCCTCCCTTTTCTCTGCCTCTGTTACTCACCCCTTCTCTCTCTCTCTCTCTCTCTCTCTCTCTCTCTCTCTCTCCTTTGTATCGTTTCTAGCCCTGTCCTTTCTTTATATTCACTGTGCCCTCAATACATACGTACATACATACATACATAGGCTACATACATGCATACACACACATACATACGGACACTTCCTCCTTGTGTACATACATCTGCTCCCTCCTCCCTTCCTCAGTCACTTTCTCCCCAACCACGTTTCAGTCACTTCCCTTTCCACTACGTCCTCACTTCCTACCTCCCTATCTTTTACCCTTCCTCTCTTCCCCCTTCTCTCCTCTTCCTTTCTTTCCCCTACCTCCCTCCCTTCTCCCCTCTCCCTCCCATTATCTCCCACTCTTCCTGCCTTCCTCCCTCTTTCTTCCCTCCCTCCCTCCTTTCTGGCGCCACTTTACCCCCCACCCTCAGTCTTTCCTCCCTCCTTCCCTCCCTCCGTCGCCATTCCGTCTCCCTCTCTCATCCCTGTCTACCTACCCACACGTCTCCATCCATCTGTCGCCCTTTATTTTATTACAGATCATTCCCTTTTCCTTTTCTGTTCCATCTCGCTTCTCTCCTGTAGCATCTTCCTTACATCCTTCCTTTCTCTCTCCCCTCTTTTCCCTTCCTTTCCCCTCGCACCTTCTTGCTTTACTGTCCTTAGCCTTCAGCATTTAGAGTTAGATCTCGTAGTCACAGTCTACTCTGTAACAAACAGCCTCGAAAGGACCATAGGGTCTGTTGCTGTTTGCTTTCCTTTGTACTCCTTTGTACACCTTTCCCCTCCCCCCTCACTCTTTTCTTGCTCTCTATCCTTCTCTTCTTTTTTCTCTCGCCCGTTCTCTGTCGTCTTTCTTTTTCTCAATTTTTCTTTCCAGTTTTCTCCCTGCTTTTCTCGTTCTTCCCTTCCTTTGTATTATCCCTTCGCCCCATTCTCCCTTCCCTTTTCCTCCTCTCTCTCTCTCTCTCTCTCTCTCTCTCTCTCTCTCTCTCTCTCTCTCTCTTACTTCCCTTCCCTTTCCTCCTCGCCTTGCCAGTGTCCATCATCACTGTGCCATCTTCCCCCCGCCGCACCCTTTCCTTCCTTCACTCTCACACTATACATCCATCATCCCCCACCCTTCTCCCATCACCCCCTATCCGTACCGCTCCCCTTCAACCCTACCATTCCTCTTCGTTACCCCCTCCCTCTCCACTCCAGCGCCCTACTCCTCTCCATCACTACCTAGCTCTTCCATTTTTCCGTCACTGTCTGCTTCCTGCCCTCCCACACCCACCAAGGAAGGGGAACAGTCAGTAAGGGTGAGGATGGATGAGACACAAAGGTTAATTAAGGGGAGGAAGCCAGAGAGTGAGAAGGAAGAAGGCAATAAGAAAGAAGAAGTGAGGGAGGGATGGTTGAGGTGGGGTGAGGGAGGAATAGGTGAGGAAGGATGGGGAGATGGTTGAGGTGGTGTGAAGGAGAGATGGTTGCATGAAGGATGGGGGAGAGATGGGTGAAGAGACGTGGATGAAGCAGGATGAGGAGAAATGGGTGAAGAGGGGTGAAGGAGGTTGAGGAGTGGTGAGGGAGAGGTGTTTGGGGAGTGAGGAGAGGGAAGAGAGAGAAATGAGGGAGATACAGTTGGTGAGTGCGGAAAGAAAATAAAAAGTAGGAGATGGTAGAGGGAGGGAAGTATGGGTAGAGAGAGGGAAATGTGGTCAGATGTAGATGGAGGCTGGGTGTTGGTAGAAGGGAGGGGATGTGGGTAGGAGGGGTGAGGTGGGGGTAAGGGAGTCTGTGAGGCCAAAACGGGTGACTGAGGCCGGCGGGGTGAAGGGTGAGGGGTGAGGGGGGAGGTCAGGGGTCAGGCCTGGTGAAAGACTTGAGCCCGGGGCCGACCCACCTAAAACCTGACCTGCACAAAAAGAGGACCCGGCCACCTCACAGGGAAAGATAGTGTGGTGAGGAGTATGTGGTGTGCTGTGATGTGGTGGTGGGTGATGAGGTGTGCTGTGAAGTGATAGTGTGTGATGAGTAGGAGTGGCATGATGTGATATTATAGTTTGATGGAGAGATGAAAAGTAGTGGGATAGTTTGGTGAGGAGTATTGTTTCGATGGTAATGTGGTGTGTTGTGATGAAGTGTGATGGGAGGGTAATTATGGTTGGATAGTGCTGTAGTGTAGTGTGGTGTATGGTGTGATATAGTGCGGCAAGATGGTTTGTTGTGGTGTACGGTATCGATGGTGGTGTGGTGTGTTGATGATGGTGTGGTGCTATAGTGTATTGTGTTCATCTAAATGGGGTGTAAATGACGTGGTGATGTACTCTTCAGGTGATAAGGGTGATGTACACGTGTGGAATTGGTGGTAGTACTCGTTTGTGTGTTGAGGATGAAGGTGGATCATGTTTGTGTCTGTACACTAAGAGACAAAAACCAAAACAACCCACGCTCACCAAAAAAAAAAAAAAAAAAAAAAAAAAAAAATCGGCGTCTCTCTCCTTTTGGCGCCTTCCTGGAGGGAAAAAATCGATTACCATGAAGAGATAGTGGTGGTCTAGTAGTAGCGTTTGTGGTAGTGGCAATAGTGATTGTATTGGTAGTGGCAGCATTAGGGGCAGTGGTAGTGGTGGTATTAGTGATGGAAATGTTGACAAATGTTAGGAATGATGGCAGTGGTGTTAGTGATGAAAAATATTTTGGCAGCAGTAGGAGTGACAACAGTGATGGTAGTTATGGTAATGTTAGTTATGGCAGAAGTGATGGCAGTGAAGGCGAGGGGTTAAGTTATGAGGGATGGGGATAATGGTTGTGATTACAGTAGTGTTGGCAGTTGTGACAGTGATGTTGGCTGCGGCAGAGGTGGTGGTTGGGGCAGCGTTTGTAGTTGTAGGAGTGATGTGGAAGGACCTAAGGACTGAGTGGAACCTGATCTCGATCGCCTATGTTTCCCTCGCTTTGTGTTTCTGCTTCATGTATAACCACTCTAATCTATCCTAACCAAATCTGTCCATTGTAACCAAACCTAGCCCAACCTCACCTACCTACTCCTTTCCGTTACCTGTGTTCTTGCATCATTCCTGGTCCTCTAACCCTCATTTCTTTGTCCTAAGCTGCCCTTCATTCCCTTCATCCTAACCCTCTTCCCATCTCCACTCCTGCCTTACCCCCTACTCCTGCCCTACCCTTACCTCTACCCTGCCTTACCTCTGTCTTATCCCCAGCCTTGCCTTCCCCCTTCCCTTGCCGTTCCCCTTCCCGTGCCTTACCGCCACCCCTACCTTACCCCTCCTCATGCCTTATCTTATCCCTGCCTTACTCCCATCCCTGCCTTATCTCATGCCTTCCCCATTACCCCTAGTTATGCCACCCTTGCCTACTTCCATCCCTATCTTACCCGTTCCTTTGCCGTGCCCTCACCCCTGCCTTACCCCTGCTGCTCGGATGACAATAGCAAGGCAAGCAATAATTGAGGCCGGAGGAAGTGACAAACCAAGCGGTGACGAAGTGCAGAGGGAGGGGGGGAGGGGCGGACAGGGGGAGGGCTATATTAGTGCCAAATGAGAGTGCCAGGGTAAGGGACGGTAACTATGGGGGTGCCGTTGCATACGGGGATGCTGATCGGCAGGGAGGGTGTCGGGGAAGGGGGGTAACGAGGTATAAATGTGGGTACGGAAAAGAATAATAAGAAAGTTAACCCCGTCACCCTGAGAGGTCATGTCATTGAGCTACATAAAATTGTTTGTCGATAGCCAGAATATAAGACGAAGTACGTACTTGTTGTGAAGGGGTTAATGGAGAGAATTTTTAACACCTTCACTCACAGGCGTCTCTCCAAAACTAAATACAATCGACTGTTAGTAGTCAGAATGAAATATAAAATACGTCTTCGTTCTGAGGGGTTTGAATAGTGAGGGGAGATGGAATACGAGAAAGAGTTAAGTTAGAGGGTGTCATATAGAGAGGAAGGAGGGAGAAATAAGGAGAGGTAGGATAGGTGATAAGGAGGAAGAGATATCAGAAGGAGATTTAAGGAAGGGATGGAGTGTAAGGGGGTAGGGGGAGGGAGGGGAAGGGGTGAGTGAGTGTCATGGGAGAGTATAAGGGAGGAAGTGGTTGTAATGGGTCAAGGAGGAGTCAGGGGATGAGGTAAAGGCTTTGTCAGAGAAAGATATTAGGCAGGGAAGGGGGGATGGGGAGAGTTATGGTATGGATGAGGAAGATAGTGGTAAGCGGATATCAGGGAGGATATAAGGAGGGAGTGGGTGTAAGAGGGTAGTGGAGGTGTTTCAAGATAAGGGATAAGTTTGGCATGACGTAAGGGTATAAGGAAGGATGAGGGGTTTATAAAGAGAGGTGCATCAAGATGAGGGTATCGGGGAAGGGTATAAGGAACAGGGAGGGTAGTAAGGGGTTTCAAGAAGGGGATAAGGGGGTATGATGGAAGGGTATAAGGCAGAGGGAGTTCAGAATATGTGGAGGGTATAAGGAAGATAGGGTGGTTGTAAGGAGAGAGACTTCTTCGTGGGGTAGGGGAGGTAGGGAGTGTAAGGGGACGTGATAAGAAGTAAAGTGAGTATTAGGAGATGGTATAAGGAAGAAAGGGAGGTTGTAGGGAGAGAGGGAGTTCCAAGATGAGGTTAGGGGTATAAGGGAGGCAGGGGGATGTATGGAGGGGGTGAGGGTGTGGATGGGTAGGGGGGTCGGTTCTCCCTCTGGCGCCAGCTGCAGGGGGTGAGGGCGCCACCAAACCCAGACCCCACCACGACCTTTTTTGCCACGTCCCCACCACGACCTTTTTTGCCACGACCCCACCACGACCTTTTTTTTGCCACGCCCCCCACCACGACCTTTTTTTTTTTGCCATGCCCCCACCACGACCTTTTTTTTTTTTGCCACGCCCCCACCACGACCTTTTTTTTTTGCCACGCCCTCACTACGACCTTTTTTTTGCCACGCCCATTGATTGGTCTGAGGTTTATATGGGGGGGGGGTGCAGTTTTGGATTCGAGGGAAAGGGGGGCACGGGATGTTTGGGATGCGGGAAAGCTGGGAGTGTTTGGGATAAGGGGGGCACGGGGCGTGTATGAAGTGCGGAGGACAGGGTGGGTGTGTGGAATACGGGGGAGGGGGGTTAGGGGGTTGTTTGGAATGTGGGGGCAAGGGGGGTGTTTGGAATATTGGCCAGAAGCGTGTTTGGATTACGGTGGTCAAAGAGGATGTTCGGGGGACGGGGTCAGGGGAGCATGTTTGGAAAAGGGGAGGGGGGACAGGGATCGTCTTTAGAATGAGGGAAGGGAAATTAAGAGTCCGTTGTATATCACTATCTATCTATCTGTCTGTCGCCCTTTTTCTTTTTTATCTGTTTTGGTCTCTGCAGGACGGGAGCATGAGGACCCCTTAATGTTCTGTATTTCTGCTTCACTTTCATTTTTCATTCTCTTCATCTCCCTCCCAGTATATTTCTGTGAGGGAGAGCGGGGAGGAGGGGGGGGTGATTGTGATGGGGGGAGTTAGTACTCTTTACTATTTTGTCTTTTTGTCTTTATCTCATTCTTTGTTCCTAATTTCTCTCTGTCTCTGTCCTTCTATCCCTCTCGTCAGTGATACAGTTGGTGGGGTTGGGATATAGAACAATTTAATCTTCTTTGTATCTATCTACGTCTGGTTCAGTTTTGTCTTTTTCTGTCTTTAACTGGAGAAGGGATGGTGGTTAGGCCCTCTAGTATTTCCTCTATATCTCTTTCTATATCAGTCTCCCTCGTTCGTTCTCTCTCTCCCTCTCCTTTTATCTCTCGCCCTTGGAGGGGAGATAGGACCCCTTGGTGTTTTCTGTCTCCATCCGTCTTTCCTCTCTCTTTCTATGGGTGGGGGCCGTGTCTCTCTTTATCCCTGTCTTTCGTTGAAGTGATTTGTAACCATTTAATAATATCACTCCTTCTTTATCTCTGTGTCCTGTTTTCTTTCTCCATTTTTATCGCTCACTAGTGGAGGGGATTGTTTTGTGATGGAGGGGATGGGAGTTAGGACCACATAATTATCAGTCTTTTTCCCTCTCCCTATGTCTTTTCTGTCTGTCTCTCGTTCGTGGGGGAAGGGGCGACTTTGTGGTTCGGGGTAAGGGTTGGAGTCCCGTGGTATTCTCTCACTGTCTCTTTACCTCTCTGGCTGTCTCTTACGGGAGGAGGGGAGAGAGGAAGAGGCTGGGTGGACGTGTTAGTGACAGGGGAGGTAAGATCCCATAGTAAAGTATTCTGTGGCTTTATCTCCTTCTTCCTTTCTCTCTCCTTCTATCTCTGGCTTGGGAGGGGGGAGGGCCACAGAGGGGGCGTGTTAGCGATATGGGGGAGGGGGAGGGAGTTAGTATCATCTAATATTCTATTTTTGTAATTCTCTCTCTCTCTCTCTCTCTCTCTCTCTCTCTCTCCACACACACATACAGTTCTCCCTTCTGCCCCTCGTGTCCCATTACTTATCCTTCCATAATTATCTCTGTTTATTAATGCTCCCTTCAGAGTATGTTTTTATATTGTTTTTTTATTGATATTTAAAGCTCGTCTCCCCTTGGACCCCTCGGCGCCTAGACACTTTATTTAATCTCTCTTTATGTCTGTTTATTTTTACGCATCGCAGCTTATTTTTCGGGCTTATTTTCAAGCTTGTCTCCCTTGTGTACCCATTTTTATGTAACCTTCTTCCTGTATTCTCTCAGTATTTATCTTTAAGTTTGTATTTTTTTTTTTTTTTTAGGGTATTCCGCATTGCTTTTCACTTATTTTTATAGATATTTTTCGAGGTTAGTTACAGTATTTTTTTTTTAAGCATGTTAGGCCTAGTGTTTATTATTGTACCTTACACTGTATGTCGTATCGTATAGTATTTTTATCCCCTGTAGCCCGAATACGTCTCACTATGGAAATCTAGCTGGCGGGAGAGTGTTTTATTCAGCTTAGAAAATAAAAACATCGGATGGAATGGTTAATTGGCACTATTTCTAACCCTTTCTGTACAGGAACTATTTCTAATCTGAATAAAGTTGTTTGGTGGTAATAAGAGTAAAGTATAAAGGCATCATGTACAGGAAGCATTTTGTAAGCTGAATAAAGATGTCTGGTGGTAGCAAGATTAAATATAAAGGTCACCGTGGTACTGAAAAGGTTAAACTGGTATCGCCTCGTGCCTCAACCCCCGCTGTTGCTTGGGTTGGACGTGGTGCCCTCCTCCCGCTGTCGCTTAGTGTCTTCTTAGTGCTGACTCCCTCACGCCTCCCCACACTTCCATTTTTAGACCATTCTGTACCCCTTTGGTGGGATTGGGGTCGAGGCAGAGGGGGGGAGGGGAGTAGGGGTGGGGAGAGCTGTGTGCGTGTGAGTGGGAAGATGTAGGAACAGAGAGTGTGAATAGGTATTGAAGGTGTGGATGGGAGAGAGAGAGAGAGAGAGACAGACAGACAGACAGACAGACAGACAGACAGACAGAAGAGGATGCTGACTAGGGCAGGAGTGTAGGAAGGGGTGTGGGGAGAGAAGTATGTATGGGTGCGAGAGGGAAGGTGTAGATGTGTGCAGGTGTGGAAAGAAAGGTGTGTAAGTGTTGCTGGGAGGGTGTAGTGATTAAGATGTGAGGATTTGAGTGAGGACCTTGGTTGAGGTGGGTTGGTGGGTGAGGGTTGGAAGATGTGGAAAGAGTGCTGTGTTGGGGGGGGGGGGGCTAAGCTGAGGGTAGAGACTGTCTGGAGAAGAAAGGGGAGTCGTAGGTGAGGATGCAAGATGAGAGACAGATATATTTGTAGATGCGAGATGGAGGATTTGTGTTTCGGTGGGTGTTGTGGAAAGACATGTGGTTGCAGGAGGATAGCGTGAAGTGAATGGGCGAGTGGGTATGCCTGGAAGAGAGTGGGAAAAGGTGTGTGGATGGAAGTGGGAGAGTTTGCTGAGAGGTGTGAGTGTGGGAATATAATTGTGTGTGTGAGGGGTGAGGGAGTGTTCGAGAGAGTGAGTGAAATGGTGTTGGAAATGTGTTGTGTTCACTGGATGAAACAGTGCTGGAGGTGAGATATGTGAGTGCGAGTGGAGAGAGTGAGTTTGAGTGGACAGAGTGTGGGGTGGTGGATGAGAGGGTATGAACAGAGAATTGTGGGTAAGGGAGGGTGAGTGGGAAGAAGAGGTGGGTAAGTTTGGGTAGAAGGGAGATGGAAAAGGGGTGTTTGTGAGGTTGTGGGTGCGTGAGAGATGGAGAGGAAGAGTAAAGAGTATGGAGTAAGGATGTGTGTGTGTGTGTGTGTGTGTGTGTGTGTGTGTGTGTGTGTGTGTGTGTGTGTGTGTGTGTGTGTGTGTGGATGGATACACGAGACACTGAAGGTGGAGTGGGGAGGGGGGGCGAGAAAGAGGCATACGAAAGTGTAGAAAGAGGATGTGTGTAGGAGGATGAGTAGGGGAGAGAAGTGCATTTGTGTGAGAAGGGATTGTGTTACATGAGGTGTGTGGGTAGAGTTAAGCAGATAGGTAGGTAGGTAGGTAGAGAGAGAGAGAGAGAGAGAGAGAGAGGATGAGGAGGAAGCGGAGAGTGCGGGTGAAATGAGACAAGGAAATGGTGAAAAGTGAGAGAAAAACTACGGGACTGGAAAGCAGCTAAAAAACAACGAGGGAGAGACTGCAATGTGGGCAGGAAAGAGAACACACACACACACACACACACACACACACACACACACACACACACACACACACACACACACAGGGAGAGAGAGAGTGATCAACCCCCTCGCCTCTCTTGTATCAGTCATGACAATACCTTCTCTTGTTCCTTGTCCTCCCTCACCTTTACCTCTCTCTCTGTTTCTGTCTCTGTCTGTCTGTCTGTCTGTCTCTGTCTCTCTCTCTCTCTCTCTCTCTCTCTCTCTGCTGTGCTATCCTTTTCTCCTGCTCCTATGCACTGTGTTAGTATTAACGCATATTAGTATTAAGGCCGGACCACCTCGTATGGGCCGTAAGGTCTGTGTGGTCTGTGTATCTATGTAACTTTATGTAAGTCTCTCTCTCTCAGATGGACAGACAGACGGGCGGCAAGGGAGAGAGATGGTAGAGGATTTAGAGATAGAGAGTGAGATTAAGAGAGGCAGGGTGGGATTAAGAGAGACGGAGATGGAGAAGATACTGAGAGAGAGAAGAGAGAGAGAATAGGTGGAATGTCTGGGAGTTCGCTGGGGGTCGCAGAGAGAAAGAGGGGAAGAGAGAACAGAGAGGTAAGGGTACACCAGATGAGAGAGAGAGAAAGAGAGAGGTTTACCTTGTCAGAAATAGTTGCGATTATGAAAGAATAATCATGTGTGCGGTAGATCTGCTGAGAGAGAGAGAGAAAGAGAGAGAGAAAGAAAGAGAGAGAGAGAGAGAAGTACACGCTAGTCAGAAATGGCTGCGATTATGAAAGAGAATCATGAGTGAGAGAAGTGAGCGTCGGAGTATGAATGTGAGAGCTCATCATGTACGCGGGTCCTCTTGGCGCCACCACAGATAGCCCTGCCCCTCTGTCTGTCTGTCCAACCAGCCCCTAACCTTTCCACCCCTGGCCAATATGGAAGAGAAAGTTTTTATACCATATTGACTGACTGCCATTTATGGACCTGTTTACCGAGGGTCTGGATGGCGTTTTTAAATTCTCGGTGACGGACTGAAGGCTTGCAGGTTTAAATGTGATTGAGCACACGATATTTTGTATACAGTATACTTTTTTTTTAGGTTTTGGTTTTCTGGCTTAAGATACACGAGTTAAACTGAGGACGCCTTTTTATCTCTTTATTAGTTTATTGTATTTTTAACTTGCTTGATTGGAGAATACGACATTTTAAACTTTTATTTTTTTTTCCCAGTGTCTCCAGTTAATTTGCTTGCTGTACCTGATGAAATGCTTGGTTTCTGTTGACTGAGGACTTTAGGGTTGCATAATGATTTGGGGAAAGTGTTTGTATGTGAGTGGCTGGGTGAGCGGTGGGATGCTTTGTCTGCATTCAAAACACATCAAGACTTTTGCGGTCGTGCATGCATGTCTGTCTGCCAGGAAATACTAGACTAGAGGCGTTTGTGAGTCGTTAACTTAATGTAGGTCGTGGAGGGATTTATGCAAGTAGTGGTGACGTGGTGGTGATGGTAAGGGGTGGGAGGGGTGATGAGGCTGGTATTGGTGGAATGGTGACTGGGATTGTGATTGTAGTGGTGTTGTGGTGGTAGGCGTGAAGGTGTTATTGGTGGTTGGAAGGGTGGTGATAGTGATGATCATACTGGTAGTTGTGTTAGTAGAGGTGATGAGGCTGGTATTGGTGGAATGGTGATAAAGGTGGTGGTGGTGATGGATGATGATGATGATGGTAGTAGTTGTGGTGATGGTAGTAGTAGGGATAGTGGTTGTGAAGTTCATACTGGTAGTTAGTGATGCTGTTAGTGATGGTGAGACAGTAGTGTCGGCTGCAGTGGTGGTGTTGTTAGTGGTGGGGTTAGTGATGCTGATAGTGATGGCAAGATAGCGGCTGTTGGTGTTGGTGATGGTAGATGATGTGGCAGGGTTCATGACGGTGGTAGTGGTGTTGGTGATACCCTCGTTGTGAGCGACCTTCGCGTTAGGCCGCGCTGGCGCCAGACTTGAGCCCGGCCCCGCCTCCCACAGTAAACACTTCACGCGTACCTGCTGGGGGCACATTGGTGGGGCGAGAGGGCAAGGACGGGGGGGCACAAATAAACATCGCGTAAAGGGGCATTGAGCAACATTTACAGCTCCATGTTACACCCTTATGGAGTTGTTTGGCAGGTTTCATATGGCGTATCCGTTGAGAGCGATGATAAAAGTTTATTAAAGAACATTTACGGCCTTAAGTTGCACCCATATGGAGGTATTTGAGAGCTTTCATTTGACCGATCTGCAGAGAATTAATGAAGGTGTATTGTGGAGTGTATGCGGCTCCATTTACATCCATGCGGAGTTATTTGAAAGCTTTCGCATAGCCTGTCTGCAGAAAGGAATAGTGAAGGTGTTTAGTGGGCATTTATGACCCAAGTTACACCCATGTGGGGGTATTTTGTAAGTTGCATTTACTGATACCAGGACAGGGAAAGATCGTTAAGAGGCACTGAAGAGCATGTAAGGCTTTTAAGTTACACCCATGTGGAAGTGTTTGTTGAGGTGGCATTTACAAGAACAAGGAAGAGGAATTGTCGTAAAAGGATCTCGAAAACAGATGTATGCAAAACTGTCGGCCAAGCGTGAAGGGAAACAAATAAATATAACCTAAACATTTAAAATCTTGGATCATGATATAGTTGGTGTTGTCCATGCGTGAGAAAAAAACATCACTGAGACAGATTTAGTTAACAGTTTTGAAAATTGCACTAAAAAATATTAGCCATGCATGGAGAAAAACAAAAAATCATCGCCAAGACTGATCTAAAGTTACGATTCGAGAAAAACACACAGAAGTATCGGCCATGCGTGAAATGAAGAAAGAAATTAATAACATCACCGACACATTACGTAATTTGAAGTCATGCATAAATATCCGTCATATATATATATATATATATATATATATATATATATATATATATATATATATATATATATATATATATAAGCAACAACGGTAACGGCCCTTGAAAACATATGCAAAAGAATCGGTCTTCGTAAAGGAAAACAAGCATCGCCAAGAAATGTTCAAAATTAGGTTAAAAAGAAAAAAGTATTGGGCATGCGTAAAGAAAACAAAATATCGCCGAGGACCTTGAAAAGTTCAAGTATCGGCCATGCGCGAAGAAAAACAACATCGCCAAGACGTCTCTAGAGTTACGGATTCCTTAAAGTAATACGTACTAAAGTATCAGCCATGCATGAAGAAAAACAAATAAGCATCGTCGACAGAGGGAGAGAAAGAGAGATGTAGATAGAGTTGGTGATTGCATCCATATGGCCGCGCTCTCTCATATCGCAGCCACAGCAACAAAGATACATGGGCCCGGATTCACACAAAGTCATATCAGTTCCCTCCTGTAACTGGTATGTATTTTTGTAGGCATTTCGATTAAAGTGTAGATTTGTCCCATATCTCTTGTTTTACTTCCAAAAATACATCTTAGTTACGAGAGAAAACATTATCGTAAGTTTTGCGGGAAAGACGAGGAAAGGAGAGCACAGAAATCTTGTCATGTTGATTGTAAGCTTGTTTGTGAATTTGGGCCGTTGGCTTGCGAGGGGAGGGGGGACATAAAGCCACATTTAAGAGCACTCGTCTGCCTCCACAAGCACAAACACTGCTTGTAAAGAGGACATTATTAAGCATTCATAGCTTTCGATTACGGCCGCAAGGATAAATAAACAGGGCTCGTAAAAGGACACTGAGAGATAGCCGGAGCGCTAGGTTACTCTTACTCGATGTGATTTAATGTAGCTGATGACCTACTCTCTCTCTCTCTCTCTCTCTCTCTCTCTCTCTCATCCGTAGTATAGCCTATTTTGTGGAGTACCCGGAAGTTACGTGGTGGCTGGAGATCCTGCTACTCTGGGGATGGATGGGTACCGTACCGTTTGGGGGACCACTGTACCATACCCAAAACATCAATTCTAATCCCTTCGCTAACACGTTTTTTTTTTTCTTGTTATCCCGACAGTTTATTTAGCTCAGAGGAGCTTGTCGTGGTGATTGGGTTAAGTCTCCATTAAGCTCTTCAGTTCATTCTGCCATTAGATACTATTCAGCTTAAGGGATTTCTTTTGTAGTGAAGGTGTTATTGTGTCATGTTACTTGAATTGAAGGCTCAGGAACACACACACACACACACACACACACACACACACACACACACACACACACACACACACACACACACACACACACACACACACACACACACACACACACACACACAAAAGCGTGTACAGTGTGCACTATATCCTTACCCTGACCATCACTGAGGTTCTGACTGCAAAGGGCCAGTGGTGTACCTGGATGTCGTGCGCAGTACCCGGAAGTGTGTGTGTGTGTGTGTGTGTGTGTGTGTGTGTGTGTGTGTGTGTGTGTGTGTGTGTGTGTGTGTAGCGGCTCGCACGGGTACTAAAAGAAACCCAAAGAGACCCGCCATAATAAGGGAGCGTTGTGGAGTACCGACACAAGAGCCTGTTTGTGATTGACACCCGACGCGGATATTAGGATAGGTGAGGGGTCGGGAGTCGGGAGTGAGGGCAGGTAGGGAGGGAGGATGGGAGGAGAGTAAGGGTGGAGAGCTGGAAGTAAGAACAGGAATGGGGAGAGGGGAGAGGAGTGTCAAGGGAGAGTGAATGCAGGGAGACAGGTTGAGGGGAGGGGAAGAGATGAGAGTGAGGTAATTGGGAGGATAAATATGGGGAGAGGAAGTAAGTGGGAGACTAAAGAGGCGTAGGAGTTAGATTCAGAGTTGTTGCTTAACCCCAGTCCGCCTGACCGAGCAGACCCGTCGACCGCAGGTACTAGGGGTGGGAGTATGGGGTTGGGTAAGGGGTAAGAAGTAGGTAGTAGGAGTGCGGATGGGGAGAAGAGAGAGGGTAGGGAAAGAAGAAGAATGGTAACAGATTAGCTGGGGAGCAAAGAGTAAGAGTATTGTTAAGGAGATGGGAACGGGGAGTAGAGAGAGGTGAAGGGCATGTAGAGAGTGAGGAATAGGGGAAGCGAGAAGGAGGGAGAAAGAAAGTAGGGGTGTTAGAGGGGAAGATGAAGTAGACAGTAACGGTTAGAAGTAAGGAGTTATGGTAAGAATAAGGGTGAATCTTGAGATAGAGAGTGAGAGGAAATAGGTGACGGTGAGTGTAAAATTAAGGATGAATATGAGAATGGAGGTGCGAGAAGGAAGTAAGGGTGAAAGAAAGGTAAAACAAGAATGAGAGTAAGAGTAGGGGGAGGGATAGGGAAGCGAGAGAGAGAGAGAGAGAGAGAGAGAGAGAGAGAGAGAGAGAGAGAGAGAGGTGTTATAAGAGGGGACTGGTTGTGAAAATAAATTGGGAGAGGAGAGGAGTGCATAGAGATGATGTGTAAAAGTAAGGGGAGGTTTTAGAGCAAAGAGGAGAGTAATTAACGAATGAGGAGGGAGGCAGCATGAGGAGAATGATGATTAGACCGGAGTTGCTAAGAGAAGATGGAGGAGGTGCAAAGGAAAGCAACTTTGATAATAAAGCCCGATGGTAGGGAGAAGGGAAGGATGCTGAGGAGTGGGAGTATACAAACATACGAAGGACATACAGAAACTGAACGTGGAGAGAGAGAGAGAGAGAGAGAGAGAGAGAGAGAGCTGAGAAACAAAGACGTGAATTGTAGCTGCTAATGGAGACCAAAAATAAAACAGGGAAAGATAGTGAGTGCGTGAAATGCGAGAGTGAGGGAAGAGCGTGCAAACAGATGCAGGAGGAAAATATGCTGAGAGAGAGAGAGAGAGAGAATGTGTGTGTGTGTGTGTGTGTGTGTGTGTGTGTGTGTGTGTGTGTGTGTACAGGAGATAACGGTGGCAACAATGCGTCAGTGGTGGCATAGTCCTGCCATCACGGCGCCAGTGATAACACCTCACCCCACCCCCCCTCTCTCAGCCTCAGCCTGCCTCATCCATGCCTTGGCCTGCCTCACCCCTTCTTTCTTCCTTCCCTGCTTCAACCAACCACATCTTTTGTTCTTTCCTGCCTCACCCTGCTTGATCCCTTCTTCCATCCCTACCTCTGCCTCATCCCTGCCACCGTGTACGGGTATATCTCGTACTCATGTGCTATCACCCTTAGCTCTCTCATTCCGCCATTATTATTATTATTATTATTATTATTATTATTATTATTATTATTATTTTTATCATTATTATTATTTTTGATGCAAAAGTGATGCCGGACACTTGTTATAGGCTAGTTGCACGATCAGGGTCGAAGTACGATGTTGAAGTATGATGAAATAAAACTCGAAAACTGTTCATATAGACAGGCAGATTGAACCACCACTCCTTTTTGCAGCAAGTTATACAACGGATTATATAATTTGGTAAGGGCACCTGCTCTACACACACGCATCAGCACTACTTTTCGAAACAGCGTGTGAACCAGCCTTAAGGTATATTAGTGTCATCATTCGTAACACTAAGGAGTGGACATGGAGCTCATTTTCTCTCCCCCCCCTTCAAATATTAATCTTATACTAGTTATCCACCTTAATGACATTGGTGTAGTCGAGAGGCATAAGCTACAGTAAACACCCTCCTTCACGTGGCCGCAGCATTGTCACTCCTCATATGCCTTTTTCAGCTTTCACAGAATCCAGTAACTAACATTTAATTCTTCAAGCAGAGAACTTTTTCCTTAAGCTGTTCACCAATATCTCTTAAGCAGCTCTTCCCTCTCCTGACAACAAACACCCAAGTCACCCTTCCAGTAGCTAGTATATAATTAATTCTTCAAGCAGAGAACGTTTTGCTTAAGCTGTTCACCAGTATTGCTTAAACAACTCTTCCCTTCTTGGACAATCAACACTCAAGTCACTCTTCCTCTTGGTTAAGCAGCCTTTGTGCGGTTATCACGTGATCTGCCGTAGAGAGAGTTCATTAGCTCTTTATCAGGTTCGTAGAAACACCGTATGACCGCCCCCACCAGCCTCTGGGACTTTCCCCCACGCCTTGCTCTGTATAAGAACTTCATAATTATGTCCTTGTATGGGTGCCACTGGTATGTGTGTGTGTGTGTGTGTGTGTGTGTGTGTGTGTGTGTGTGTGTGTGTGTGTGTGTGTGTGTGTGTGTGTGAGAGAGAGAGAGAGAGAGAGAGAGAGAGAGAGAGAGAGAGAGAGAAAAAAAAAAAACCTCTATATGATGCTGAAGGGATAGCCGGTATTCATACGAGTCTTTATACAGGCACTCTTTCTGGCAGAGCCCCTTCACCACAACGGATTCTTAGGCTAGACCCCTCTTAATGAAGCTGTTGATTTGTTTTATTGCCACCACCATACAGCTTTATTCAGCTTGGGAGAGACTTGTCATTGCAAAACAGTTGATATTATTCTTGCTGAGGCCATTTTTTTTAATCGGCTTGGGAGCGACACAGTATTGTTGTTAATTTTTTTTTTTTACACCAGTTTATTTCATTTCGATTGGGTGAGTCCTCCTAGTGAAGTGATTTATTATATTCTTACTGCCGCCAGAGGACTTTTTTTTTTTTTTTTTTTTTTTTTTTTACAGCTCTGGATGGACCCCATAGTGAAGTGGTCATCTCCTCCCCTCTTTAGCACCTCCTGTTCTTCCGATGTATTACCATTGTGGAACATTATACACTTTCATTCTTGGCACACTTATTCAGCGCGATTTTTTTTATTCTTGCTACTTCAGACACTTTTACTCACCAGAGGAGTGTCCACACTTATTGAAGGGGCTAATGAAGTCTGTGTAACTCCTGTTCGGTAAGTGTCCCTCGATACAATCAGAGGGCACCTGTGTTGTCCATGCATGCTACACATTAGCTTCGAAGCATTGTGACGAAACACAATACAATCACTGCATCAGGAAAGGGATGATGGTTCAGTTCATCACGTCTACACAGTCTTTTCCCACATACTTTCTCTTACCATATTCAAAAACCACGGGTACTCAGTGCTTGAGGAAGGGCCTTAATCCTCCTAAACTGAGCAATGTCGTCTGGAGGTAGGAAGAGAGAAAGAGAGAGAAGGGTTAATGGAGGGATTATGTAACTTTTCAGCATTTTATATTACTACGTTCTGAGAAATGTCAGACGCATAGATAGTGGAAAAAAAAGTTCCATACCCAGTTGCAAGCTTACTGCAATGTTATCACAAGACCAGAATTCTGAAAATTTTTACGTGATTGTTAATTATTTGCCTCTCTCTCTCTCTCTCTCTCTCTCTCTCTCTCTCTCTCATCTCGTCACAACATTCCTCTCCCACCTACGCATTCACGATCTTCACGTGATCCACCCACATTCCCTCTAGCTTTCTCTCCCAGTCCCCTCCCTCCCCAACCCCTCATTCTTTCCACTGCTTCCCTTCCCCTCACTACCCTTCTATCCTTCCTGTTATCACAAATACTTTGCTTCCCTTCCCCTCACTACCCTTCTATCCCTCCTGTTATCACAAATACTTTGCTTCCCTTCCCCTCACTACCCTTCTATCCCTCCTGTTATCACAAATACTTTGCTTCCCTTCCCCTCACTACCCTTCTATCCCTCCTGTTATCACAAATACTTTGCTTCCCTTCCCCTCACTACCCTTCTATCCCTCCTGTTATCACAAATACTTTGCTTCCCTTCTTTCTCTATCCTCTTCTCTTCTCTTCTCACTTGTCACTACTCTTCCCCTCTCTTAACCCTTCCTGCCCATCTCTCTCTCTCTCTCTCTCTCTCTCTCTCTCTCTCTCTCTCACACACACACACACACACACACACACACACACACACACACACACACACACACACACACACACACACACACACACACACACACACACACACACACACACACACACACACACACACACACACACACACAATGCTTTAGTTAGCACATCGGCCGAGTTCGATTCACGTGCCAGGCAGACTCTTGAAGAAAATTTGCATCGGTGGTTCAGTGATTGAATTCTCGCCTTCTCTTTCTTCTCCGTTTTCCTCTTTACACTCTCCTCCTTCAGTACCCTCTCCTGTACCCCGTCTCCCTAATCTCTTCCTCATTCCTTTGTCCTTCTCTCCCTCACTCCCTTCACTTTATCCCTCTCTCCCCTCAGTCTCTTTCTCCCTTGACATTCCCTTTCTACTCCTCCTTCCGTCACACCCCTCGCTTCTGTCCTCCCCTCCACTCCTCGCATTCCATCTCTCCCAGTTTCCCTCACACCTCTCTCTTCTCACTTTTCCTGCCGGCCCACGACTCAGGGATTCAGTAGGTTGGGGAGGGAGGAGCTTTCTTGATTTCCCTTCATTATCCTTAACTCATAAATTCGATATAATAGTCATAGTCTTTTCTGTAACAATCAGCCTGGAAAGAACCATTAGATCTGTTGTTGATTCCCTTCCTTCATACGCCTTTGTGCTCACTGCTGTCCCTTTCTCATTCCTCCCTTACTTCCTTTTCTCCCCCATTTCTCAGTCTCCCTTCTCCCCCACTTCTCAGTCTCCCTTCTCCCCCACTTCTCAGTCTGCCTTACCCCCCTTTCTCCCCCATTTGACCCCTCCCTCTCTCTGTCCCCTTCCCATTTCTTTATTTTCCTCTCTTTGGTCTTTGCCTTGGTCTTCATACAGGCACACGGCGCCTCCTCCCACTCATTCCTTCCCTTTGCTTCACCCCCCTTGTGTGTGTGTGTGTGTGTGTGTGTGTGTGTGTGTGTGTGAGAGAGAGAGAGAGAGAGAGAGAGAGAGAGAGAGAGAGGATGTGGTGAGTCAGGGTAGGGATCAGGATGGGTACAGGTGAGAGTGAGGATTGGTGGAGTTGAGTTTGAGTGAAGGGGAGAGTGAGTACAAGTGAATGAGGTTGAGGATGAGAGATTTGATCAACATGGGTAATGGTGAGGGTGGGTGGGAGGGGGGGATGCAGATGGGTGAGTTGAGGATGAAGGTGTGTGATTGTGAGTACAGGTGGGTGAGGGTGGATGCAGATAGGTGAGGGTGAGTGCAGTAGATGATGTAGAGTGGATAAGGGCGAGGGCGAAGGTGAGGGTGGGTACAGGTGGATGAGGGTGGGTGAAGATGGGTGATAGTGGGTACAGCTGAATGACGGTGTGTGAGAGGGAGTACAGGTGGGTGACGATGTGTGACGGTGAGTACAGGTGGGTGAGGGTGAAGACGAAAGTGAGTACAGGTGGATGAGAGAGGATGAGGGGGATAATGAGTATAGCTGGGTGAGGGTGAGGTCGAGGATGAGTACAGATGTGTGATAGTGAGTATAAGTGGGTGAGGACGTATGGTGATGATTACAGGTGGGTGAGGGCGTATGGTGGTGAGTACAGTTGGGTGAGGACATGTGGTGATGAGTACAGGTGGGTGAGGGCGTGTGATGGTGAGTAAAGGTGGGTGAGGGCCTGTGATGGTGAGTACAGGTGGGTGAGGGCGTGTGATGGTGAGTACAGGTGGGTGAGGGCCTGTGATGGTGAGTACAGGTGGGTGAGGGCCTGTGATGGTGAGTACAGGTGGGTGAGGGCCTGTGATGGTGAGTACAGGTGGGTGAGGGCCTGTGTTGGTGAGTACAGGTGGGTGAGGGCCTGTGATGGTGAGTACAGGTGGGTGAGGGCCTGTGATGGTGAGTACAGGTGGGTGAGGGCGTGTGATGGTGAGTACAGGTGGGTGAGGGCCTGTGATGGTGAGTACAGGTGGGTGAGGGCGTGTGATGGTGAGTACAGGTGGGTGAGGGCCTGTGATGGTGAGTACAGGTGGGTGAGGGCCTGTGATGGTGAGTACAGGTGGGTGAGGGCCTGTGATGGTGAGTACAGGTGGGTGAGGGCCTGTGATGGTGAGTACAGGTGGGTGAGGGCGTGTGATGGTGAGTACAGGTGGGTGAGGGCCTGTGATGGTGAGTACAGGTGGGTGAGGACGTGTGGTGATGATTACAGGTGGGTGAGGGCGTGTTTTTTTTTTTTTTTTTTTTTTTAATGTGTCCGACTCTGGGCATAGGCTTCACAGCCTGCTCTCAAGGCCCAGTAGTCCTCCTACATACCATACACCTCTCTACATGTGGTGAGTGCAGGTGGGTGAGGGCGTGTAGGGATGATTACAGGTGGGTGAGGGCGTGTGGTGGTAAGTACCGGTGGGTGAGGGCGTCTGATGATGAGTACAGGTGGGTGAGGGTGAAGGCGGGTATGGCGACGTGAGGGCGCCTAAGATAATCCCTCTTTTTCACTCCCAGTGCCCCGTGGGAACAACTGTCTTCCTACCACCCACCTCACACAGACTCACACTTATTCATACTTACTCACGTCATCTCACACGGAGTCATCCACACTTACTCACCTCAACAAACACAGACGAACTTTTATCCATACCTACTTGCTTACTTCACCTCATTGTACCTCACTCGCACTCATACTCATCGCTGCTCAGTCATCCCACTTCACATCCCCTCACATAGACACATTAATCCATACTTAACTTGATAATACATTACCTTCCTTTGACCCACAGTCACCTTACTCACCTCCACTGCAATCGCCTGAGTCATCCATACTTACCCGTACACAAACTCACCTATCTCACTCGCACACAAACTTACCCACTTTACCCTAACCCACACTCAGGCATATCCTCACTAATATCCCACCGACCTACACCCCCACTTCCCGGTACCTGTTCCCACATTCACCTCCTCCCCCACACCTATTCCTTCACTCATCAACCTCACCTATATTCCCCCTACTTCCTGCCACACTCACCTACACCCACACTCACGTACTCCCTAATTCACCTATTTTCACACCTCTTCCCATACCCACATCACGTAAATCTACACCCACACAAGCCCAAGGGGACACATGCAGAGAACACTCATAACCACCACGTTTATGACGAGATGAGCTTAGGGTTGCAAGAACAGCAGCAACAACAATATCCATACCCACATCCAAGAGTATAACACTAAAACTCCTGACACCTACACCCATACTTACTCATGCCCATAGCACCTTTCTCGTTCTTCTTGTCTTACAGTATTATCTTGGATGTACTCGTCTTACTCAAGCACATTTACTATTCTTGTCTTACTATTACAGATTCTTTGCTGTCCTTGTCGTACTTACGTAGTGTAGTCATGTCCTGATATCCATAAATGGAGTTGCCTGGTATGGACTAACTGCCTAGAGCAGACATCCTCTTCTAGTATGCTCTTAGCTAGTTCACCTCGATGACCCTTTACAAATTTTTTTATTCTTACAATCTTCAAATGGTTATATTTAGCTTAGGAGAGACTCAGAGTTACAGAGGTTAGATACAGTTCTCGTTAACTTCCTCAGTGCAAGATCCTTCCTGAAGTTTATGATAATCATCTGGAGGCAGCAAGGATACAGTATAAAGTATGTGATCGCATTTAAATGGTTAACCATCCCATGTTCAGGACATCTCTAGCATTCTATTTCAGCTAACACTAGACACTTAAATTGGCTGAGAGTGAGTCATTGGAGCCTGTGGAGTATAAATATTAGTAACATTAACCCCCTCACTGTCGGAGCATCTCTACCATTCCATTCCAGCTAACATAGACGATTTTATACAGCTGAGGGATGGAATGTTAGGTACAACTATAATACTGTACAATCTTGACCCGGATACCCAAAATGCCCCCCCCCCCACACGACACCCCTGATACCCACGCTCACACCCGTGATACCCACACCCATTTACCCATACCCATAATACCCACATCCAGTATGTCCACACCAATTATGCCCACACCCCCACCCACAGCACCCACACCAATGATCCCCATACCCCTCATACCCATACCCGTGACATCCATAGCAGTGGGCGTCGTAAGGTGAAGTGGGCGGATATCTCCCATCCCCTTTCGTCATGAGTACGGGGGGCAGCAGCTCAGCTAAAACCAGAGCAGGTGGTGCAGGGGTAAGGGGGATGAGGAGGGGGAGGGGCTCGGCTCTTGGCTGGGCACGACTAGGGGAGGGGGAGGAGCCAGGGAGGGAGGGAGGAGGGAACTGTGTATACGCCCCCCCCTCCCCCCTGGGTCGTACAACTGGCGCCTGACTCTGCCCGCGGCCACCCCAGTCGGCGCCTGTACTCACCGCGGTGGCCCGTAGTCCGTCTGTGTGTGTCGGGCGGTGGGGTCAGAGCAGCTTCCTCCGCCATAAGTCACTTTACTCCCTGCCAACATCCCGACCCTACCAGTTGGCTGGTGGTGGCTGCGGCGCGCGCTGCTCCACTTCAACTCTCGCTCTGCGCCCCCTCCACTACTACTACTTGCCCACTCAGGAGTTATAACTCAGACGTGGCTCGTGCAACTCGGAAATTCGTGTGTGGTGAATGAAAAAAGTTTGAAGAATCTCGCTGTGGCTTTTGGTTTCCTGTAAAGCTTCACATGTGCACGTTGTGATGCATATAAGGAGAGCGCAGGGAAAATGTGCTGTGAGTGCATTGTTGACTAGCACTGGCGCTCGCAGCCAAAACGTGTGGAAAAATTTGTCCTCCTGAAGAAAAGTACCAGAAGGCTGTTTATACAAGAGTGCGAAACACGGAGTTGGTTTGGGTTGTGTGCCCAGTGAGAGTTTGTGCTGTGTGCGGCGTGAAGGTCGTGACAGTGAAAACGAAGGACTTGTGGAGATCCCGGCGCCGCTGGGCACAGGCGGCCGCCATGGAGATCTTCGACTGTGTGGATTGCTTCCAGAGCAGACCCAGGGTCCGGGTCCGGCAACCCCGACCCCCTAATGGTAAGCATCATAGGCACCCTCATCCACACTAGCCACGTAGTGTCTCCATGGTATACTTGCCGGTCATGCACTCATTATTTCCACGGTGTCTTGTTTACAAGTTGTAGCCTAGAGCGTAGGTGTTGCCCAGATGCCATTCTCTTCCAGTTGGAACCAGTTGTTCTTTCCTCCTTGTATGGCTCAGATAACCCTCTGTCCCATGTGTCATTATACTTCCCAGAACTCCAGCATGGTCCACCCCCGGTCTTGCCGTTTGCTATTTACCATTTTTCACAGTCATCTTAACGTTTTTCCTTATAACACTAACCATTTGACCTTGGATGCGAAGTTGCCTTGTTTATTAGTTTATGATGCAACATACACAAATAACGCCCTCCACGGCTTTATTTCACATTCGTTGCCCTTTCAAGTCATTACGTACTAGCAGAAAGAACGTTAGTTTAATTTGGAGATGAAGGAAGTCAGGTGAATGTTGAGGCGGGCAGGTATGTCAGGTGCAGGTGTGGTGGCGCCGGCCGGACCCCTGCCTCCCTTCCCCCTCCCCTCACCCTCTGCCGTCTTCTCGCCTACCCTCCCCAACTGAGCGACAAACCTCACTCACCCCTCTTGGTCACCCCACTCCTTTCCTACCCACCCATATCCTTCGCTAAACTTTATTCAGCTCTGGCCACATCACCTCTCTTGCTCAACTGCCCCCCCCCCCCACACACACACTTTCGTCCCTTCTCTCTGTCATTCTTGCCCGCCTCTCCTCACCCTGCACTACTGGACTTAAAACTTTTCATAGTGGTTGTAGCTGAAAATGTTACTGATGACGGCCCCTTGAAATACAAAAGTTAGAGTTACCTATCAGTAAAGAAAAATAATTGAAATGCAACAAAGAGACAGTTAATCATCCATGAACAAACACGAACAATTACAAGTCAGCAAAACAAGCCAGCTACTGATGACAACCCCCTCCCCCAGACAGCCATTCTCTATCTGGAGTTTCAAAAAATAATCTCTGAGTCCCTTCCTCTGGCCTCCATCTCTCCCCACCCGGCCATACGCCTCCACTGTATCCTGTTTTCCACCTCATCCACTTTGTACTCGATGCCTCTCCACCCTGTCCTCCGTCATTCTCTGCCTTCTCCTCAGTCTTTCTTCAGTCTCTCCCATCTTTCTCTCATTATTACGTATTCTCTGTCTCCCTTCTTTTTTTACCCTGTCTCCTGTCTGTCTCCACCCCCTCCCCCCACCAAACATTTTGTTTCACCCTTTCCCAAGCCATCTTTCTTCATCCTGCTTCCTCATCTCTCCTCACCCTTGCCCCCACTCTTCTCGTTTCACCCTTCCCCTCATCTTTCACTACCCTGCTCCCCCTCCCCATCTCTCATCACCCCCACCCCCCCGAGCACATCCCGTTTCAGCCAGCCCCCTCAACTGTCACAATACCGCTCCCTCAGTTTATTTTATTTTGTTTTTTCCTTGTTCCTCATCTTTTCTCATGTCTCCGTTTATCATGTTTCACTCAGTGGAGGGTCCATATCCGTCTTTATCCCTGTCCTCTTTCTCTCCCATCTTCCTGGCTCCTCTTTCTTATTTCACTCTGTTTCTTCTCACTGATTCTTGCCTTCTCATTTGTACTCTCATCTCCCTGTCCTCTCTATATTTTTCGACCTGTTCATATTTTGCCATATTCTTCATGTGTCCTTATCTCTCTCCTTTTCTTCAGCGTGATCTGTCTCCTTTTACTCCTTGTTACCTTCAGCACTATCCCTCTCCTTCCCTTGTTCCCATTCTTTCTCTTTTCGCTTAGCTTGTACGCAGTTTCCAGGTCTCCATATTCTAATCTTCCATCACCTCCCCAGCTCCCCTCTCCCTTCCTCGTTTCCATATTTTTTCTGTTCATTCCGAGTGTCCCTCCCTCTGTCTTATCACCGCATTCCCCATCTCCCCACACACCTGGCCTCCAATCCCAAAACAACCCTATGAAGTTATCATCTCTTCTTATATTCTTATCCTCACTTATGTTCTTGTCCTCTCTCTCTCTCTCTCTCTCTCTCTCTCTCTCTCTCTCTCTCTACTGCATGTCTGTTGCGGAGGTAACTCATCATCCGCCCCCCAGCGTCCTTGTTTATACTCTGTACTTCCCGTTCTGTCTACCTCATTCGCTTCCGCCGCTCTTTTCCGTCCTCTTTCTTCTCTTCTCTTTCAGTACCTCTCCATTTTCTGGCTGCCTCCCTCCATTCGCTCCTCACTTTCTGCCTTCTCCATAGCTCTCCTGTGCCTCCCGTTTTTCTCGTTACTCCCCTTCTTTCCCCTCTCTTTTGCACCTCCCCAACTTTGCCACTTTTTCACACCCACTACACCCATCTCTCCCTCTATGCCTCCCATTCTCTTTCTTTACCATCCCTTATTTTCTTCTTTAGCACGTCTGTATAACTGCTTCGTCTGCAACACAGACTCTTGGCCCTCATGTTTGTCGTTTTTTCTTTGTACATTTTACTCTGTACCCTCTCTTTTCCAGCCCTCCCACTCACTCGGCCTTTACCTCAAACTCGACTCCACCCTTCTACCCCCTCTCCATAGCGCTCCCTCCATTGTCTCACAACCTCCCACTCATTCCTGACCCTATCCCTCCCCACCCCCCGTATACCTTAGGGAAGAAGAGGGGGAGGAGTGGTCAACAGTTAGTAGGGGTCAAAGGTTACCCGCCCACAGTACATTGGCAACGCTGCGACCTTTCATCTTTTCCCTTCAGGTGGATTGGTACCACTCGCCGCCTTATTTGTATTTGTGCAGAGTTTGCAGAGCTGCATTTTGTCATGGCTAGGGATTGCAACGCTGCATGCCGTGGTAACACTGCTCCCTTACCATAGCAAATTTGGCGAGGCGGTGACCTTGGCGGGGATGTTGTCGAAAGGTTGGCAACACCACCATACGTCCTTCACTGTAAAAAAGGCGCGTCCTTCACTGTTACGGCGGCGACGGTTCCGAGGAGAGAGTTCACCATATCAGCCCCCTCTTGCTAATAACAACCAGATCCTTATTGCCGGGGTAGCCGAGGGATTTACTTGTTTGTCTTGCTCTTGATATCGTTCCCGCACTCGTTCGCTCACTTATCGCGACCCCCCATGTTGGCAACAGTTGAGACCGACGCCTACGTTTTCCGCTGGTAACGCTGCCTTCTTGTGATTTTATGACTCTTTTGACGGGGATGAAAGTCGATCTGATGTTTTTATGTGCCTGAAGGTCAGGTTTGCTAAGAGGACGCCTTACTACTTAGGCAAGGTGTCATGTGCGGAATATATGACCAAATACCAGACACTTACGGCAAGGTCATACGTTCATGGGGTTGTCTGTTGTGCATATATCGTGGTTTTACTCCTAAATAAAGAAAATCGCTGCAGCAAGTAGTAAGACGTCCATGATTTGTTTTCAGAGTGACTTTGTTTTTCAAAGGCTTTTAAAATTCCTTTCCTAAGCCGTAGCCTACACCACCTAGGGCGATAAAAAAAGGAAAGGAAAAAACAAAGCGTACTTTGGGATAATTTGTGGCTGATCGCGGATGTCGAGCGAACGATTTAATTATCAGTTCGGGTTCCTCATGAGTCACAATAATGGGGCCGCTTTTTTCCCACCACTTAATTTATGTGGCTGACGGAGATGCGCTTGCCTGATAGTTTCCCTGCCTCGGCACTTGTGCTTCTCTCGGCTCTAGCGATGTCAACCGAATCGGTGGGTTACAGAACTGCCTTCATTGGGCCGTCTTATATCTCTTGTGACTTTAACTTGCATTTAATTTTGATAATTATTTCCCTTCAAAGTAGAAGAAATTGCTCCCCTCCCCCCCCCCACCCGAAGTGTTTTCTGGCCAGCGTGATAAGACAAGGCACGTTATCAGTGCAGAATATCACGCGTACTTGGGGTGTGCTTGGCCCTTGCTTATCGCTACAGAACATTACGCCGATAATGGAGAGAGAGAGAGAGGGGGGGGGGGCAGTTGAGTACGGTCGAGCTGTATATTTAATAATGACGTAAAGCTGTATAAGAAGTGGATGAGATGTGCTACGGGATTGAAGATTGTTGAGGATTGTGATTGAAGGAAGAATGAGATGGAGGGAGTGCATGCTACAGTAGAACGCGGATTGGTCATGGATACCAAATTTTACTCACGCTTACTGCAATATTTTTTTAAACCTTTGAGAAGCCTTAGCGGTCAGAGGCTCCAAAAATCTCGAGATACCCATGCACTACATACACAGGAATTTTATTTGGGTTAACGACACGTTGTTTTGTTCATTCGAGAGAAATCGTAGCAGTCATGCAAAGGATTAACGAAAAATGTTGCTGAGGCAGTATAAATAATTGTGTGAAAATCCTTGTCATCACCACTAGGCAAAATTATAGGGATAAGGGTGTGACGGTAGATAGGGACATTAAAAAAAAAAAAATCTAGGTCGCTCAGAAAAGTAAATTCACCACATAACCTGTCCTAGCACATGTGTCAGAATAGGCAAGTATCAGAGACTATGACAAAATACATTTTGGCAACGAAGCTCGAAAATTCAGCCACATCGAATAATTGTATCATACCTTTCCGTCTATTATATATTTACCGTATATATCTGTTTAGTTGATAATAAAACTCAGAGGGGCCCACCTACACAGTAAATCAGAAATACGATGGGCGGAGTACTGAGGACCGGCCATTATTTTGGACATATTCGTTGAGGGTAGCGATTGCGGGCGAGCATTATGTTGGATTCTGGGTGTGGGCGGGTTATGAGAACGGCTCCCGTGATAGGTAGAGCTGGAGGGTATGCTAGGGAGGGTCGGGGGCTGGGGCTGACATCATTGGCTATTCTTGATGTCTTATTTTTCATCCTGTATCATTCCTTAATGATGCTTCACTTATTTTTTTTTTTCTTTGAGATATTTAGGTTTGTATTTACTCTTATGTCCTAATACTCTAATAATGTTTCAGACTTTCCTCTCTTCCTGTATCATTCCTTATGATGCTTCACTTGTTTTTTTTTTTTTTTCTTTGAGAAATTTAGGTTTGTATTTACTCGTATGACCTAATACTCTAATAATATTTCAGACTCCTCGTATTTCTTGTAGATCATGGGTTTTTCTTGGTGCCTTATTTTTTCTTCCTATACCACTCATTTTCTTTCATAATGATGCAGTGTGTGTGTGTGTGTGTGTGTGTGTGTGTGTGTGTGTGTGTGTGTGTGTGTGTGTGTGTGTGTCTTAGAAGATTGTTTATATGCAGTACGTTGTCTAGGACAAAAATTATATTTCTGAATTTATTTGCGGGTGCTTCTCTAAAATGTTATTATATATCATGAGATACCCTTGAAGTCTTATTTTTCTTGCTGTATCTCCCATTTCTTTCTGGTTAATGATGCACATTTCTGTCTTGAGAATATATAGAAAAAATATATATATATATATATATATATATATATATATATATATATATATATAATATATATATATATATATATATATATATATATATATTTATATATATATATATATACACATTTATATACTATATATATATATATATATATATATATATATACTGTATATATATATATATATATATATATATATATATATATATATATATATTATATTTGGAGAGGAGGTTGAGGTTTACACTATTTAGTAATAATATTCATGTATTTATATTGAGGGTGCTATACATGTATTTATTTTGAGGGTGCTTCTCAGAGTCTAGTTATGTTTATTCATCAGTTTGTGGATGCTTATTAGCTACACTTGTTCCCATAGTTACCAATGTCTGTTATGTCATTTTTTTCATCTTTCTCGTTGCAGAATCCCCACCTCCACCCTACTCTAGATTCAACGTCGACCTCCTCAGACCTGAAGGTGAGTGGGCCAGCTTTGGCATTGGCTGCAGCTTACTGAAATAGATATGAAATAATGAAACACTGTTCAAAGGAATTTGGAAGCCTATCAAACTTTGCCATTTTTTATGTTATGACAGGGTGTGATTCATGGACTGTAGAATGCTGAAGTAGCATATTGTAGCCTTAGCAGTGTGAAGTAAGATTACGCGCTCTGATGCCTTGTCTGAGAACTCGATAGAGCTTGCTATTTGAAATGAACAGAACGAGATTCAAAGAATACTTAGGTATACGATGACTCACGTCCATAATTTCTGAAGACTTAATCTTGTAAGCTTCCAGCGGGTTGGAGGTGACCATGAATTATCAGGGAGGGAATGACTGCTTACTGTGTTAACCCCTTTAATCCAATGACGTATTATGTTGGGTTATTCTTGCTACCTCCAGACGATTTTATTCATCTTGGAGACCTTTTCTTAGTGAAGGGGTTAGTGAAGATCACGTCTTACTTCCCCAGTTCGAAAAGCCTCTCCAAAGCTAAACGAAATTGTCTGGAGATGAGTTAAAGTAGAGGGGCAGACGCCATGAGGCGTGTAGCCGCGGTGCTCATACCCATAACTTAACCATTGAGGCTGTGGCGAGTTCTGTACCCGCAGACGTGAACAACCAGGCCACTACATCTTCCAGGTTAACACAGTTACCTCCCCTAGATGTTATGCTCGGTATTCATTTTATTTACCAATCCACAGAGGGTGGATGGACACTATGTCGGGTGGCACCAGCTTCCTGGACCAGGATTCAAATTCTGGCGCTAACGGGCATGCAGCTTCCTAGGAGCAGGAATAGACTTTTAAAAAATACGTCATGGCATTAAAGGCGGTAATAATTACTGCGTTGTGGTATGGTGTCTGGTGTGTGGTGTGTGGTGTAGTGTGGAGTGGAGTCTGACCGGTGCCTATGTGGTGGGCAGATGCGGCGCCGAGTGAAGACGGCAGCTGCCTGGAGTCGCAGGAGACGGGGGGCACCAACCAGTACGCCACCTACTCCACCCATGGGACAGGTACGTCAAAAACCCTTCATCTGTACGCTTTGTATCAGCCCCTTCTTTCTCACACAAAGCCCAGTTATTAGTATTTTATAATTTTTATATATCCCTTTATCTCCCTTACGCACACCCGCCAGTCCATTGGTTAGATCAGCCCCATACACATTACCTTTTCTTTTCCATATACTCTCTCACATACTTTAATCAGGCAAATTCAGGACAACAGTCCTGTGTTCGACTCGGGAAAAGTTTTGCATTCAGTGTTAAAATACAGGTTAACTTCATGAGTGCAAAGTTCATCTTAAACGTAAAAACATTCAGTTTGGCTCATTTCGTTTTCTTCACCGTTGATATAATCTAGAATATTATTTTTTTCCCTCTTGGTTGAATTATTACCATGGAGTTATCATTGTTCTTCCTGAGGCTAAGAATAGATGTGAGAACTAAAGGTGATGCCGAGTGTGGAAGTGTCATGGTGTGGGAGCTGTACGTGCCTTACCTGGCCCTTGTGTGGGTGGGGGTGAAGGACGTCCGGGAGGGAGGCAGGGAGAGAAAGAGGGAGGGGGGAGGGAGGGAGGGAGGGAAGGAGGAATGGAAGAGGATGGAGGGAGACGTGACTTAGGTAAGGTTGGTGTTGGTGCGTCTCGTCACGGAGCCTCAGCGACTAGGCAACAGCTCCATTACTCACGTATTGGACTGTTCCCGTAATAGCTAAATCACCACCCATGACCGCCCTCATGTGTTTCTTTGAAATTTTATTGTCCCATACGAAATGTAGAGAAAAAGGAGTAGGTAGAATTATTTAAGCCTATGAAACACCACCCAAGAAAGTTATAATATTTTTACTTACGAGGATATAAGTAATTTAAACTGCTCCCGGAAGCTTTCGATATATACTTTAAGTGTTCAGTATGCAGTTAGAAAAAAAAAATGTAGAAGTCTCGCTGATGAGTACGCTGTCTAAAAGCCTGAATTAAAAAAAAAATACAAATGTACTTTATCTTCTTTAGCAGCCAAAATGCGAGAGAGGGTGGGAGGAATGCAAAGGGTAGCTACCATTGCCACACCTCACCCGTGATTCAGACCACGGCAATGAGAGAGAGAGAGAGAGAGAGAGAGAGGCCGCTGACATAACCTTCCTGAAAGCTAATGGATCTTGTTTGACTCCTGTCCCTCTCGTCCTTGACGTCGTCGTTCTGTAACTTACCGGAGAATATCTTGGGTTAGGTCTTGGAAGGGCTAGCGTAGTGGGAGGGGGGGGTGCGGAGGGATGGGGGGGTTGCGCAAAGAGCTTCACAGAATATGAAATCAGGATAGAACCGAACATGTATGATGAACAAAATAGAACAGATTAAGATCAAGCAGAACAAGTTAGGATCCGGCAGAACAGGTTGGGATGACAGTCCAGATTAGGTTAGGACGGACAAGGACTTTGGGGTCTGGAGGGGAAGGTGGGATAGAACAGGGCGGGATACGGTGGTACAGAACAGGTGAGATAATAAGACAGCGGCACCAAAGTAGGATATATAGCGGTAGGAGGAAGATAGAGTCACTGATATTCCAGGTCGGTCTTTTATCTGTATTTCCCTCTGCCTGTGATACAGTCTTTAAACATATGTCGTGGCATCTTGATTTTGTCCTCCAGCCCGTGACGCCTTTTTGTTGCATTTAAAAAACAAAAATCGAGTAACGAACTATTAGCTCTGATGAAAGGGCCACTTCCGGTAGTGGTGGTAGAGGGGCCAGAGAATGTGATCTCAAATCCTCATCATTCTTCTGCCACACGGCCACTGACACTTCTCATGCCACTTCACACGACGCTAGTGCATCAGTTGTGCGGGAGCTGGCTCTTCCTGTCATGCCTCTCGGTTAGTTTAAGCTACAATGAAGAAACGTTTGGCCTTGATCAACAATACGTATGGCCTTATCGGTTGGCGCCAGGCGGGGAGATACCAGACTACTGACATCACCCGTATGTGTTGGTTTGTCATTTGAACTTAAGGACGAGCAATTCTGCGTTCAGTGATGGTGCCTTCTAAAAAAGAATGAGAATTTATAAACAGGCCAGGGCTCAAACACGTAGAACTCTGAAGCCTAGAAATGCCACCACTATTTCACAGCAAACGAACGCTTTTAGCAGGTAATCATCCCAGTCGCAGCGCTACCACCGCGCCGTCTCCCTCCCCTCACGTCACCTGCTGACCAGTCGAAAACCAATCACATCTCGCTCCTTTGTCCCTACCTTGATCATGTGTTTTGTGGGGGATTTCCATGAGTATTTTTGTAAAGGAATGATGGGGTTAGAACTGGGGTTTTCCTGATTGAGAGAGAGAGAGAGAGAGAGAGAGAGATGCCCGTGAGCACCCAGGATGAGGGCAAGCTGGCTGGGGCGTCTGGGAGTCTGGCTTCCCACGCGCACATGCGGGAAGTCACATAGCCCTTGAAACACGCGCCCTCTGTGTTCTGCCTGCCGCCCCCTTCTTACCCAACACACCTTAATAACATTGTGCTTGGTGTTGCGGGGCCTCTTGGCGTGTAGCAGCACCATGAATGAGTCTCCTCTCACCCGCCAAGAGCGGTATTCTCATCTGTTGAGGAAGACTGACACGTCCATGATCAGGGCCGATTTTATATATATATATATATATATATATATATATATATATATGCAGTATATCTATCTATCTATCTATCTATGATATTACTGGGTAGGACGTGTACTGGATAGAGCTCTTAGGCTTACAAATTCCATCACTGTTTCACAGTACTCTTATAGTTTTAGAAGGTAATTATCCCAGCCAATGCGGTCCCCCCTCCCCTTATGACATCAACCGCAGGGCAGTCTTCCTTAATGATTTATTCTTGCCTATTTCACCTTAACTAGTTCTTCTGTGTCATAGTATCTCGTTTATATCAACATATGGGCGTTACTAACAAAAAAGTGAATATTATTGTGTCATGTGCAGAAATAAACTGACTAAATAAATTACCGTAAGTAAATGAACTAAACTGACGAGAATACGACCTCAGGTGCCTGTTTCGTCTGGTTGTCACAATCTCTGTAATACCTACGGGGCCCAGTTAGAGGGTGTACCACTTGATAACGTAAGAAATGATCACAAGATCGTGTAGAAGATATTTGTGCTTCAGTGTGTTAATGCGGTGGTGATAATGATGGTATGTGTCAAAAATGGGTTATTTGGTCGTCATTACTGTACTGTTTGATTGTTCCTCTTTGGGGTCACCGACTGACCTACCCCCGAATTCCTCCTGACCTCAAGCGCTTTCATTTTTTCTCACGTAAATCATGCAGCCTCCCTCATATAGGAATCATCTCATCTACATGAATCAACCCTTCGTGTCATGACTGAACCCCACTCCTACATGAAACATCCTTTTTCCCACACCATTAGTAATCATACCTTCACTCTGCCTCAAGCCCTCTCCCACGTGAGTCAGTCTCTCCTGCTTGGATTCAAACCCCTTCCTCAGGAATCAACCCACCTCCTCTGCCCCCCTGGAATTCAAACCCCTCCTTTTCTGAAATCAGCCCATCTCTCTCTGCCCCCTCGAGTTCAAATCCCTCCTTCAGGAGCTAGCCCATCTCTGCTTCCCTCGGGTTCAAAATCCCCATTCAGGAATTAGCCGACCTCCTCTGTCCCTCTCGGGTTCAGATCCCCCCTTCAGGAATCATCCCACCTCCTCTGTCACTCTCGGGTTCAGGACCCTCCTTCAGGAAGTATCCCACCTCTATCCTTCTAGGGTTCAACCCCGTCCCTCAGGAATCAGCCCTCCTCCTCAGCCCCCCTCGGACTCAGCCACCTCTCCCCTTCCCAGAAATCAGCTTCACACCCCCACAACCTTCTCGAAACTAACCCCACATTCCTTTCGAAATGGAACCCCACATTTCCCCCGAAATTGGTCCTACATTCCCCTCGAGATCAATCCCCACCTCTCCTCAGAAATCAACCCCACAACCCTGTCGAGCTCAGCCTCCCAGCTCCTCTCAGAAAACAGCCCCATATCCCTCTCACAATCAAAGCCTTCCCCTCAGGAATCAAGCCCCTTCTTTTCCTCTCCCCCAACAACAGCGCCATCCAGTGTAAACAAAAGCAGAGCGACGGCGACGATACTTGTAAATACATTTGCTGGGATGTAAACACGCCGCGCCACTGTTTACGATTACGCATGTCAGGAGGCGTAAACATTTGTGTGCTGGTGGTCTGGATTCTTGATGGGCCCTTGACCGCTTGGCAGATGCTCGAGGATGTCACTCCCTCCCCCCACCCACCACCACATATTCCCCAAGTGTGTGTGTGTGTGTGTGTGTGTGTGTGTGTGTGTGTGTGTGTGTCGGTCGGTGTGTTGGTTGGTTTCCGAGAGAAGGTTCATTTTTTTATTGACATATTCGTCAGTTGACATTCTTGAGCATGTGACAAATGCGTGACCTGCTTGACCGTTTGACAGATGTGTAACCACTGGACAGATGCTTGACCATTGATAGTTACTTTGACTTTTGACGTAGGTTACGTGGCCTTTTGTAGTAGTAGTAGTAGTATCTGTTATTATTATTATTATTATTATTATTATTACTATTATTATTATTATTATTATTATTATTTTTTATGCTTGGAAGCCTCAGAATTATCCATAACAAAGTCATATCCTATGAAACCCCAAATAAAAATCCGTACATTCCAAAAGTGCCAGGATACACTGAGTTTGAAAGACGTAGGTTCATAGATCTTATACGTTTGACTTAATGATGTTTTGACAGATTTGGCAGAGGCTTGGTGGGATACTTCATGCTTGATCTCATGACCTAGATTTGATTTTGTGCGACCTTAACAAGCTTGCTGATAGAGGTGTGATGTGGTGTGTAATATAAGGTTGGTGGTGGTGATGGTGATAGTGTGTTGTCGTGGTGGTAGTGACTTAATGTTGCGTTCTGTTATGTTATGGTGGTGGTAGTGATAGTTATGCGGTGTTTGTGGTGTAGTATTTGTGATGCTGTGGTGGTGGTGATGATGTGGTGTTCCATAGTGTGATGTGACCTTGCAATGGTAACCTCATTTTGAGTGGTCTTGTGGGCTGTAGTCAGTGATTGTGGCCACACCTCTTATCTCAACCCACCTACAGTATCTCTCTCTCTCTCTCTCTCTCTCTCTCTCTCTCTCTCTCTTCTAAACTTCTTCTACAATATGACCACCCCCACCATTTCTACAATACAACCACCACCACCATCGTCATGCCTTACCATTACCATTACCTGCACCGTGACCAGCATCCCATACCAACACCACTATACCACCCCTAAAAGTACCGCCACCGCCCTTGCCACCACCACCCTCACTCCTCCCCCCTCTCTTGCCCTCACTGCTCCCTCCCTCTCCCCCTCACCTCCATCACCTAGACGGCTTCATTCATCACCAACAACACAGGTAGCCATTGTTGTCACTATCATCGCCTCCCCCCTCCCTTTCCTCTTCTCGACTACCGTCACCACACTTTATCTGCCGCCACCGATACCACCTTGCCGCCACCGTCATCACTACTGCGCATCACAGCCACTCATCACCTCATTACATCACTCACACCAACACTTCACATCACTACATCGCACTACTACTCTCTCCCCCCCTCCCTCACTCTTCATTGTGCTCACCCTTACCTTTTCAGTTCTCTCTCTCTCTCTCTCTCTCTCTCTCTCTCTCTCTCTCTCTCATTTTTTTCCCAGTGTTTTTTTTACAACCCTCCTCCTTTTTTTTTTTTATTCTCCTCTTGTCTCGTCTGGCCTGCTCGAAGTGAAGGGGTTGGCGGGTTGCGAGTGCCGGGAGGAAGGAAGCAAATTGGCGGAGGATGTGGAGTTATGTGTGAGGAAGATGAGCCTGTTCTTCTTCGTAGAGGATATTTGTTCATGTTCTTAGAGAAGAGAAGAGCCAAGTGCCTGCTTCGTTCTCCTTGTTTCATAGAAAATGAGGAGGAAATGCATGTTCGTTGTTCGTAAGGAAGGAAATGTTTGTTTTGATTCAGTGTTCAAAGAATTTATGAATAAGATCTTTTTGTGTAGATTTTTTTTTTTTTTTTTTTTTTTTTTTTTGGGGGGGGGACGTTTTGGTATACAGGTGAGGTGTGAACAACTTCAGTCAGATCAAGAAACTGATGTTCATTCCTCAGTTTGACAGTATTAATACTACTCGCAGTTTTTGTTTAAGCGAATACCTGCTTTTCTATTACCGTATGTATTTTTTTGTGAATCTGTTTGTCATCATGTGTCTGTCTATTTATCTAGTCTCACTTTCTCTGTCTCTGTGTCTACAGTATATATATTTTTATATATATATATATATATATATATATATTTTTATATATATATATATATATATATATATATAGATAGATAGATAGATTCGTCATATTTTATGCCTAATTTAACTGGATGCATGTTGACTAAGTGCTCTGACAATTACAATTCATGGAAGGCGATGTTGTTCCAGTTTCTGCCTCTCGAGGTTAACATTACCTCGAACAGCTAATTAGCCCAGCTTCGGAAAAGTCACTTCGAAAAAAAATTTAATCGTTACCCAAGTGCTTTTTTTTTTTTTTTCCACTGGACTGTGAAGTCTGCGGGTAACTGTAGCTGGTATGTGTTTGGGCATTTGGTTGGGGAACTAATGGTAAGCATAACTCCTCCGCTGCAGGACCGGAGATCAGTCATTAGGCTTGTTGTTGTTGAGGCTACACCGACCAGTGAGGAGTGAGAGCCTCTCAGTCGGTTATCCAATCGCGGCTGGCCTCTGATTGCAGCTTCACCAATCACTGATGACTCGGATGATGGTTAGTGAGTGAAAATGGCCGGACAGTGTCACGTCCTTAATGTCACAGTGATCCTAATCTAACCTAAGTTGAACTAATCTGGTCCGTCCCATGCCAGTGTATCTTGACCTTGTCAGTACAGTGTCTTTATATTTTGTATTTGTTACTGCCAGATTATATTATTAGCAGGGGAGACTACACGGAAAAGCCTCCGTAACTGCCTTACACAATTTTATCCCATACCCGCAAGACGATTTTCTTTACCGTAGGAGAGACTCGTATTGAAAGGATTAGTCTAGTATAATTTAACCTAACCCAACGCTTCCCTAACAGACCCAACAATCCCTAAACCAGCAGTATTCTTCCCTGTCTAATATTTACTCTTCCCTACCTAGCTAAACCCTTCCCCATCCAACTGTGCCCTTCCCCACCAAACTGCACCTTTTCCCACCTAACTGTACCCTTCCCCACCTAATTGTACCCTTCCCTACCTAACTGTATCCTTCCCCACCCAACTGTACCTTTCCCTACCTAACTGTACCTTTCTCTGCCAAACCGTACCCTCCTTCACCTAGCCTGACCTAACGTCACGTAACCCAGCCTCAGACGACAAGCCACGCTCAGAGCAGAAGATGTTAAGAGTGAAGTATCCGCATTCTCCCCGACCGATGTTTATTTGCTCACCGCTCCGCTAGAGACCGCCACCTTCCCTCCCAGTGCTGTGTTGGAGAGAGAGAGAGAGAGAGAGAGAGAGAGACTGACTGAATGAAGTCTCTGACTTTCCTTATCCTTATTCCAGTTATTTCAAGGCTACGTGAGATCCTTTTTAATCCCAGTTTGCGCATCACACACACACACACACACACACACACACACACACACACACACACACACACACACACGTAATTATAGTCACCCATTAACTCTGACGTCATTCTTAGTTTACTCCTGTCTCCATGGGATGTTATTCAGCGCAGAAAAGCCTCTCGCGCATAAGGTTTAGAAACAGTTGTCATTGGCTTCTTCGGTGTTTTTTTTTTTTTCATTAACATTTTCCTTATATAAAAAATTAGATGTTGCCATAACTAGTATAAAAACGCCGGTACGAAGTTTAAAAAAAATAGAGCGCTTATTATCAGCGTTTTTTTTTTTTTTTTTTCATCATTTAGTTTGCCTCTTCTTCTTCTTTATCTAGACGCAGAACATGGCCGACGTCCCGCCAGTTTACAGTTTCCCCCCGCCATATTTTCTCCGTCCTTTCCTCTTCCTCCTCCGACGCTTCCTTAAAATCGCTCTGTTATTTTTCCCGGGCCATCAGTACAATATGTTAAGACCGCCTCCACCCCCCCCTCCCCTTTTACTCTTGTCGTCGCGTCTTCCTCCTCCTCCTCTCCCACCATCCTCATCGTCATCATCATCATCATTATTTTGCCAAACCTCCTCCTCCTCTCTTCGTCTTGTGTATCTAGTGGATATGAAAGGTTTTTGGCTCTGTCTGACCATTTAAGAATGATAGGCAGGGTGAGGCAGGAAGCAGGGAGTGTAGTTTGAGAAGAGTGAGGCAAGGAAGTAGGAGCAGGGTACAGGACGAGGTAAAATGAGGCAAGGAGAGAGGGAGATCCAGGGAGCAGGAGTAGGAGGAGGACAGGGAGAGGTAGAATGAGACAGGGATTTCTACGGAGGGAGCCAGGTAGGTTAAAAAGAAAATGAAAATGGTAGGCAGAATGGAACAGGCAGAAAAACTAAGAGAATTTAGCAATTCAGTGATGTATATTCTGTTTTTGGTACTGCCGGTGATTTAATTCAGTTTAGCAGGGAACTCTTATTTTAAAGATGTGAAGAGAGGATTAGGATGAGATAAATAAGAAGGGTAGTTAGATTGAAACTGCAGAACAAAAAAGCCGGTGAGGACGAATAGTAGAGTGTAGAGTAGACGGCAGCAGGATAGACAGTGAGGTGTGACTGTCAGCGTGCCAGCACCACACCATCACCACCACAACCACCACCACCACCGCCACCATTCTCTCTCGCCCGCGCGCGCCCACATCCTCACCCCTGCCACATATTCCCACAGACATCCCCCCACCCACCCATCTCGCCCACCACTCAGCAGGGCCGCCTGGGGAGAACGGCTATTTGTCCTGAAAAATTGCGTCTCTGTGGGTTTTAGTTCTTATGATAATCCTCTGCCCTCCCCTCCGACACAGCTCATACCTCCCCCCACCACCTCTCAACACGCCCCTTGCTCGCACACACACACACACACACACACACACACACACACACACACACACACACACACACACACACACACACACACACACACACACACAGGCTTGAATGTCTTAACATTTTTTTATATTGTCTCAACCTAGCCTTACTTTATTTAACCAGGCGTAATCCTAGCCAGGCCTCCCGCATACAACTTACGTTATATCAGGTCTTATCAAACTTAAGTAGTCAAGCAACGTCGCCAAACGCTGCTTATAAAAATCTTCTATATATATTTTTTGCAGTTTTTTTTTTTTTTTTTGTGTGTGTGTGTTTTAAATCATGTTTTTGGAAAGAATGATGGGATCATGTTACTTGAGTGTGGTGCGAGGGTGGATGAGAGAGGGGGGTGTGGGACGAGAGGGAGGGGTTAGTGGGGTTAGGGAGGGGGATATCGGGTGAGAGGGTGGGCATAATGGGGTGAGAAGGGGCGTATATGTTGTTTCTGGAAAGGAATGACGGGGAGAGGATTGTGGGGTGAGGAAGAGAAGATAGTTGGGTGAGAGGGAGGGGATGATTGGGTGAGAAGGGGGATGGTGAGATGAGTTGGATGGTGGGGTGCGGGGCCGGAATGGTGCGTGAGGAGTGGAATGAGAGGGATGAGATAGTGGGGTGAAAGGAAAGGTATGGTGGATGGTAATGGACAAGTGTGTGAGTGGTGTGGGGTGAGAGCGAGAGTGTACAGTACAGTATGTGTGGTGCCTCTAATTGTGGGGATTTTCACGAGTTGGCGTCACTATTATTTGTTTTAATGTTGGGGCCTGAGAGAAAGAGAGAGAAAGACAGACGGACAGCGACACAGAGAGAGAGAGAGAGAGAGAGAGAGAGAGAGAGAGAGAGAGATTGCGTGTACGAGTAAATACCTCCACCTTCAGACGACGAGGAGCGGCGTTTGTAAAGTATGAGGCCCTTCTAGGCGCTGGTGCTGAGGGATACCCCCCCTCCTCTCTCTCTCTCTTCTCTCTCTCTCTCTCTCTCTCTCTCTCTCTCTCTGACACACACACACACACACACACACACACACACACACACACACACACACACACACACACACACACACACACACACACACACACACACACACACACACACACACACACACACACACCATTCCTCTCGCCCCCCCCCCTCCCACACTCCTTCTCCCTTTCCTTTCCTCGGATTTTCTCCTCCCGATCCTAAATTTCCCATTCCATTACCCCTGCTCTTCGCTCCTGCCACTCCCCTCTCCCGCTCCCTCACATCTTCCCTCCCCTCACTTCACATCCACTCGATATTAACCTTCCGCTCCCTCCTTCCTCGCCTCTCACTCACACTAACATGGCACAACGTATTACCCTCCAAAGTTTGGCTCCAGATTTTTTTCCCCTCTCAGCTAGGATTTTGGCATGGAAGTCTTGGAAAAAAATACAAGGATGTTTGAGGAGATTTTTCTGTTAATGCCTTGGAAAACGTATAAAATTTATTAGCAGCCATTCCTCCCTTAGGTGCTTCAAGGTGTAGTGACCCAAGGCTAGATCACCGTAGTTCAAAAAAGCTAATTGTAGAAAACCGGCCTACCCTCCCGTGATCGAAAGTCTTCTGTTTCTGGGATATTTGAAACACTTGCGCTGAAGCCAGTGACGTTACATTGACAGGTGAATACCTGTTTACTGTATATTCCACTTGCATTTGGATACCTGTGTTTTTGAATTTTGTTGAAAATTTCTCCCCTCTCTCTCTCTCTCTCTCTCTCTCTCTCTCTCTCTCTCTCTCTCTCATTTGAGTAACAGGGAAAGTCACCTGACAAACAAACGTGCCGTACCCACCACCCCATTAGCCATCCTGCCCCCTGCAACCACCTCATTAGCGTGACCTGCTTCATATAATGCACTTGTTTTCATATACATATTCTTTAACTTAGCCATCCAGTTAAACCTAGCTTAATACCTCGTCTAACCTCGCGTTCACCCAAGCCCCGCATTCCATGATTATCAGGTTAATGTTATTCTTCCCATATAGATTAAGAAAATGTATAATTTGTTGTATATTTTATTTACCCGTTCCTGTGAAATTTCCAGTACCGTCTTTCTGTGCTGTATGGAGGTTTTTCTCACTATATCCAGCCGGCTGCAATTGGAGGTATTAGTGGGTGATTGTAGTAACTGTGTTTGTCTATCCTTTTCTTACATTCGAAGAACAGATGTAACAGTCATAGTCTCTGCAGCAAACATCCCTTGAAAAAAAAAAAGGGGGGGGGGGGAAGCGGGGACTGTTGTGGACCAGTAACTCCGTTGTTGTATGCTCCCGTTTGTAGTTCATCCAACCTCTCTTTCGCCTACATTCACACCCACACCCAGCCCCAGTGTTATCAACCCAGACTCCACACCAACCCGCCCACACCTCCATCCAGCCTTCCCACCCCTCATCCAGCGCCTACAGCTCCTTCACTTTACACTTCTCTCCACTTCCTCTCACTTCACTTCACTCTTTTCGATCCTTACACATCTCCCCAACACTAACCGACAACTTCTCACGCCACAACAACGATCAAAAGCCAAGGGCCCCCTCTCTATAACCCTCCTCCCCCTCTGTCTCTCTGCACCAAAACAACTCACTCGCACGTCTTTTATATGTAAACTCTGCGTTGCTTATTGTCGACAATAATTTATCCCTCTACCGCCTCAAACATCCTCAACTGGGGGGATCTGAGCTCTTAATCTGTGTTCTTGCCTCCCCGTCCTTGAAGTCGAGGAAAAACGCGATCGCTTAATGAATTTTAGGAATGAAAAAGCATCGGAGTCAAGGCTGTTCTAAAGTTGGGTTGGACTTGTTGACACAGTTTACTAGGGGTCTTGGTGGTACGATCTTGGCCAGCGGGACAAACACATACGTCAACTCGTCAGGGGTCCCGGCGCCACCAGCCCTCATGCTCCGTAGCCGTTCTTGTCTGCTAGCGAGAATTGGTAACATGGCTGATTGCCCTTTCGATGGCCCCTTTCCTTCTGTTTGTGTGTGCCGGATGCCAGCGGGTTCTTTGTTCACTAGCTATACACGCTGTTAGCTCACTTTCCCTTCGATGCAGCAAGTACAGTCTCATGGAAACTTGAAAACCCCAACAGCATTTATTAAAACAAAAAATCTCTTTGTGTTTTGTGGTCATATGCCACTTATATGAAAATGTCACATATATTCTCAGTTTACAGTCCATTTAAGCTTGTGGAGATCTAACCGAGAAGATTTCCTTGTCTGGCACATCGCGTGACTCGCCCCCGTCGTCTCCAGCACCACGGACCACTGACGACACCCGACTCTTTGCAACCCATTATTTGCCATTGTCCTCGTCGCCACCATCCTCGCGAAACACTCCGGAGGCGTCAAGTGGCGGCAACGCAACAAACTCCCGACAAATTAAGTGTTCAGCCAAAAATTCTGGGGTCCAAAATGATAGCGACGCCACGGCGACTTGAGGGGGAGACGCGCGCCATTCCTTTTTGTTGTCGGTCGTGACGTCACCAGACATGGCGCGGCAACTTGACCTGACCCCGGCTCCTACTCGTTCCTTCTCTCTCTCCCTCTTCTTCCTCCTTCTTTGTCTTTCTTGAGCCATTTGTCTCATCATTCTGCCTTCTTTGTCTCTTCCCATCAGGGCCTCTTTCATTCTACTCCATTGCACACTTTGCAGCTCAACGTCTTCTTCCAACTTCTCATGTAATCCTTCCAGTGAAGGCTACAGATGTTAAAATAAATAATATAATTTAAACCCTCTATCCGAAATCATTCATCCCTCTTCTTTACTTGTTTTCATTATCCACTTTTCCTTCACTTCTTATCAGCTATTCAACACACGTTTATCTCGCTATAGTTGTGCCCAACTCAGCGTCCATCCGCCACCAACGTAGTGCAGAGTAAGCATTCCTTGCCAGTTACGCAAGAGTCGATCAGCAGGTCTAGAGATAACGAAGTACCGTACACCGTGACCGCCCTGTGAAATTACCTCGAGAGCAAGAGGCCTATCGTCTTCTGTCTCTTTTCCTGCGACGGGTTGGATATAGTCATCGAGAGAACATTGTAAATATTTTTCTGGTGCCGTATAAGTATTCTTCAGCCTACCTTATGTACACTATTCTTTGTTATGTGTTTATCTTCATCCATACAGCAGCCTAATATGTTATAACCAAACTAGAGTGAGTGTTAAAGTGAAAAAGAAATACGACCAAACAATTATTATTCTGATAAATCAGTACTATGGACACCAGTTTTTCGTAAATATTGTTTAAGATCCTTTACAAACGCTTCCACTGGTCTCCCTCTTCTCTGATACTGCCTTTTTTATGGTAACTGCCTGGTAGGGGGTGTAAGGTGTGTACGGTCTGTGTGTCCATTTAACCCTTACGTAACTATGAAACTGATCTCTCATCCTCCCCCCCACCTCCTCCTCTACCCACCTATTCGTCTAATCCAACTCCTCGCCTACCCTCTATCCTTTCACCCCATACCCATCTTTCTCCCGCGCCTACCCTTCTTGCTCCTCTGTTCCCTGTTTCTGTCTTTTTCCAAGTGTATCTCATTCTCTTCCATCATTCCTTTTCATTTTCTTGGTCATTTCTTCCTGGCCATGGCATTTTACTTCTTGCTCCCTCCCCCTTCTCTTTCTTCTCCCCTTGTTCCTTCCCATTCTTCTTTCTTCCTCTTCATCGCCTTCCTGTCTTTCTCTCCAAAACAACACTTCCCTTATCCACATGCCCACTTTTCCATCATCTTCATCTCCCTTCATATCTCCCCTCCCCACAACTTCCTTTTCTTCTACCTTCTTATGCTTTTCTACTATTGCATTTTTCATCCTTTTATCTCCCCATTCCCCGGTTCTTTCTTTCCTCATTTTCGCCCCTATCATGCTGCCTCGTCCTTATCCCTCACTCAATGCCCTCTTTCTCTTTCACTTTGCGTTTTTAGTTCCTCCGTCTTTCGTTTCTGCCCTTCCTTTCCTTCATTGCCATCTTTCTTCCTCTACCACTCCCCCTTCGCATCTCCCTTTTTCCTGACCCTTCAGTTTCCCCTTCCCATCATCCCATCTCAGTTCCCTCTTGCTTTTTCTCCCTGCTTTCCCTTGTCTCTCCGTTCCACTATCCCCTTTTCCTCTTCCCTTCAGCATTCCCCCCTTTCCTCTTGTCTCCTCTCTTCCTTCTTTTATTCCCACCCTTACTCCCTCTTCTTCCTCTCCCATTTCTCAGTCCCTTCCTCCCTTTTCTCAACTTTGCACTCTCTTTTCTCCCTATTCCTTTTTATTCTCCCATCTCCGTCTTCCCCTTTCCTACTCAATTATTTTCTCCTCCCTCCCTCCCTCTCCGTTCGTTTCTCCCCTTCTCTCTTTTCTGCCTCTCCCCCCTCCCAGTTCACTCTTCCTATCTCTCTCTTTATCCCCACTGCCTCTCTCCTCTTTTCCCTTTCCTTCTTATCTCCATTCTTCTTTTCATTTGTTCCCACTCCCCTTTTTCACCTCCTCACCTCTCTTTTCTTCATCTCTCCTCCCAGTTTCCTTTCCTCCCTTCCTCTTTCATCCCCACTCCCTTTTCATCCCTTCCTTAACTCCTTTCTTTTCTTCCTCCCCTCTCTCCCCTTCCCCTCTCTCCCCTTCCCCTCTCCCTTCTTCATCTCCCTCCTCCCAGTTCCCTCTGCCTTTCCGTTCCCCGTCTTCCCCTGTTTTCTCCACTCCCTTCTTCTCTTCCTTTTCCTCGCCCTTCTTTTCTTCTTCCCCCTGTCTTCCCCCACACTCCCCCATGTTGTTATTTGCGGCGGGTCGAGTGACAAGCAAGGCGCCTCACCACAAATTCCACCACTTTTTTTTTTTTTTTTTTTTTTTTTTTTTTTTTTTTTTTCAAGGGGGCGAGGAGAGGAGAGGAGAGGGATCTGGTGTAACATGGCCAAGTAATTATTAGATCAAAATAGCTCTGAGTTTTTGTTACCGTCTGCCCCGTATCATCATCATCATTCACTATCGCTCAGCTCAGCCAAGCTTTTTACCAATATACCTCTTTATGTACGCGTTCATGTATTTTATTATTATTATTTATTTATTTTTAGTAGTAGTAGTAGTAGTACTTTGCTTGCTGATATAACTGCTTTTTATTATGCATCCAAGTGGACGTAGACTAGGCAGAACTCCTTTGTACCACACCATCACATGTAACCGCTTGGCGACTAATACCGAATTGTCTGTATCAAGACAGGGAAGGATGTAAGGAATACTGATACTAACGAAGGTGCTTTTAAAATATGACGCTGGGTCATGTGTTTTAGCAATGAAGACTGTTTTAACATAATATTAGAATTTATCTTCATTAAAAGTTGATAATCTAGTTGTTCCAGTGTTGCATCAAGGTATTCCGGAGTTGAACCACGAAGCTCCCCAAACTAGTTCCTTCCCTGGTAAATCCATCCTTCCCTGGAGGCTGAGGGGGACTGGTGTATGTCGGTGTGTGGTGTATGGTATTGTGGTGTTGATGGTGGTATGGTTTGGTTGTGGTGATGATACGATTTGATGGTGACCATTAGGGTGTGGTAGTGCTGTTGTGCAGTATGGTATTATTTTTTTTTATTTATTTATTTTTTTTTGTATCATGGTATAAAGAGGTCTAAGCGTTTTGATCGTGTGGTTGTATCGATGGTTTGTGGAAATGTATGGAGGTAATGGTGTTTAATGGTGGTTGTGTTGCCAGTGGTAAGATGTTAGGATGGTATGACTGTGATGATTTGTCTGATGTGTGGCTGTGGTGACTGTCAATGTGGTGGTGACGGTGGAGGGTGGAGTGGCGTTGACATCACTACCATCATTATGTTGACTGACTCCATCATCTCCCTGCTGCCTCCACCCCCTCGCCCCCCTTGTGATTGGCGTGGTTGTGGGGGAGGGAGGGAGGCAGTGCTGGGGTGGGGTAGGGGTAAGGGTGATAGTTGGCGCCAGTGAGTTGTTGTTTCATTCACGTAGGGTTGGCCTTAACGCTGGCGCCAGGCGGGGTCACTGGCTGCCAAGAGTCGCTACTATGACCACCACCACCAGGACCGCCGTTGTGGCCTGCCCTCCTTGACATTCCCTCACCATTGTCCTGCCGGGCCTGCGGCGGGGGGCCGGGGCAGCGGGGTCTGGCGCCACACGTGTTCTGGCGACAGTCAGGTAGCGCGGAGCGGCGGCGTCAGCGGCGACGGCGGTGCCACCCTGGGACGCCGCCGCCAGGATGTCGCGTCATGGGGCCGCCTGCCGTAGCGGGGCCGGGGCCGCGTTACTCCCGACGGGGCTGCCAAGACCTGCCATCAATTTTATGGGGGCGGCGGCTATGGTGATGGCGACGGGCAGGGCGACGCCAGGCACCCCTGCCTGGCTTGGCGCCGCCCCGCCCCGCCCCGCCCCGCCCCACCTTGCCTTGCCCTGCCCTGCCCTGCCTTGCCCTCACCCCACCATAGCCTCGCTTAATGGTGCGTGTCGTGTCCTGTGTACACACCCGCCCTGTGTGTCTGTTGCTGCGTGTGCGCGTGTGTGGTGGCCGCGCCTCTATATGGTGTTGTTTACGCCTGGTGTCCCCTGCCGCCCACCCTGGTCACCCTGCGTCCCGCCCCGTCTCGCCCCTCATGTGTCTTGGGCTTTACAAGGGGCTCAGCCGGGGCAGATCTGAACCTTGTGCCAGCCAGACCTGAGAGGACCAAATTTGTGTGCTGGCTCAACTGGTCTGGCCGTAGGGTCATGAGAAACCGCCGGGGGAGGGGGAGGGGGGAGTGAGGCTGGCGAGTCCATGATGTGTGGCGACGTCCCCCTACCCCACCCATCCTACCTTCTTGCACCCGCTGACCCCCGCCTTTACCCTCACCCTCACAACCTGATCTCTTGACACCATAATTCCCACCCTCCTCCACCACACACAATAGGCCCTCTTCACCCCACCACACCTTTCTTGACCCCAACCACCTTCCATAATCCTTTCATCGCCTCATTTCATTGCATTACTCATTATAATACACATGCATAACCTACCCCGTATAGCGGTACCTTGCACTCAGTTCATCCATACCCATACTCTTCAAACACCTACACCACTCCTCACATACCTTCACCCATATCTGCACAACTCCAGTTGCCAAAACTCTACCCATCCACACCCACAGCCCTCTCGACACACCCACATTCCACCCAACACCCCCTTCCCACCTCGCCCGAGTATGGCTACTTCTATCAGGACTGGTATTATGCATCCCGTTCCTTGTTAGTGAGACCCCACACACCAATACCACTACTCACAATACCACTAGGTCCTCCTTCCTTCACACCACACCAGCACCATCACCACGCATACCACCACCACATCCCTTGTCATTCACACCAGCACTCAACTTACTAACACCACTTCTGCACTTTTGTCTCATAACTTCTACGCTGTCAGACATACACCTCACATACTTAGTACCAATATACTGTATTTACATATGTCTCACTGCACCTCGCACATCGTTGACCATTCCCTCTATAAATACAGTGCCGATGCAAAACCCACTGAAGCTTTAAACGCGGCCTTCTCACATTACCAGGCCTGCAGAATATCATCAGCATAATACGCACCATCCTCATAAGTTACACTACCACAACCACAGCTATTACACACACACACACACACACACACACACACACTCTCTCTCTCTCTCTCTCTCTCTCTCGCGCGCGCTTGACAACCATCCCCTCGTCTCAAAAACCCAAGCCCCCCGCCCCCCACAGCACTCTCCGCCTCTCAAAACATCGGGCTAACATTGAGGCCGATAGATATGAGACCATAATTATGTCGTAGTAAAGTGGGTTCTCCTCCTCCTCCTCCTCCTCCTCCAACCCTCGTTAGGTTCCACCCCTCACTAGCAGTTTCTGTTTCCTGTCTCCTCATCTATTTTTTCCCCTTCCCTTTCTTCGTCTTCGTATTCCTCTTCTATGTCTCTCCTCACTTCTACTTCCTACGCAACTGCTTTTTCCCTTTCCATTTTCTTCCCCTGTGTCCTCCTCTCCCTCTTCACAATCTTTCTTTCCTGCCTGTTTCTCCTTTTCCTTCTACTGCATGTCCTCTCTGCCATTTATTCTTTGCCTCTCCTACTTTTCTTCATAGTCTTTTTTTCATTCCTTCCTCACAATTTTTATATTTTCCCTCTATCCCATTCTCATCCTTCCCATTCCTTCCTCGTCTGTCCATACCACCACTTCCTCCACCTCCTTCTCCTCCTCCTCCTCTTCGCTTGGCCTCCCGAACCCCTTCATGTTGTCTCATAACTCCGTCTTCGCTTCCTTCTCTCGTCCTAGTCACTTTGGCTTCTCTCTCTCTCTCTCTCTCTCTCTCTCTCTCTCTCTTCCATTCTTCTTTGTTCTCTCTGTATTTACTACCACCATCACTTCATCTCCCTTTGTTACTTCCTCTTCTTCCATTCTTCACCCTTCTTCTCCTTCCCTTTTTAAATAATTCTCCGTTCAGTTACTTTTCCCACAAATCTTACATACCTCCTTTCCTCTCCTCCGTTCCCCTTAATCTCCTCTGTCATCTCTGTCTCCCCTTCTCATAATTGCCTTTTTTTCCGTTTTCCCTCTCTCATGATTCCCTGTTACTCTTATCCACTTCCACCCCGTCTTTTTAGATTCTCACTCCTTTCTCCCAATCCTTATTAGTCTTCTCTTCATCCCAGTTCATTTTTCCTATACTCCTTCTCTTCGTCATCCCTGTTCCCACCCTTTCCCTTCTTCCCCCATTTCTTCCAGCCTCTCCCTTCATTTCCTTTGTCCCCACTCCTCCGCACCATTCCCCTAACCCCCTGCCCTCCTTTTCCATTGTTTTCTTCCCTGTCTCCCTTTTCCACTACCTTCTTTCCCTTCATTACTTCCCTTTTCCACATCGCCTTTCTTTTCATTGACCCCTCCATCTACATTCTTTTACTTCCCTCCCTACTCTCTGCCTCCCTCCCCTCCTTTCTTGTCCATTCTGCCCCTCCTCTCACTTCCTTCCTCTTTCCTCCTCCCCCCCCTCCTACCCTGGTATGGGTGGCGACCTGAAGGCGAGGCAGCAACAAGGAACCATAGTAAACATTGCCTTGCGCCTCTACCCCTCCCCCTTCCTCTCATCCTGACCCTCCTTCTCACCAACTTCTGACTCCTCTCCTCCCCTCCCCATCTCTCCCCAACATCTGACCCCTCTCCACCCCACCCCCTCTCCCTCTAACCTCTGGTCCCTCTTCCCCCTCTCCCCCAGCCTCATGAGCATGCACCCCGTCCCAGCCTCTCCTCTGATTTCTCCCCTGTCCTTTGTCCTCTGTTCCTGTTTATCCCTCAGTCCCCCTACTCCAAGCTCTCTCCCTCTTTGTTCACACTTGCCCTCCTGCTTCAGATCCCTCTCCTTCTCCTTCTTCCTCCTCTCCATCCCCTTCTCACCTCCTCCTTCCCCCCACGGCATTTCTTTCCCCATTTCTCCTCTCCCTCTCTGTCATCCATCTCCACCCTTTGTCACTGCTCTCTCTTTTGTTTCTTATTTCGTCCCACTTGACCCTCTCCCTTCTACCTCTGTTGCCCTTGCTCTTGCCCCCTGCAGTGCCTGACTCTGCCCCCCACCATGCCTGATCCAACCTCCCTGCCATGCTTGACTCAACCTCCCTGCCATGCCTGACCCAGCATACCTACCATGCCTGACCCAACCTACCAACCATGCCTGACCCAACCTCCCTACCATGCCTGACCCAACCTCCCTACCATGCCGGACCCAACCTCCCTACCATGCCGGACCCAACCTCCCTACCATGCCTAACCCAACCTCCCTACCTTGCCTGACCCAACCTCCCTACCATGTCTGACCCTACCTCCCTACCATGCCTGACTACCCCTACCATGCCTGACCCTACCCCTACCATGCCTGACCCTCCTTCACATACAGCTATACTTCTCCCTCTCTTCTTATCTTTCTCTCACCCTCTCCCACACGTGCTCTCTGTCCCCTTTCTTTCTTCAACCCCCTCCTCTCTTACAACCATTCTTCATCCCCTTTCCCTTCCTTCCCCCCCCCCCTCTCTCTCTCTCTCTCTCTCTCTCTCTCATCTGATGTCTCCTTTCCTCGCACTCTGCCTCTCTTTTCTTTCCTCCTCATTGGCGCCAGATCCCCCCCTCCCGTCTCTCTCTCTCTCTCTCTCTCTCTCTCTCTCTCTCTCTCTCTCTCTCTCTCTCTCTCTCTCTCTTTCCCTACTGTCTCTCCTTTGTTTCTTTGTATATGCACGAATATGGGAGATTCGGACATCCCTACAGGCTAGCGGTTTGTCTTGTGATGCCGGCTTTCATCATCTCTATTTCAGTGATGATCTGCGTCTCATTCATTCGTGTTTCTCTTCCTCCTCATCCTTGTCATTCGTCTTTCGTCTTACCTAATCCTCGTTTTTCTCTTCTTCATCTCCTCCTTCCTCCTTATCTCCCAAAAGTACTGTAACAAGAATTCAGTAAGAAAGACGTCCTCGGGCTAAAAATTATAAAAACTACAAAGGCACATAATGGGTTCAGTGGCTGCTGCACAGACATGATTGCTGCCATGCTGACTAGGTCTTTGAGATAAATGATGGACTGCTCTCACGTTGTGCAAAGTGTAAATAGATAGACTACTGAGTTTGCTGGTTTACACGATGAAAATAAAGGTGACCGCTGTAAGGTTTTTGCGGAGTTTAAACATATTGAGTTCACCGGTTTACAGATAAAGAAAAAATATGGACCGCTGTCAAGTTTACAAAGTTTAAATAATACTGGGTTCACTGTTGTTGACATACGATGATTAGGCTATTCCCAGTCTGGCTAATCTAGGTTAATGACAAAGAACGTAGAAGTAAGAATAATAATGAATTCCTGTCGGTGTGTAAAATTTAGATGGCTTCATAATTGAAAAAACTGAATCAGTACGAAACTTTGTAAATGTTTGCTACTTGATCCACCTTGACCTGCACGTGTTTCAGAGGAGCAAAAAGTGAAGTGACGTTTTGTAGTGGCGAGGCTGTGGGAGGGATCGGGTGTCGAGGAAGACGAGAGGGTGAATCAGAGGTAGCGTACGTGAGGGCCTGATGCTGCTGCCGTTGGGGGGAGGGGGAAGGAATGTTGAGGGTAGGAGAGGGAGGAAGAGTAGAGTGAAGTGGAGTACATGGAAGGGTAGGAAGAATGAGAGGTGGATAGTCTGATGTGGAAAAGGGAGAGCAGAGTAATGGGGACTAGGAGAAGGAGTAGGTACTAGTAGAATGAGAGGAAGGTAACTTGATATGGAAAAGGAGGTAGGAGGAAGAACGACTTTGAGATTCTGTAATGTGTTAGAGAAAGAACAGTAGTGAGTAAAGACGAGAAAGTGCAGAAAGAACATTTTAACTGGGGGAAGGTAGGTTAAACGGAAGAAAAATATAGCTTAAGGTAAAGAGCCGATGCATATATGAAGAATAGAAAACAACTACTGAGAGAGAGGAGAAGGCGATAATAGAAGCAAACAAGCAGGAGGGTAGAGCGAGAAAGAGGGGATGGAGAAGGGGAGAGAGATGGAGAAGGTAAGGGGGAGGGGATGAGGAGTGAAGGGAGGGAGAGGATGAGGGGGGAGAGGAGTGGAGTTAAACTCGTGAAGCCCGCCTGTGAATGGATTCTATTGACGTGGGGAACAATATCAGCCAATTCTCAGGACGACTTGAGTTACCCCGCTTGAAGCCCGAGATGTTTGAGGGGCGGCAGTACTGTCAGCTGAGAGAGAGAGGGGGAGGGGGGGCGGAGCGTGGGTGTGGTTTGGTGTGATGTGGATGGCGTTTGATTAATGGCTTCAAGGAGGCTCTGTTTTGGTTACATGCTGGAGAGAGACAGTATAGTGATTTCTATTTGTATTTGAATTCTTTTTTTGACTTCAGTACTTAGAAATAATAGTAATCGCCTGATAATGAGAGAGGTGCAGTGTTCATGCAGGACTCACTTCTTTACCCATGTTACAAGCCGAGCTACATTATTTAGACACCCACCCCTTTGAAATAGTGGGAGCCTGTATGTTACTATTATTATTATTATTATTATTATTATTATTATTATTATTATTATTACTACTACTACTACTACTACTACTAATAATAATAATAATAATAATAATAATAATAATATTGTTATTGCTGTTCTTTTTAGTAGTAGTATAGTAGTAGTGACATTGATGACGATGATAGTGATCATCATCATCAGCATCATCGCCATTATTATAATATTACCTTTTCGGTATTGACCTTCCCTATGATAACCATCCTTTACATCTTCCCACCCCTCATTTCTATCCTTTCAATTACATTCTGTTTTTATCCTTTCCCCTCTGTTTTTCTTTATCATATACTCTATTTTCCTCTTCGTCCTGTGCATCATTGTTTGGTCGTTTTCATGTATATAAGATAGGAAACCTTGAAGAGGGGAATTCCCATAACTTAATCTACACACGGAATTATTGATGTGAGTATTGATGTAAATAAGAATTCTCTCTCTCTCTCTCTCTCTCTCTCTCTCTCTCTCTCTCTCTCTCTCTCTCTCTCTCTCTCTCTCTCTCTCGTGCATCATTGTTTGGTCGTTTTCATGTATATAAGGAAACTTTGAAGAGGGGAATTCCCATAACATGATCTGCACATGGAATTATGTATGTATTGATGTAAATAAGAATAATTCTCTCTCTCTCTCTCTCTCTCTCTCTCTCTCTCTCTCTCTCTCTCTCTCTCTCTCTCTCTCTCTCTTGTGTGCGTTCTATCTTTTTTATCCATTGTGATTTTATTGAGAAGAATTTGTGAGTCGATGGTGGAGAATTGAAGTGTTTTAGAGTTAGATGGGTCAAGTGCCGTTAAGAAAGTACACCTTGCCCACCAGACTCCATGACATAACCACCACGTTCCCGCAGTCACGTCGCAGAGGCACGCAGACAGATGGCCAGACGCACGCACGGTCAGGCATGCAGTCAGAGAGGAGGAAAATGATTGTGTGCATTGTTGGGGAGTAGCCTTTGATATTAGTCCTTTCAGCACTTGAGGTCTTTCATTGTGATTTCCACCGAGAGAGAGAGAGAGAGAATTACATTCATGTATTGATTACCGGTATGTAAATATTGTCATCATGTACCATTCTTAAATCTGAACATTTCACACACACACACACACACACACACACACACACACACACACACACACACACACACACACACACACACACACTGAGCAAAATGAGAGGAATGACCCTAGTGGCCGGCACATCCACCGGAGACGGGTAGGTGGATCGAAGGCCTTTTGAGGGGAGTGGAGGAGGAGGGGAGGGAGGGGTGAATGGTGGGTGTAGAGGTGGGTGAGGGTGGGAGAGGGGTGGAGAATTGGGGTGAAGGTGGGAGGGGACATATGGCGGTGGGGTGAGGGCGTAGGGGGGGGGGTATGGCGGTGAGGTAGGAAATGGAGTGAAGGTGGGAGGGGGTGGTGAGGTGGAAGGGGAGTATAGTCTATAGAGGTGAGGTAAGGGTGGGAGAGGGGGTATGAAGGTGAAGTGATATTGGGTGTTATACGGGTGGGGTGTTGGTGGGAGGTGGGTATAGAGGTGAGGTGAGGGTGGGAGGGGATGGAGAGATGGGGTAAGGGTGAGAGAGGGGTGGTGAGGTGGAGTGAGGTCGGTCATTGACGGGCTGGACATCAAAGAGATTGGGTGAGTGTGTTCCGCCCAGCCCTCTCTGTTATCAGTTCACACACACACACACACACACACACACACACACACACACACACACACACACACACACACACACGACGTAATTATAAGAGGTGCTCACACGGCGCAGACAGACAGACAGTGCACACGCATGCATTATACACGGTATGTGTGTGTGTGTGTGTGTGTGTGTGTGTGTGTGTGTGTGTGTGTGTGTGCGCGCGTGTGTGTGTGCGTGTGCGCGCGTGCGTGCGTGCGTGTGCGCGCGTGCGCGCGTGCGTGCGTGCGTGTGTGCGTGCGTGTGTGTGTGTGTGTGTGTGTGTGTGTGTGTGTGTGTGTGTGTGTGTGTGTGTGAACCAAATATGCTCACACACCACATGTTTTTGTTTATGCATGCAAAGTCCGTGCACCTATCTCCGTTCACTGTATACATACACACGTTTGTCTCATGGTCCTTCAGGCACGCAGCACACACTTTCACACACACACACACACACACACACACACACACACACACACACACAAGTGCACGATTCACCAACTGCAAAATATTAGTAGTTAAAATTTGTCTCGATATGAGCAGTAAATATGATAATGATGGTGATGATTTATCCTGCTGAATTCACGTCTCTGGAAGTTTTCATCACATAGCACTTAACCCCTTTAGTACGAGAGAATTCTTTAGGCAAAGCGTAATCCTATTGTTGAGTGGATTAAACAAGTAACCAAGGAGACTCGTACCTCATCTGATAGAATCATGCAGTCACAAACCGACTACAGCCCTTCGATACAGGTGTCTTCCTCATTAGGGTTTCATCGTCAGCAGGTAGGAATTATATAGGGGGAAATGCGTCCTCGCAGTGAAGGGTTAAGCTTAATATAATTAGTTGGAAGTGCGAATACTAAAATATAAAAAGACGTGATAGAGTCGAAAGGGATAATGCGTAGATTGTTCGTGAGCTGACAAGAAGTTTTGTGGTAGAAAGATAGATATATTAACGACGGTGCCTAATCATAATCTAAGGGTCAGGGATGGATGATGATGATGATGATGGTGGTGGTAAGGATGAATATGATGGATGTGGTGGTGATGCTGAGAATTAAACTTAATTTTTTCATGTAATTCCCCTGTATGGTTGTTGGTGTTTTCTGTTAGGGTCTTGAAAGTGTATGTTTATCGTGACGCCGTATATTCATTTTCCGTATTTTCGGTAGATATAATTCGTAGGTTATGTACGAGAGCCGCTTCGATTATCAGTTTGTATATTTGTTGACTTATTTTAATGGGTATGCTGTTGATAGTTCTCCCACTTTGATAATTAGTCTTTTATTATTTTCACGATCTTGCTTCCCCCCAATCTTAAGCGGGAAAAATGGTCAGAGTGGTGATGATGATGATGATTTACTTATTTGTGTTAATTGGATGCTTGTATTTTTATGTAACCGTTTTATGTATAGATTTATATTAGCTTTGTTTATTTGTTTTTTTCTGCCTCCGTATCCTTCGTTCACGTAGCCTTTTATTTATTTGTACTTTTGTGTCAGTGTTTTTCTTCTCCATATCGGTGTTTGTATTATTCTCTTTAAGGAGTAGTTTTAGTTACCAACATATTTTGATTTTTGCGTGGCATTTCCTCGTATTAAATTACCCTTTTTTTACGATTGCGTTTACCATTTTATCCTTTTATCAAAAGTTAGTACTGTTTTGTTCTCTGTAGCCGTTCTCTTCGTCGATTTGTAATTGTTGTAGATTTGTATTTCATCTATTTTAGTATTATTTTTGTATGTGTTTTATTTACCGATTTTTATTTATCTCTTTATTTATTGTGTTTTCCTGTGTGTTTTTATTTATTGTGTTTTGGTGTTCCGACTCGACTCAGCATGTGGCAGGTTATTCCCCCGTCCTGCTGACCCCTCACCCCGCCCCCACCACCGCTACCCACAGCCTCCAGCACAGAGAGAGAGAGAAAGCAGGGGAAAAAGATGAAAAGGATGTATAATAATGGTTTCCGAAAAGAGTAAAATTATAATAGAGAAGAATACAGGAATGGAAATGGGTCCAGGGAATGTAGAAACGAGCTTAAGGGATGAGAGAGTGTGTAAGAGGGCAAGGAGGAAAATGATAGAGTTGAGGAGGAAAGAGGGTAGCGAGAAGAGAGGGAGAGAGGAAGAGCAAGAGGTAGAGAGGACTGACATGCCACCTTAGAGAGGCCGCCTCCTCTCTACACCACATGAGAGAGAAAGAGACGCGGGGAGGGGGGGGTGCTCCAGACCCCTACACACCATTCACCAGTTTCCGGCAAGTCCTGGACCTCCACCCCCTCCCACCCGCACCCTGCTCTCTTCCATTCAGGGGAGAGCAGCCGGGGTGGTAAGAGAGGACGAGAGAGAGCGGAAAGAGAGTTGAGTAGGAGGAGAGCTGGAAAGCGGAAGAGATGTGGAGAGGACAGTTTGTTACATAGTTACAGAAAGATACACAGACGCTAAGTGCGGGCGAGGTGGTCTGGCCAGATAGTATGTACAGTACACCCTGGCCATAGATGGACATGACAAGATTCTCTCAGAGAGAGAGAATCGGCCGAAGTGTGAGATCATGTAGTGATAACGACTAACTTTGCTGTTGATGGATAAGACTCTCCATCCACGCACCCGACAACTCCTGCTGTTCGAACGACCACTGGATGAGAGTATGAGTTGATTAGAGGGAGAGAAGGGTGGTAAGAAATTAGAAATGTCTGGTGAGAGGGGAGGGGGCAGTGAGGGCGGGGTGAGGTGAGAGGTGAGACCAGGTATGCTCCCCCTTCCCCCTCCCCAGCCTGGCGCCTGCACCACCATTTGAGGCGCGGCGGAGCACCTTACCTCACCTATGTCGACACCGGCACCCCTCTCCCCTCTCCTTCCCCTCTCCTTCTCGCGTCCTCCACCCTTTCCCTCGTCCTTCCTTCCTCCCGGCCCTCCTTCCTCTCCCTCGGCTTCCTCACCTCACCTGTCACAAGACCGTCACGCCTTTCCTTCCCCTCGTTTCCTTTTTTTCTCCACTTGTTCCCTTCCATCCCCTCAGCTTATGGTCCATCTTTTCCCTTTTCCTTCCTTCTGTTCTCATTTTACTCTCCTTCTTTGTTACTTTCCTAATCAGCCTACTATCATTTCTCCTCATTTCCTTGACCTTTACCATCAGTGTTTTCCCTCGTTTCTCTTATTCCTCTCAACTTCCCCAAGTTTGTTTCTCCCATTTTATCTCGCACTCGGTAATTCCCCCCCTCCCCTCTTGCATTTTCCCTTCTTTGCTTACAACCTACTCGTCTTCATTTTCTCTTCCTCTCCTCCGTCTTCTGTTTCTTGGTTGTCTCCT
>NC_137045.1:17474188-17741688 GCF_032717465.1 Coenobita brevimanus | reverse complement strand
ATGATTGTTGGCATTAATGGACCCTCTCCTTGCCCTTTCTGCCCGTAACCCTTCCCCTCCTTTCCCTTCCCCCCCTTAATCATGGCCCCATAACGCCTCGCGAATGCTGGACGGGGAAAGGGATACAGGAAGGGGGATGTGGAGAAAAGCAGCTTTATGACAGAGGGGTTATGGAAGGGGAGAGGGGCGGATAGAATAAGAAAAAAAGGAAAGGCGGACGGATTCTGAGGACTGGAAAGAGACGAGCGACGTACGTGGTATTTGTCACGGTCATGGTACTTTTTATGGATAGAGTGTATACTTTGAAGCATTATTGTGGCGTCAGTCAGTGAGACCATTAAGGTTGAGTGAAGTGACGCGTACTCCATTAGACGTCGTGGAATGGATGAATAGTTTCGCGTTCACTCAGTCACGTCATTTTAGGAATGTATAGAGTTACAACCAATTACATACATGATGATGGTTTTGGTGCATAATGTTACCACCACCATACATCGTGATGGTGATGGTGTATAATGTTGCCACCTCCATACATGATGATGGTGATGGTGGCGGGACCCTATTGACCCCACAAGGCGCCAGTGCGGTGCTTCCTGTGGTGGGGTGGGGCGGGATAGGGTCAAGTTACAGTGCATTAGGCGTAGTTACATGAGGCACCATACATTGATGCCCACACTCTCACTGCACTTACCTTTGGCCTTGTTCCTTAGCGTAGCTCATGTTAGTTAAATTCGGCTAGGTAAGGTTAGGTTAATTTAGTTTAGTTTAGCCAGTTTAGCTTTACAGTATTTTAAGCTTATGTTAGGATTAGTCCATTTTCATTGAAGTTTGGGTTAGTTTGGTATTTTGATTACGTTTTGCAAATGCTTATCTAGTTTTAGGTTTGTTGAACTTAATTTGACATTGATTAAACAAGGTTAAGTAGTTCAGAGTTATTTCAGGTTCTTATATTTAAACTGCAATAGATTACTTGACGTGTGGTGGTAAAGTTGAAGTAAATTGTAAGTAAAGTAGTTTCATGTGCATTAATTCAGCTAACGGTGTGGTTAATTGAAGTCCTTCGAGGTCAGGTTAGGCTTGACCCTTGTTGTAATCAGGTTGGAAATTATCAAAGGATTTTTTTTTTTTTTTTTTTTTTTTTTTTAACAAAATGAGATTACACCGATCTGACACAGCAATTAGACGCGGTTAAGTCGCGATTTACGTTAGATTAGAGAGAGAGAGAGAGAATTTAGGTAGATGTAGAATGTGTGTGTGTGTGTGTGTGTGTGTGTAACTGGTAGAAGCCACTTTTTCCCGCACAAGCAGGGAGGCAGAATCAAGCAAGCGGTGCCATATAAGCCAGCACCACAGCCAGGCCATCAGGGCACACGCAAGCAATCACCCACAAGCAAACCACACAGACACCCCCTACCAAACACGCAAACAAACAACCACGCAACCAAACCGTATAAGCAGGTACAAAAACTCCACGAAACACATACACACCTAGGAAAACGACACATGAATATAAACAACCATACTAGCAAATAAGCGCAGCATCACCAAATACCTTCTGGTGTTTGCAGGTACCTGCGCAAGGATTTCACAGACGCAGCCTCTTGTAACTTATACCCTTCTTCTCTTACACGCTGTACAAATTAGCTGACCCAACGTATTCATAATATACCTATCATTTTTTTTTTTAACCGAAATATCCACATACACTGAGAGCATAAAGACACACTAGGCACATTCGATTATGTGTGTGTGTGTGTATGTGTGTGTGTGTGTGTGTGTGTGTGTGTGTGTGTGTGTGTGTGTGTGGCTAAATGAGGGTTCTTCGTATCCACGGAGTTGCGAAAGGTAAGACTTATTGACTCATCTCGCATCATATATTTTATTATTATTATTATTATTATTATTATTATTAACCTTCGTTGAATAATATGAAGTTTAGCAGTCGAGAATTTTACCAGTATTAAAATCCTGCTGCCTTGTTGCCCGAACGTTACTAGATGTTACGTTCTGATTCTCTCTCTCTCTCGGTAATGGAAAGTGTGTGAACATTTTAATTGCTGGAACGTGATATTCGAGACATTCAGTTTCCTTAAGACTCGGAGCAGAATTTTTTCGGGTGGTTAACGACTGTCATCGTGTGTGTGTGTGTGTGTGTGTGTTTAGTCTAGACACGTGTGTGCGTGTGTGTAGTGTGCGTGTCTGGTTTATGCATGTTGCTAGTCTGCATGTGCGTGTTTAGCGTGTATGTGCGTCTCTCTCTCTCTCTCTCTCTCTCTCTCTCACACACACACACACACACACACACACACAAGCACACAGCGCGCCCGCACTTACAGCTGTGTGCAAAGATTTATTTACCACGAAAGAGAATAGTATATTGGTAACCTTCCCAAAACATTGGATTACCAGCGCTTACCGGGCACTGAATTTTACCAGCGCCTTTCCCCCTGTCTTAAAATGTTTCGCTACGATGATGGCTCTGGTTTGCTTCAGTCTGTCTGCTGGCATGCGTTTTTACTTTCGGTAGCACCTCGTGAATGGAAGGGGTTAATCGCTCGCCATTCACCAAGATCACGACTTTGGTACTGTATAAGCTCTACTTTCGGACGATTTCATTCAGCAAGCTGCCGGAGAAATAGAACTAAGAAGACAGGGGTGATTGATGGTAGTGTGGTTGTGATGTGCGATGAGTGGGGATGTGGTGGTATGTGGCGAGAATATTGTGTAATGTATGGTGTTGGTGTGGTAGTTATTGTAGTGGTGTGTGAGGTTGGTGATAAATTTGCTGTGATGAAATAAGAATGGTATATTGATTGATGTGTTGTTGTGTGGTATTCGTGTTTTGCGTAGTGTGGTGTGGTGTGGTGTGGTGTAGTGAGGAGTGGTATGGTGTGGGCCTTGTATGGTATAATATAAAAGTGTGCGAGAAATGTTAAGCGTAGTGTTGTGTACGTTTATTGAGGGGTGGTGTGTAATCAGTTGTAAGCTGTGTTGTAGAGAGGTGTATCAGTGTAATCTGGTGTAAAGTGAAGTGTATCAGTGTAATCTGGTGTAAAGTGTAGTGTAGCGAGGTGTAATGTGGCGTACTGGTGTAATCTGGTGTAGCCTAAGTTGTGGTGTAGACCGTGTAGTGTAACAAAATGGTGTAAGGTGTGGTATGAAGGCGGGCTCAGGTTCATCACGGCTCGAACAGCGTGTGGTGTGAGCTGGCCACTAAAATTTAATAGACACTTGCCAAGGCGCCTGCATACTGATGGTGTGGTGGTGTGATGAGTGGCAGAGGGTGGGGGGATCACGCTCCTCACAATAACGCATCATCCTACCACGACACTACACCATTTCACACCACTGCACCACACCACTACGCCAACCCACACCGTCATACCACTATACCACAGATTATTTTAAACCACACCATACCACTACACCCTGCCACATATCATCCCACCACTACACCAGACTACATCACACCATAACAATACTACACCACATAACACACCATTACACCGTACATCACTATCACACCTCATTACCATACCACATCAAAGCACAATATCAGACCATCATACTAGAACATTATATCATTACACCACAACCCCATAGCACAAACACACACACACACACACACACACACACACACAGCAACGAATTTTCTTAAGACGCAAACGCACATTAGCCGTAAACCACAAAATAAATTCTCTCTCTCTCTCTCTCTCTCTCTCTCTCTCTCTCTCTCTCTCTCAGTTAACTATTGCCAAACTTGATTTCACCCTACAAGATTATTAAAAGAGGACTGGAGATTGTCTGAGTAACTTCGATAAAGACACACTTGCATATACAGCAGGAGAGAGAGAGAGAGAGAGAGAGAGAGAAACTGATTCATGAAAATGGATACATATACTGTACATAATCGTTGGTATTCACTGATAGCGTAAGTACTTATTTTGAGAGAGAGAGAGAGAGAGAGCGAGCATCGTGCACCTGGCAACTCAATCGGCGCCAGGTAGTCGGGGGCGGCGCAGACGACACCCTGATAAGTGTTCACGTACGGTCTCGGCGCAGGGATAGGTAAACAACTTGCTCCTTCTGGCTCCGGCCTCTCAGCTGGTGCACCAAACGAATTTAGAAGGACGACCTAAAATTCTACGTGGGAGGAAATACTGAGGGTGGTTTAAATGTAAAGTGTTCACGTACAATCTCGGTGGAGGGGTAGGTAAACAAACTTGTTCCGGGTGGTTGTGTGGTCTCTGCTGATTTAGAAACGTGGCCCACCTAATAATTTGGTTCAGGAATACGGGGAAGTTTTGTTGGTAGTCGCCTGGTTTTTTGTGTTTGTTCTTTTTTTTTCCGAGTCGTCTGGCGTCGATGTTGCGAAGGTCGTGTGTGTGTGTGTGTGTGTGTGAAGCGACAGCGTGGTACGACCCCCATCAAGTACTACCTGGAGGAGAGTTTATCGAATACCAGGCAGATGTATAACACACACACACACACACACACACACACACACACATTACGTCAGCGCCTTAGAGTGCTCATGATTCTGGTTCTCCTGGTGCGGTCCACACGCAAAGAAAAAAAAAATGGGATGTGAGATGTTTTGCTTGGCAGAGGTCCACCACCCCTTCCCTTCCTCACCTCCTCCTCCCTCCTCACCCCTCACCCCTCCCCGTCTCACATCCCCCCCTCCTTCCTCTGCTCCCTCCGCCTCCTGCATAAACAACAGCACATGCATGGAAAGCGAAGTGTGTTGTGGCCTTAGATTACCCTCTCCCTCCCCACTCACCCCTTCACCCCTACCCACACACTCGCACCCCTCCTGTCCCTCGCACATACAGTACATACATACATAATCATCATCATCGTCGTCGTCATCATCATCATCATCATCATCATCATCACTCCACCCCTCTGGTTCTTTTCATACCTACAAACCTGTGCACACGATACATCATCATCCCCACCTCCTCTGGTTCTCTCTCATACATTATCTTAACCCAACTTCCCACTAATTAATGTGGTGGGTGAAGTACAGAAATATCCATACATGTTCCTGGCATACACCAGCTCACGAATCCAGATAGACAGATAGAGATTGACAGACAGCAGATAGGTAGCCAGCGATTATTGACTGATGGATAGGTAATTTCATTGGCCATAGCAGCAGTTGTTGTTTTTTTTTCCACACACATACATACATGCTCTATTCTTTCGAATAAACATTGACTTTAACACTGATTTTACACACACACACACACACACACACACACACACACACACACACACACACACACACACACACACAAACACCAGGCTTAACCGCAGAGCAGCGTACACACGCGCAGATGTACTTGTCAGGGTTGAAGGGGATTGCATTTATAGTGCCCCCCAAGCACACACATCCGCACACTTTATGGCTTTTGACTCAGCGAACCCGGGGTAGCTCCCATGTCGCCCTAATTCACCTAATACATCTCGGGTGACCAGGGAAAAGTAGAAATAAACTCTGCTGAATAAAGCGGAAGGAAAATTTGGACGCCAAGTAAATAATAACAAGTAACTGAAATAGATAAATGAATGAATGAAAAAAGTTGAAAAAAAAGTAAAACTGATCCTCCCACCCTCCCCTCATTGTCGTCCTAATTCTTCTGATATTTTGTGTGTGGCGAGGAATAAGTGGATTTAAGTTTGTTTAAATGTTCACGCACCAGACGAAAATAATCTTACCAAAGTAGCAACATTGAATCCTCCTTCCGTGTCTAAATGTCATCTTAATCCATGTGCTGACTATCTGGGGGCGAACGGGTGACGAGGAAAAGGTAGAAATAAATCTGAATGTTCAGGAGCCAAATATAAGTTTGCGTAAGTAGTGTAGCACCGAACCTTCCTCCATCGTCCCAAAGCATCCTAATTCACCTGAATATTTGTTTCTTGTGAGAAGTGGGTGACAAGAGAAGGGTAGAAATAAACTCACCAGATAACCATAATGTATCACTTAATCTTCCTCCCCTGCTTCAGTGCCACCCATTGTCACCCAGTTCTCTCTCGGGTTGACGAACGGCTGACGAAGGAAAGGTGGGAGTAAACTGGTTACACTGTCCTAGAGCCGAAGAGAAATAAACGCGCTGGGGAAGTACTAGTGATTACTCCACTGCTTAAATGTCATCCCAGTTCACCTAACATCTTATTGTCGGCTGACTAACGGGTGTGGAAGAAAAAGTGGAAATAGATTCGTCTGGTTTTGAAGTAGTAGAATTCTCCTTCCTGGTTTCGGTGTCGTTCTCCTATACTTCCTTTGGCGACAGATGGGTGGTAAAGAAATGGAAAATAACCTCGTCGATACATCCAAGCGCCAAAGTGTCTCGGATGACAAAATGGGTGACAAGTAAAGAGCAGAAAATTTAAACATGTCTGATGCTCCAGGGTCGAAGGGAAATACGCGCGCCGAAGTTGTAGCATTGAAACCTATACCCTTGCAGGAAAAGCCGCCTCTTCTAAATATGTGACTAACAACAAGCGTATCAGAGGTGCCATCGCCCAGTTGAGTGAGTCGCCTTTTATTGCTAACTCAGGAATTCCCAAACCCTTTAAGCATATACCGTAGTTTGATGTTTATTACCAGTGTTAGTGCACAGTAACTTGAAAAATAGCACAGTAAACACAGGCAAACATTTTTAAAGCCCCTTCTCTGTTGGATATATCTCTTGAGGTAAATGTAGTTGCCTGATGTAGCAGGAGTAAATAAGCAAAACCAGATATCATAATGGAGTCGTTGAAGTTTACGAACCTTTCATTACAAGGTATCTTCAGCTGAGTAACATGATCTGGCGATGACAAAAATAAGTCATCTTATCGAAAGGCCGTATCACGTGCATCGAAAAAGATATACAGACTGATGAATGCAAGTTAAATAGACCAGGGTTTGAGATGGCGATGAATAAAGTGATATAATAAGCTTTTAACTTGAGGGCAAATGGGGGAGTCAGTGACATTCATTGGCGGATCAGATTAGTAATGAGAAATTAATGTGGACTAGCTTTATTTTTAATGTAAACTTCATTTAAAAGTACTTAGATATTAGTAGGTAAACTGACTACATACCTACATACATACTGCTTTTGCTACCACTACTGTCAAGGTTCTGCAACAACAACTACTACTACTACTACTACTGCTGCTACTGCTACTACTACTACTACTACTACTACCACTACTACTACTACAACTCCTATTATTACTTGTACTGCTACTACTACTACTACTGCTGCTACTACTACTGATTCTTGCAACCCAGTGGTGTTGCAGGAAATGTTCTGTGTTCCAGAGCAGTTCTTTAAAATTAGCATGCACATATTCTCGACATAAAATGGAGTTGCTTGTACGCTTGCTGTCTCCCTTGCTTAACACATTAGTGAGCTTCTTTTCTGTTTTATTTTTACCTTGTTCATTGTTTGCAGTTTATTATTGTTCACGCGTATATCCGTCATGCTTTTTTTTTTTTTTTCTTTACCAAGGATTAGCGGAGGGAGAAGGGGTAGGGAGGGAGCATTAGTTCTGTGTTCTCTCTGCCTTAACACCTTCACTGCATTGATCCATTTCTGCCCACACTACTGAGGTGATTAATGAATGCTATATATAACCCCTCAGAGTTCTGGAGTCTCTTCTAAGTTGAATAAAAATAGTTTTGATATTGCACTAAAAATCATTATGTGATTCAAGGAGTTAGGGTCGTGCAGTTTGTCTACTGTATCGCTGTAACAGTTCAGGGGAAAAGCACTACCGTATCCATATATTCTTGGCTATATTTAGACGAGGGAATGTGGGTGGAGATGGGGCTGGTCGTAAAGAAAGGGGAAGGGGTGAGAGTGGGAGAATAGGGGAAGAGAAAGAGCAGGAGGGAGAGGAAAGGCGGAGGAAGATGAAAGAGAGAGAGAGAAATACAAGAAAAAAAAAAAGAGGAAGAACAGTGACACAAAAGAGAGAGTTAATGGGAGAGGAGAAAAAAGTGGGAAGGGAAAGGGGAAGGACAGGAGGAGGAGAGTTAGGGAGAGACAAGAGGAGAGAGTATTGGAACAGAAGGAGGGAAAATAAGGTGAGAGAAATGGGAGGAAAAGAGTATGGACAGAAAAAAAAAAAAGTGTGAAAGGAGTGAAAAAGACTAAATAGGGGGAGGGACAAAATGAGAGAAAAGGAAAAATAAAATGGTAGGGAAAGACAGAAAAGGAGAAAAAGTAAGGAAATAGAGAATACAAGATAATGAAAAGAAAAGATGAGGAGGAAGGGCAAGGTGTGAGAAAGTGGAAGGAGGAAGGCAGGGAGTGTGATAAAAAAGCGGAAGGAGGAAGGGCAAGGAGAGAGAAGAGAGACGTATGGTGATAAAATCTTAGAGAGGACGACCTTCATATGATGGAGAAGAAAGAAAAAAGGGTAGAGAAAAAGAGAACAGGAGGATGGACAGAGTTAGAGAAAACTGAAGGAGGGTGGGGGAGGCAGGAAGAGGAAAGAAAAAAAGAAACTTATGGTAATTAAAGGTTAGAGGAGTGCCCTTCGTATCAGTAGAGGTCAAGGAAAAAAAAGAAAAGAAAAAGCAGAGAAAGGGCAGGAAAAAAGACAGGGGACAGAATGAGAGAAAAGTAGAGGAGGAGGAAGGAGCAGGAAGAAAGAAGCAAAAAGAGACGTATGGTAATAAAAGGTTAGAGGGGATGACCTTCGTATCGGTTGGGGAGGGGGAGTGGGAGAAGGAAGGGACGCTGAGATCAGGTTGCAAGTCCAAAAACAGACCCGCCGAGTCAGTATGAACAGAGTAGGAGGAATAGGAAGGTACGGGAGGCCTGGCTAGTCTGAATGGAAGGATGGAAGGATGTGAGTGATCATGAGGGTAGATGATTCATAAGAGTAGAATTGGGAAGGGAGGAATTTTTGTCTTTTAGGGGAGATGATAATGGTAAGAGGTAGGGATGTTAAAAAGAGGGGGGGAGGGGGGGAAGGATAGAGTGAAAGGGCGGCTGAGGGAGCGGGAGTGATTGTATTGATAGACTTGTATGGTGAGGGTGGAAGAGGATAGGACGATGAGGGAACTAAATGAAATGCTGGATGATGGAGGGAGATAATAGTGGGGGAAATGAAGAGGACGACGAACTCAGAGAAGCAGCGTAATCCCTTCAACCCAAGGATGCCATTTGTAACGTATTCTTCCTGCCGCCAGATGCCTGCAGTTTCAGTTCAGGATCTCGTAATGAAGGGGCTTATTTTGGTTGTACCTAACCCCTCGCAAGTTCAAAAAATCTAAACTGATCTGCGTAAAAACCTGTGAAAGTAGAATTAAATTTGAACCACGTCATCGAGGTGAAGGAGCTTTTTTTTTTCCCTGCACTCTGAGGTTTTTCCTGAGTTGGAAAAAAATTATCCAGCAGTAAGAGAGAGAGAGAGAGAGACGTGATGTCATGAAGTCAGGAAAGATGAGTGACGAAATGAAGCAAAGGAGGATGCGGTTGGAGAACGAAATGCCTGGGGGTGAGAGGAGCGGAGTGAAAGGGTGAGAGGAGCGGGGTGAAGAGGCGAGTGGAATGGGGTAAAAAGGTGAGAGGGTAAAATGAGCCACCTAGTGGGGAGAAAGGGTTTGACAGAGTCGCTAGAGATGAGCGGGTCAGAAAAGACTTCGTAAGATGAGATGTGAAGGAGTGAGAGCAGTGGGATGATGGAACTTAACAGAATGAGATGAAAGTTGGTAAAGGGATGAGAGCAGTGGAGATGATGAGGTGATATTTAGTAAGAGGAGGTGAGGAGTTCGTAGCGAGATGAGTGTGGTGGTGAGAGACTGTGTAAGAGAGAGAGAGAGAGAGAGAGAGAGAGAGGGAATGAAACTGACTGAGATTAGATGAGATGAGAGTGACTGGGTGAGAGGTAGGGTGATGAGAGTACTGTACTGTAGAGTGAGAGGAAGGCGATGGTTGGTATGTGAGTGGGCGAGTAAAAGGAACAAAGGTGAGAAAACTTGTGAGGAAAAGGACTGAATTAAATTTTGGGGAAAGGAATACTGAGGTGAGGTAAGGGGTCAGGGAATTGTGATGAGGTAAGGAGAGAGGTAGATAAGCACGGAGTAGAGTAGGGGATGGGAGGGAGGAAAGGCAAGAGAGGAGCATTGATAAGAATGGGTGGCATAGTGAGGTTAGGTGAAAGAAACATGAGGTAAACCTGACGAGGAGGGGGAGTGAAATGAAAGAAGAGGATAAGTGATGTGATGTGAGGGGGGGGGATAGCAGTGGGAGGCTGGTGAGATGATGTGAGAGGTTAAATGATACGAGGAAAGAATGAGTGAGAGAGTAGGGGTGATGCGATGAAAGGAGCAGGGTGATGGGGGTAAGGGATGTGGAAAGGGAGATAGGGTAAGAGAGGTCGAGTTGAGGGGTGAGATGAGGTAGGTGAGGGGTTTGGGAGTGAGGGTGATGAGCGAGAGGGGTGAGGGGTAAGGTAGGGTGCAGGAGTTCCGGGGGTGTTGGCAGGTTGAGGCGACTCATTCACTAGGCCTTGAGAGAGTGGCGCCGGCGTGGCGGGGTGCTAGCAACACACCCCACCACCCTTCACCCCGCACCTCTCACCCCTCACCCTACCACCCCTTATCCCACCATCCCTCATCCCGCCACCTCTCATCCCTCACTCATCCTGCCACCCTTCAGCACATCACCTATCACCCCACCACCCATAACCCCTCACCCCGCCATCTCTCACACCTCACCCCGACGCCCCTCATCTCTCATTCCACCACCCTTCATTCCTCACATCCCACCCTGTCGCCTTTCAGCTCAGACGCCTCACCCTTGTTACTAATCCCTCACCCCCTGCCACCCCTCACCCCTACTACGCATCCCTTACCCCTACCACTCATCACCCATATAAAATACCCTCACCTTCCCTCACTCATCCTCTTCCCCCTCACGCACTTCATCTTTACCACAAACTCCTTCCGTCTGTGCCACTCACCCCTGCCATCTGTGCCACTCACCCCCTCCGTCCCTTCCACTCACCCTCGCCGTCTCTTCCACTAATCCCGCCATCTCTTCCACTCACCCCTGCCATCTGTGCCACCCGCTCCCGGCATCTCCTCCATTCACCCCTGCCATCTGTGCCACTAATCCCGCCATCTTTGCCACTCACCCCTGTCATTTGTGCCACTATACCGCCATCTGTGCCACTCACCCTCGCCATCTCTTCCACTCACCCCTGCCATCTGTGCCACTAATCACGCCATCTGTGCCACTCACTCCCGCCATCTTTCCACTCATCCCCTTCCATCTGTGCCACTAATTCCGCCATCTGTGCCACTCATCCTGCCAAATGTGCCATTCACCCCTGCCATCTGTGCCACTAATACCGTCATCCGTGCCACTCACCCCTGCCATCTGTGCCACTCCCGCAATCTCTTCCACTCATCCCTGCCATCTGTGCCACTAATCCCGCCATCTGTGCCTCTCACCCCCGCCATCTCTTCCACTCACCTCTACCATTTGTGCCACTGATACCGCCATCTGTGCCATTCACCCCCGCCATCTCTTCCACTCACCCCTACCATCTGTGCCACTCACCCCCACCATCTCCTCCACTCACCCCTGCCATCTGTGCCACTAATCCCGCCGTCCGTGCCACTCACCCTCGCCATCTGTGCCACTCACCCCTGCCATTTGTGCCACTAATACCGCCATCTGTGCCACTCACCCTCGCCATCTGTGCAACTCACCCCTGCCATTTGTGCCACTCACCCCCGCCATCTATGCCACTCACCCCCGCCATCTGTGCCATTCATCCCTGCCATTTTGTGCCACTAATACCGCCATCTGTGCCGCTCACCCCCACCATCTCTTCCACTCTTCCACTCACCCTTGCCATCTGTGCCACTAATCCCGCCATCATTGCCACTCATCCCTGCCATATGTGCCGCTCATACTTCCATCTGTGCCATTCACCCCCGCTATCACTTCCACTCACCCTTGCCCTCTGTGCCACTCACCCCCGCTGTCTCTTCCACTTACCCGTGTCATATGTGCCACTCACTCCTATTAAATGTGCCTTTAACTGCTGCCATCTTATCCAACTCTGCGATCTGTTCCACTCACCCCTGCCATCTTATCCATCTCTGCCATCTGTGCCTCCATCCCCTGCCACCTGTGCCACTAACGAATGGCATCCGTCACTACCTCGTGCCATCTGTACCACAAACTCCTGCAGTCAGTGTTACTAGCCCCAGCCATCTCTCACTAACCCCTACCATCTGTGTCACCAACTCCTGCCATCTATGCCACTAACCCCTGCCATCTGTGCCACTAACCCCTGCCATCTGAACCACTCACCTCACTTCCTTCGTCCTTTCCTCTGTCATCTGTGGTCACCCATCACCATTCACCCACTCATACACTACTCTCATCTCACTCATTACTCACCAATCCTCACCATCCCCTCACACTTCCTATCACCAAATCCTGATAGGGGCCGTAGACTCTTTCCTTTCCCTTCTCTTCTCCCCTGCCCTCCTTTCCCCTGCATTCCCTCTCCCCTCATCTCCCTCCCTTCATTTCCCTTCCCCTCCTCTCCCGTCCATTTTTTTACTTTCCCTTCTTCTTCCCTCCCTTCTCCCATCCTCCTCCTCCCTTCCCCTCCTCCTTCTAGATTGTGCATATGACTCTGGAAAGGGGCTAGATGCAGCCAGTGTGAGTAGATTCTGAGTACGGTAGCCAATATTCTGCTGCTTTTGTAGTTTGACGCCACTCACACACACACACACACACACACACACACGCACGCAAAAACTCGTCCCGGCGTTTGCTCGTTTTGGTTGGCGAATAATTTGGCATTGGTGGTGACGTGGCTGAAGTGATACGTAAGACTGCAAAATATACACCCCTGCCCGCTTTGTGTGTGTGTGTGTGTGTGTGTGTGTGTGTGTGTGTGTGTGAGAGAGAGAGAGAGAGAGAGAGAGAGAGAGAGGTGAGTGGCCTGTAGTGTGTGTATAAACCAGGTGAACAACCTGGTAATTCAGTGGTGTGTGTGTGTGTGTGTGTGTGTGTGTGTGTGTGTGTAAACCAGGTGAGCAACCTTGTAATTCGGAGTGGTGTGTGTGTGTGTGTGTGTGTGTGTGTGTGTGTGTGTGTGTAATCCTGGTGAGCAACCTGGTTATTCGGAGTGATGTGTGTGTGTGTGTGTGTGTAATTCACCGGGTCGGCCAGGATCACTTGATGGTCGTGATTGTCAGCTTTTACCCTCCCGGAAGGGAGCTGGGAGCTCATATAGTCCGATCTAAGGGCAAGGCTGTGACCTTCACACACGCACACACCCGTCCCCTTGCTCAAGGGGGACTAACCACCCACTTCGTCAGTGAAACTTTTTGCAACCTGAGCGAGGCGCGAACTCCCGTCCACCAGTTGGCAAGCGAGAACGTTACCACTGCACCAGCGAGCGGTGTGTGTGTGTGTGTGTGTGTGTGTGTGTGTGAGGGTACGTCCACACGTGCTGTCGAACATATGTTGGCAACACGGCAGGTAACATGTTCGGGAACATGTTTGCAGCAGTATTTGGACTGATGTATGCAAACATTTTTCAATGCAGCTTCGAACACTGGCAGCAGAGACTTCATACCAGGCAACTGATACTTCATTATGATGTTGCCAACATGATCTGGACGCTGCTGTTCCCAACATGTTTGCAGCGTGTTCGTTACTTTGTTGCTTACATGTTGCCAGCACTTGTTTTGAACACGCGTGTGGACGTGACCTAAGCCAGGTGAGCAACATGGTTCGGAGTGCTGTGTGTGTAATTCACCGGGTCGGTCAGGATCACTTGATGGTCGTGATCGTCAGCTTTTACCCTCCCGGAAGGGAGCTGAGAGCTCATATAGTCCGATCTAAGGGCAAGGCTGTGACCTTCACACACGCACACACCCGTCCCCTTCCTCAAGGGGGACAGTAACCACCCACTTCGTCAGTGAAACTTTTCGCAACCTGAGCGAGGCGCGAACTCCCGTCTACCAGATGGCAAGCGAGAACACTACCACTGAGCCAGGGAGCGTGTGTGTGTGTGTGTGTGTGTGTGTGTGTGTGAAAGCCAGGTGAGCGGCCTGGTAATTCTGAGTGTGTGTGGGGGGGAGGGGCAGGTGAGGGGCCTGGTATATAGTGTCGGTGTGGTGGGTGGGTGGGTGCAGAGCTACTCATTAGGCCTTGAGGCACGGCGCCGCTCAGTCGCCCACCCGCCTTGCCCTCCCCACAACCATCGTGCCCACTCCACCACCATCTTGCCCACTCCACCACCATCTTGCCCACTCCACCACCACCGCAATGCCCTCTCCACCACCATCTTGCCCACTCCACCACCGCAATGCCCTCTCCACCACCATCTTGCCCACTCCACCACCGCAATGCCCTCCCCACCACCATCTTGCCCACTCCACCACCGCAATGCCCTCCCCACCACCATCTTGCCCACTCCACCACCACAATGCCCTCTCCACCACCACAATGCCCTCTCCACCACCATTTGCCCACTCCACCACCATTTGCCCACTCCACCACCGCAATGCCCTCCCCACCACCATCTTGGCCACTCCACCACCGCAATGCCCTCTCCACCAACATGTGCCCACTCCACCACCGCAGTGCCCTCTCCACCACCATCTTGACCACTTCACCACCGCAGTGCCCACTCCACCACCGCAATGCCCTCTCCACAACCGTAATGCCAACTCCACCACCGCAATGCCCACTCCACCACCATCTTGCCCACTCCACCGCAATGCCCTCCCCACCACCATCTTGCCCACTCCACCACCGCAATGCCCATTCCACCACCGTAATGCCCACTCCACCACCGTCTTGCCCACTCCACCACCGCAATGCCCACTCCACCACCGCAATGCTCTCCCCACCACCATCTTGCCCACTCCACCACCGCAATGCCCACTCCACCACCGCAATGCCCACTCCACCACCGTAATGCCCACTCCACCATCATCTTGCCCACTCCACCACCATTTTGCCCACTCCACCACCGCAATGCCCTCTCCACCACCATCTTGCCCACTCCACCACCGCAATGCCCTCTCCACCACCGCAATGCCCACTCCACCACCGCAATGCCCTCTCCTCCACCGCAATGCCCTCTCCTCCACCATCTTGCCCACTCCACCACCGCAATGCCCTTTCCACCACCACCATCATACTACCCTCTTCACCATCGCCTTGCTTTGCCTGCCTCTACTGTCATCCTTGTCCTGCGATCCCCTTTCTCCCTTCCTGCCCTGTCCTTTCTCATCCTTCGTATCAGCCACAAATTTCCCTTCAACTCCCTCCCCCTTCAGAAGTTCACCCTCCTCCCTTGTATACCGAGGCTACGCCCATCGGTACCCTCACCCCATTTTCCTACCATACTTACCTTTATGCATCTCTTACCTTTAGACTTCGCCTTTCCTCACTCCCCTTCGCCTTTCCTTACTCCCCTTCGCCTTTCCTTACTCCCCTTCCCGTTTCCTCACTCCCTTTTCCCATTCCTCACTCCCCTTCCCCTTTCTTCACTCTCCCTTCCCCTTTCTTTACTCTCCCTTCCCCTTTCCTCACCTCCCTTCCCCTTTCCTCACTCCCTTTTCTCATTCCTCACTCCCCTTCCCCTTTCCTTACTCCCTTTTCTCATTCCTCACTCCCCTTCCCCTTTCTTCACTCTACCTTCCCCTTTCTTCACTCCCTTCCCCTTTCTTCACTCCCTTCCCCTTTCTTCACTCTCCCTTCCCCTTTCCTCACTCCCCTTCCCCTTTCCTCACTCCCTTTTCCCATTCCTCACTCTCCCTTCCCCTTTCTTCACTCCCCCTTCACCTTTCTTCACTCGCCCTTCATCTTTCCTCACTCCCCTTCCAATTTCCTCACCCCCTTCGCATTTCCTCACTCCCCTTCCCCTTTCCTTACTCCCCTTCCCCTTTCCTTACTCCCCTTCCCCTTTCCTCACTCCCTCATCACCTTTCAAATACCCTACCCTCATCCTTGACACTCGTTAGATCTCACCCCCACTAGATCTCGTTCTGTTTTCCTTCCACCCCTTCCCTTTTATTATACCCTGTACTTTACAGCCGGCTCTTCTCCCCCTTCCTCCCTTGCCCCGCCCTTCCTTTAACCATACCTTACTGTCTTGGCGTCATGCACTCGCTCCCCACAATGACTTTCCTCAGCATATATAAACACATCCCGTCATTCCTCGCCTGTTACATCTGGCGCCCTCTCCCGTCCCCGACCGTCCTCAGGTATAACCCCTTCATTCCCAGTAGTAGCAACAAAGACATGAGACTTTAGTTGTCAAGAGTCTCACATTTTTACTCTACCTTGCATGCATAGCGTTTAGGTAGTCCCTAAAAAGATAGAAATCGATGTTTTGACTATTACATATTTCTTTCAGTTCATAGGTTTTGCTTCAGGAAAATAATAATAATAAAAAAAGGATAATGAGGTTTTTGGTATTTTTTTTTTTTTTTTTTTTTTTTTTTTTTTTTTTTTTTGTGATCCCCCCCTCACAAGAATACTGCTGTCCCTTTTCAGTCACTGACGTCCTGGGTTATATGTTAAGTAAAGACAAAGAAGGCGATTTTCATTGTTTGGTTAGGTCTCGTTTAGGTGTGATTTGTGTAATATCCACTTTTCTTGTGCAGTCAGCGAGCAGTTGCGTAGCCAGTTCTCTGCAGTGGGAGGGGAGGGAGGAAAATAACCCCTATTCTAGACGGGGGGTAGGGGGGTGGCGGGGAAACGGTGTGTCACCTCAGTTTCATATTATTTTCTGAGCGCATTAAGCTCATTGAATAATCCGAAATATCAAACGAGAGTCAGTGGGCAGAGGCACCCCCCGCCTCTCCCGTAGCTACGCCAATCTGCGAGGAGATAACCTCCAGGCTCTTGTAGATTTTAAGATGCGTCACAGAGAAATAAGGCCTGATGGAATCAACCCTAACCGATGATGCCATATCCTCCGGTCATAATCTAACCTAATCTAACATAGCACAGCATAGCCCTAATAACCAGTAGGGTAAAAGTAAGGACGGCAGTTTTAAATTAGAGAGAGAGAGAGAGAGAGAGACAAAGCGCAAACTTCCATATCCAGTTTTTTTTCCTTTCTTTCCTTAACATTATGAAACGTTTTTACAGAATTTCCTTTCTCAGTGAAAATAAAGTACATCACTGTCCTAGATTTTTTTAAAATTAAAGTGTATGAAATCATTCATTCAGTCATTCATCATCCAGTCCTGCGTTGCCCCATGAGGAGCGTATACAGCCCGAGGCTAAGCAAGTTGGTCCTGACATTTAAGATGAGAGTGACCAGCCTCACTCATTCCTGGGTGGCATTACATAAGCAATAAACCCCAACCACCCCTTGGATGTAAACCTTCACCAGCTCAATCCGACTGGAGTGCCATAATTGCCCACTAAGCCACCAGGCGCCAAAATTTGGTTATATGGTCACCACCCAGCATAGTAAATAGTTTCCTGGTGTACAGGAAACCATTTGGCTTGTCGCTCAGTGTAAAATCACCCACAGGCAGAGGGAAGAGGAAAGAATGAAGGAAAGACAGAAGAGGGAGTGTAAACTGTAAAGTCACCCGTAGGCAGAAGGAGGAGGAAAGAATGAAGGAAAGACAGAAGGGGATGGAAGGAAAGAAGGATGGAGGAGAGGAAAGGGCAGACACCTGAGAGTAGCACTACATCGAGTGAGTGGTTGGTGAGCGCCCACACCTACCACTTATGTGTATGAATACCCAGGAATTTTCTTACCATAGCTTGCTGGGGCTATTTCCCGTTAAGTTTTGGGTATAGGGAGAAGGAGTAGCTTACCGCATGTATTCACGTTTTCCCTTGATGTCACTAAAGACTAATCGTAAGAACAGGGTGGAAGATGGGAATTATTACTCTTTGAACTGGCATGGGGATGGAATCCACAGCCGAGCACTCATATTTCAGTTTTGTACCTCCCATGGTGGAGGCATGGGGATATTGTATATGGAACTTCATTTAATCAATTTTGCATCCTTAACCCGCCCCTTCCCATTGACGTATGGGTACGTTGGAACATTTTGCATTTGCCAGTCCCGGCGACGTACCGGTACGTCATGCAATTGCAAGGTCCCTTATTTGTACAATTTTCAATTTTCGCGCGTGATTTTTCGTATGTATACACTGGACACCTTCCTCTATTCCTCTACAAGATGCCAAGCAGGGACAATGCCTTACACTGCATATCCTCCCCCCTCCCCCCCTCATGCCATTGTCTCGGCAATTCACCTGTTACCAGTGACCTGGCCAGTAAAGACATTCAGGGCCAGAGTGATTCCCCAATCGATGACAATGTGGAGGACAAAGTTTACATAGCATTAGAGGAAGAAACAGTCAGAAATAATGATCAGGTAATGTGGCAAAAGAAGGTCAGGTATGGTGATGAGTTAGTGAGTGAAACAATGCTTATAATACCTATATTACTGTTTGAAAACCAATATACTCTCGTACTACATATAAATTCGTACCAAGTAAATAAATAAATACCGATTATGAGTGGTGTGAAATAGTTACCCTCCCATAGAACTCGTTTTCTTTGGTGCCAGCCTGTTAGAAAACCCAGTCAGGTAAGGAGGTACTGGTACCTGGATCGAGTATTTTAAACCTCAGGTGAGCGATTTCTCTATGAATTTTCGATGTTTCTCACCAAAAGCAGAGGTTTTAGCCAAAAAAAGATTTTTTCGAAAATAGCTCTGGACTGGGGGGTGTCAGAGGTGCGAAATAGCTCGGGACGTGACAGGTTAAAGCTATGTACAGTCGCCTTTAGAAGTAATGGCAGAGAATCAGAATGGTTTGGTCACTGTGCCATGTGTGCATTATCGCTGATCAAAAACTTGTGGATGCTATGCCATCACTTCTTGGAGCATCTCTACTAGCTTTGATTTAGATGTTCACATTCCCATCCCCTGTGGATGTAGGAAACTGGATCAGGATGATTATTGTGAAATGACAGCTTTTTTTTACTTGTGCTATAGCACTTTCCCTCTGTTAAGTGCACTATTGTCTGAATTAACAATGATTTGTCAATAGTTTGTTATTTACACTTTTAATCAACAATAATCTGCAAGAAACTAATCATGTTCTGTATTATTACCAGGCAGTTTTCTGTGTTTCCAATATACTGACTCAGTGATTTACTGTACTTTCTAATGAGTGTCATCTCTTTCAGGTTCCATTCCCTGGTGCCAGGTGGCGTACTGGGAAGGACGGGAACGTGTCGGTCGCCTGTACCCTGTGTGCACCCCGTCTCTCAACATAATGGGAGACACACCACATGGGGATGGTCTCTCCCTCACCTCCCTTGCAGCCAACTCTCACACATCACCATCAGAACAAGTCAAGAGAACCAGGGAAAAGATTGGCCTTGGTAATTTCATTTCCTGTTTTGTTTAGCAGGACATAAGAGAGTACTATTTCATTGCCTGTTTTGTTTAGCAGGACATAAGAGAGCACTGTTTCATTTCCTGTTTTGTTTAGCAGGACATAAGAGAGGACTGATTGCATGAAAGTACAATACTGTAGCTCTTGGATTACAGTACATTGCTCATTTTCACCTCCATCAATCTATCGTATCAGTCTTCCAGTCCAGTATTGCCCCATTAGGAGCTGAGTTGCCAGGAATTAAGCAGCTCAGTCCAGACATTTAAAACAAAAGTGACCAGTAGATAGCTCCTGAGTGGCATACCAGATATCTAAATATTTGAATAGGGCAGTGGAGTCAGTGCACTACACCAACACATGACAGATGCCCCTCCCTTAATCTCCCTGTGGACATAAGAGAATTGTCCAAACAGTATCATCATGCAAATGGAAATCAACAGCAGCAGTTCTCAAAAATTTTGTCACTTTACTGGACTATTAATAACTTTGTTCATTCATGGCAGTACTCCCGAAGTGGATGGAAAGCTGATGAAAGGGAGTGCTGGAGCTCCCATTTCATCAGCCCTCAGGACTAGTTCCTGACCATCCCCCTTTGCTGAACTTTTTCAGGGTCTCAGTTACACAGAGAGTAGGCCAGCATGCTCTCTAATACAAATTTCTCTAACTATCTACACCAAACTACATGCACAGTACACACTACACTTCCTCTTCCAAAATTCAAAAAAATCATGGTGTACAACACTCAGCCTCAGAATCCCCAGGGGGGGGGGACCATAAATGCCCCCACCTTCCGCCCCTCTCCCGGTAACGACTTGAGCTGCCTGGAACCACTGTCTGACTCACTTCTTCTTCATTTCCGCAACATTTGCGGCCTTTCCTCTAACTTTTGCTCTATTGAGCACCACCTCTCCTCCTCTAAACCTCACCTTCTCTTTCTAACTGAGACTTAAGTGTCTGAGGCAACTGACAGCAAACCCTTTTCTGTATCCTCCTACTTTCTATATACTCATTTCAAAGCCAAAGGTGGCTGTTGTGTATGTATACGCAATGACTTACCTTGCTCTCGTGTTCCTGAACTCAGTTCTTCTGAATTCTCTACACTCTGGGTTCGGCTTTCCTCTCATTCTCTGACTAAATATATCTGTGCTGTTTACTTATCCCCTAATTCTACGGACTATCAGAAGTTCTTTGACTATCTTACTTCTACGATGGAACACATTCTATCCATTTCTCCTTTCTCTGAAATCTCCATTTTAGGAGATTTCAATGTTCACCACCACCTTTGGCTCTCCTCTCCTTTCACTGATCCACCAGGTGAACAAGCCTACATCTTTTCTATCCTTAATGACCTAGAGCAGCTTGTATAGCACCCTACCCATATCCCAGACAGCCTTGGAGAGAGCCCCAGCATACTTGACCTCTTCCTTACAACTAATCCTTCTGCTTACACTGTTGATCTTTTTTCTCCATTGGGCTCCTCCAATCACAACCTTATCACCTTAATCTGTCCTATCACTCTGGTACGGCCTGTGGACCCTCCAGGGAAACGTCGTCTGTGGCATTTTGGAGCCACGGATTGGGAGGCCCTCAGGCAGTACTTCTTTGATTTTCCCTGGAATGATTATTGTTTCCATGGCCGGGAGCCATCTGAGTGTGCCTTGCGCATTATGGAGGATATTCTCTTGGGTATGGAAGCATACATTCCTTTCTCGTATCCTTTGTCTAACACAAGAAAGCCTTGGTTTAATCACGCTTGTTCTAATGCTGTCCACAACAAGGAGAGGGCCTACAAAAGGTACCAGAGCCAACCTACCCCTGAATCACATCATCTTTACGTTTCTGCCCGGAATCGTCTAAGTCTCTTCCTCGCTTTGTTAAAAATATTTTCATCGATACTAAATGCTCTCAACTCTCCAACTCAAATTCTTCCCGCTCCTTCTGACACCTTGCCAAAAACCTTTCTAACAACTTTTACCTCATCATCCTTCCCTCCTCTTTTCTACTCTGATGGTTCTGTAGCTATTTCTTCTACTGATAAAGCAGATCTCTTCGCACAGACTTTCTCCTCCAATTCCACCTTAGACGATTCCGGTGCTGTTCCTTCATCACTTCCCCTCTCTGACTTCCTCATGGCTGACATTAAAATTTCTTCAGCTGATGTATTTTCTGCCATCACTGGCCTCAATACTAACAAGGCATGTGGGCTTGATGGAGTCCTTCCTGTCGTTCTCAAGAACTGTGCTTCTGTGCTTACACCCTGTCTAGGCAAACTCTTTCGCCTTTGTCTGTCAACTTGTACCTTTCCTTCTTGCTGGAAGTTTGCTCTCATTCAGCCAGTCCCAAAGAAGGGTGACCACTCCCAACCCTCCTACTATCTTCCAATTGCTTTAACGTCCTGTATTTCAAAAGTTTTCGAGTCAGTTCTCAATAGAAAAATTTTAAGGCATCTTTCCTATCACAACCTTCTTTCTGATCGTCAGTACGGGTTCCGTCAGGGACGCTCCACTGGCAATCTTCTCACCTACCTTTTAGACTCCTGGTCATCCTCCTTTCGGGACTTTGGCGAAAGCTTTGCCATTGCATTTGACATCTCAAAGGCTTTCGATCGAGTCTGGCATAAATCTTTAATTTCCAAACTGCCCTCCTACGGTTTCTATCCTTCTATCTGTGCCTTCATCACTAGCTTCCTTTCTGGTCGTTTTATAGCCACTGTTGTAGACGGCCATTGTTCTTCTACTGTAGATCTCCTATCACCAACTCTCTTCCCTTTAATTCATCAATGACCTTCTAAGCTGTACATCTAACCCTATCCACTCATACGCTGATGACTCCACCGTTCACCTTTCAATTCGGCAGCAGTTACTTCAACAAACAAGGGATGAGGCTACGGCACACCTAATATCTGACTTGGCTCGTATCTCTGACTGGGGTAAAAATAATCTGGTTGTTTTTAATGCATCTAAGACTCAGTTCTTACACCTATCAACCCGACAAAATCTTCCACAGGGATACCCACTAATGTTTAATAATATTCAGCTTAATCCTGCATCATCCTTGAACATGCTTGGGGTTTCATTTACTCGGGACTTATCTTGGAAAGATCATATTACGTCTCTTGTAAAATATGCTTCCAAGAGATTAGGTGTACTAAGCCAACTCCGTTCTTTCTTTACCTCTGCACAATTGTTGACTCTATACAGGGGTATTATCCGCCCCTGTGTGGAGTACAACTTTCATGTGTGGGGAGGCTCCCCACACACAGCTCTTCTTAATAGGGTGGAGTCAAACGCTTTTCGTCTCATTAACTCTGCTGCTCTTACTGACTCCCTTCAACCTCTGTCTCTTCGCCGCACTGTTGAATTTTTATCTCTTTTTCTATCGCCACTTTAATGGTCACTGCTTCTCTGAACTGTCTGCATGCATTCCTCCACCTCTACGACGGGCGCATAGCACACGTCTAGCAGCAAACTCTCACCCCTTTTCTGTCCAACTCTCTAATGCAAGAGTTAACCATTACTCCCAGTCCTTCATTTATGCAACAGGTCAACTCTGGAACTGTCTCCCTCTGTCTGTATTTCCTGCTGCCTATGATCTCCAGTCTTTCAAATGCAGTGTGTCCAGACATCTCAAAATGATCGGATCTTGAATTTGGCTCTCTATTGTATTTTGTTTTTCTCTTGGAGGGAACTGTTATTGCAGGCTCATGGCCTTTGGTTCCTTCTTCCTCAAAAAAAAAAAAAAAAAAAAAAAAACATTCATCATCTAATCCAGTGTTGTCCAATGAGGAGCATAGGAGCACTTGGACTAGGCAAGTTGATCCTGACATTTAAGTTGAGAGTGACTGGCCTCTCTCATCCCTGAGTGGCATTTCATGAGCAATAAGCCCTAACCACCCCTTGAAATTAAACCACCACTGACCCAATCCAATTGGAGCACTTTAATTACCCACCAAATCACCAGGTGGCATAATTTGGTTATATGGTTACCACCCAGCACAGTAAATGGTTTCCTGGTGTACAGGAAACCATTTGGCTTGCAACTCAGTGTAGAGTTACCCGCAGACAGAAGGAAGAGGAAAGAATAAATGAAAGAAAGACATAAGAGGAAAGAAGGAAGGAAGAGAGGAAAGGGCAGGCACCCGAGAGCAGCACTGCATCAAGTGAGTGGATGGTGAGCGCCCCTACCTACCAATAAGTAACTTTGTTGCTTGGGAATAATATTTATAGCAGTTTCTAATTTTTAAATTTGCTACCATTATTTGTCATTGTCTCAACTTCCCTCATTCATCTCATTGATCGATAAATACTGTACAGTAATTAATAATTTACCCACATATTGATATCAGGACCTTACTTAGGGTCATATCCCTTATGCTAGAGTGATGTATATTTTTTAATTGCAGGTTTAATGCTATACCAGGAAGATGAACGGGTGTGGGTGTACAACAGAGCAGATGTTCCACTGTTCATCACCTCCCCAACACTTGATGGAGGACTGCATACACGCTCCCACTATATTGTGCACAAATTGCCCCCTGGTCATATCCTTAATATCTTTGATTATGAAAAGTCACGGCGCTATCAGAAACTACCGCTGCACCCCCACCTTCTTCATGAGGGGCCCATTGACCACAATGCGGTGCGTGTCTCCTTTGCTAAGGGCTGGGGACCCAACTACCACCGGCAGGAGATAACAGAGTGTCCATGTTGGCTTGAGATCCTGCTGGTACCTGCAAGATGATGGCATCACTCTGGTGCTCTCTCACTGCCCTTCCAGTCTTGCCCACCTGCAGCTGACAGCTGGCTGGCCCAGCAGTACTGACAGGGGATACATGTAACTGGTCAGCTGCGCAAGAAACCCTCACATTGAACGTGTGTAGTGGCCCTGCTGACCAAACATGTCCTTGTAGCAGCAGCAGCAGCAGTTGCATATACATGGGCAGCTTAAATGTAGTGATGACCCAGCCAAGGCTAGTGTGTATTAAGTGAGCTTGAAGACTGCCACATGCTGCACTCAAGTCCTGAACCATGCAGTGGTCACAGGTTCTGAAGCCCAGGAACCTCTGACAGTGTTACAGTTCCAGTTACATCTGGGTATCAAAATAACCAGTTGTCAGGAAGCAGAACAGTGTAGGTGGAGATGGATTATACTGCAAGATTATATCAGATTGTTATAACGGGTCACAGTTCTGTTGGACTTCAATAATTTATGGTTACCTTGCCAGTGAATTAGGATGCCATTTGTTTGTAAGATTTTTTCGTAATGAAATCTAGTCCAAGTATGTTATTTTTGTTACTCTCTTGTCAGTGCTTCTTTTAATATACTGACCAGTATAACTTAAAATATTTAATCTAAAGTATTTCATCAAGTATATATGTTTTATCATCAAAATTAGTCATTTTATGCAGTTTGCTTGTAGTAAATGACTGACGGTGTTTATAACAGGGTCTTAATGTAAAGGAAATTCAGTTTGGTAAACTGACCCCCACTGCACATGATCTTCAGACAAATTAGGAAAGTACACTATTTTTATACAAGTATCAAGGAAACACAAACCTTTTATTTGTCTGTTGAAATAAAATATTTTCACTCTGTACACTGTATGAGTAATGAAGAATTTAATATCAGCTGCTGTAAAATCATGCAGGAAAGACAACAACCGTGATTCTAGAAGCATGTGACTGAATATGAAGAGGGGGTGAAGAGTTGCAGGGATGCCATGGCCACTGTCCCAATAAACCCTGCATACTCTACAATCTGTGTCCTGAAGGTGCTACTGAGGAAAAAGGATCTTTCACCTTACTGAAGTACAAATGGCTTCCTTGCAAACCCTGGTGCCCTCAAGCATAATATAAGTTCATGTCTTATTTCACCACTGAGTTAGGAAGATTCAGGAAGGTTTGAGTGTGTCCAGGAGCTGACATCAGTGAGCTAAGCTATTTTTCAGGATAAATAACACTGGCTTTCTAAATCTGCCATCTAACTTAGACTAAAATTCACTTGTCATTCTCAGACACTCTTATTTTGCTAACAACTTTGTGGATGTTCTGTATATGCATCACTACTGACACTCCCAATCACTCCTCCTCAGAATCCTGGATCTGCCTATCTCAAATTCTGCGGCCTTTGAAGAAAATAATAAACCTGTGTCCAAGAGCTAATTGAACTTACTGTAGAATTTACAGTGCTGTTCTTTTCAGAAATTGCTCCAGTATGTTTCCAAAGGAAGTCAACCTTTCTACCATTTACTTAAACATTGCTTGTAATGTGACTTAAGTAGATATGCAATAACTTGAATTCCCTGATGTGCCATTAAGTTTATATATATATATATATATATATATATATATATATATATATATATATATATCCATTAAGTGCTCATTTCTTCAGACTGCAACACTTTAAGGCTGCAGTTCCCATTGTTAGTGCGTCAGCAAGTGCCTAATGCAAACAATTATATAAATAAAGAGCAATTTATATGACTGTTAAATACCATCATTTTTCATTGTTCATTCACAGTTAACATGTAGACACGTCAGTTGAAAAATTTGTTGATTAGTCACACTGTTATAACGAAAGTGGTATAATTTTTATATAATGCAGTGTTACACTGTTATTAACCTTGCACAGAGGGTGCCAAACTTGGCCGAATATCAGTCAACTGTCTTGCCAGAAAGTGCCTAAGCATATTGCAAGTATTCATGTACTGTATCTAATAAGAGCCCTCCACTTCCTCCTTTCTGTTAAGTAAATTAGGTTTCATATAAAGTCTAGTACAGCAATTACTACTAGTATATCTGAATAAAGAATTATTGTTATGAAGTAAATGTGAACATTGAAAGTGGATAAAAAAAATAGTCCATCCATCCATCCATCATCCAATCCTACGTTGCCCCATGAGGAGCGTAGGAGCCCGGGGCTAGGCAGTTGGTCCTGACATTTAAGATGAGAGTAAAGGAAAAAAGCCTTTTTCTAATTTTTTTTTTTTTTTTTTTTTTTTTTTTTTTAGTATGGCATACTATACAAAATGACGTCCAGTTTTGAAACTTGGGTTCAATGCAGAAACCTTTTATTCATTGTTGATCTAGGAGGTAATCATTATGTCCCCTGTGCTCTTACTTGGAAAAAAAGTCAGTGTAAGACACACACTTGCTATAACATTTCTGTGATTTATTTAGGTTGAATAATTGGTAATCAGAACTAGAGGATTCTTTTGCCCAGAATTTTCCCATGATTGCTTACTTGCTTTTCAAAACTTGTATAAACCACAAAGAAGTGTCGTTCAGGTAAACATAAGCTTTGTAGACTGCTTTCAGGGAATCAATGGGAAGGGAAGGGACCAAAATATAATATACACACACATACATACACACAAACATACATACATACCGACATAAACAGAAAAAGTGCCTCAAAAGGGATGACACAGGGTTACTCAAGTTACAACACGATCAGTACGGAATTTGAACATCACATGTATAGAGTTTGTTGCAGTGAAGAATGAAGAGTGTAGTTTACTGGTAGCACAAACAAAAATCATGGAAGACTGGTCTGGTTAGGATATTCTCATAGCAGTAAAGGTAGATGTTGGGATGCAAAAGATGAGGTTAATAATGTTTTCTATTCAGTAAGTGAATAGTTAACCTCAAGAAAGTTTACCGTACTATTTACCTGTGAATTATTTTTATTTTTTTTATTTTTTTTAAAGTACTGATCATGATATGAACTTTTCACCTTGCGATACTTACAGTGGAGCACAGAGGTGATGAACTAGAATTTCTTGTTCTGAAAACTACATGAATATAGCAAGTAGCAGATGTGACTCAGGTGAAAGAATGAGTGTAATACAGAATATACCTGAGGATGAATTTTCGTATCTTTCGCACTGAGTGTCTTGTTACTCTATCATACCTTGAAATCTGTATGCTAACACTTGTTTAAGCAGAAGTTTTAATGACTACACAATAAAATGTTCTTGAAAAATGGGAGGGGTATACCCATGGAGAAGAGGGGAAGGTACACCATTGAAAAATGAATGTCAGATTTGAAGGAGGTGGAGGAACAAGCACCAACTGAGAATATTCAAAAATATTATCCTTAGCGATGAGTGAGTGTCTGTATCTGGTTCAGCCAAGTCATAGAAGGAGTGCTGTCACAATCAGTATCTTCTGCATGTATGAGTGTATGTGAATGTGAGAGGCTGCTGCAGCAATGAGCTTTACTTGCAAGCTTTGATATGACTCCAGTTTTCATATAATGTATGTAAACTTGCTGAGAGCATCATAATACACAAGAAGCTGTTTGAGGCTATAAAGAATGGCTGACTAAACATGCATGTAAGGATGTTGTGCATTTATCGGTACATGGCCAGAGCCACACCTTCCTTCTCCTCTTCTTGCCTTGCTCTTTGTCTTTTCTACTGAGCACATTGCCTACCTCATGATTCACTCCCTATCTGTAATCTGCCCTGCCCTTCTAACCTCATCTTTGCCTGTGCTTCCTGTCCACTTTATCTCCTTATTTCTCCCTGTCTTGGAATATCCACCTTATCCCAACATGTGGCTGAGGATCCGTGTATTGTAGCACCCGACCCCTAACCCACCTTAGAGTTTGACTGGCTGTACAATGTATCCAGAACTGTACATAGTGTACATAAGAGGTTACTAAAGTTAACTCAGTGAAGCACAGAGGGGGGTTGTGGAAGATGAAGTTTCTTCCTGCCCTATATTTTTGTTAACCGGGCAAAGCAACCTGCCACAGCTTCACTGCATCATATTACAGTATGTAATAAAGATATGGCTTGACCATGTTAAGAACATGTACATTTGATTTTTATTAAAAACTTTTAGATTAAATGTATTTTATATACCGAAGTACCTAATAATGCCAAGGGAAGTTGGGAAAGGGATTGATAAAGGAAAATTTCAGAGGTGGAGAGAAGACTGACGAATGAAAAAAAAAAAAAAAATAGAACCGAGTGACAGGGAGAATATAGCTCGGTTTAACTGGCAGGAAGAAAGATAAAACAGGAGAGAAGAGGATTGGGAGAGTGATGTACTGTATATGGAAAGATTAAAAAATTTATGCAATGACTGAACATGAGAAAGTTCCTGTTACATGCACCAAGTTTTTGCATGTACCCGGTAGCCTACCCACGGTCTCCTTATTCAGCGATATTCGTTTCAATTTACCAGCTTCTTTTTCCTAGGCACGTTGATCTATTATATACAGTAGATAGTCGATAGCATGGTTTAAGTTATACCTACCTCATTCCTGCATAATATGTATTTTGAATTAGAACATTTTTGTATCGAACAGGGCATTTTATAGGGCCGCAGTGTGACGTCACATTACCATGACGACCATGTGTAAATACAGTAAACAGCATACGATGAAGCTTTTACCATAGCAGCATAGCAGCAATAAAAACGGTTCTTTGGTTCCAAAATGTAATCACCAGTTTGAAGCTTTAAAGTTTTCTTTCTTGTGGATGAAAACGAAAATCTATCTAGCGCTAGACGCCTTAATCCTGTAAGGGGTGGCCACAAACTAATCACCTCCATGACGTCCTGTCCCCGCCATTTTGCTGCCCTCTCCCCAACTCACACCTCCCTGTCTCATATACCTTTCCACTCTATCCTTCCATCTCATCCTCGGTCTCTCCCCCTCAGCCCCTCCACCTCACCCACATAGGCTTACACTCTCCTCATAAGTCTCTCGCTCTCCCTCCTCTCCACATGGCCCAACCACCTCAGTGTATTTCTCGTAACGCTTTCTATCACATCCACATTCACACCACAACGCTCATTCCTCATTTGTCAGTCTGTCTCTCAGTGTAACTCCACAGGTTCCTTTCAAATAACTCATTTCCACTGCTCTCACTCTTGATGTGTCCTTGCAACAAGGTCCAAGCTTTGCTTCTACTGTACAATACTATCATGCAGCGACTTTTTTACTTTCATGCTCACATCCCAATTTCTTATCACTGCATGCAAAGAACCAGCAACCTTCCTTCCTTGTTGTACCCTTTCAAAGTACTTCATCCTCTAAACTTCCATCCTTACTCATCACACTACACTCACATTTTCCATTCCCTCATAAGGTTGGAAAAGCTAGTAAGTAGTGCCAACAAAACTCCTACTTCATGTCACTACGATGCAGCTGTCATTTCAAAACAAAACGGTTGATGAAAGTAGGAAAACAAAAAGACACAAGAAAACTTGTAAAGGATGAAGAACGAAATGCATGGTGTAGTGAGACCGAAGCAAATGGTTGTATTGTCTAATGTCAACACTGTTTCAGCCAGAAAATATTCTCCAGGGCTGTCACCATGGGCGTCATCCGCGGGAGGGGACGGAGAGAACGTATCCCCCCCCCCCCCACTTTTCATTCAGGGGGAACAACATTGCCCCCACCCCCACTTTTTTCGTTGAGTTTTATATACTAGTCGCTGGAATGAAGTAACTGATAATAACAGTACTATAGAACAAGGGTGGCTGGGCTTAGTTAATGTAGATTGGATAGATTTTGCATGAAGATATTTAGGACCACTTTGACTGAGTTTACCATTCACGTTTACAATTTTCTGTAGAGCCTGACTAGAATACCCATCAGCTGAATCAGTGTTTACAAAGTGTACTGCGGGAGCTGAAGTTGGTATTGCTGTTCCTTGTTACATGGAGTTTAGGTAAGTTATATAATGATAAATGTGTAGTAATGCGATATAGAAATTTGTAGTGAACAGCTATGCATTGTGATAGGTATACGAAAATATGGTGAATTGATTATCAGAGGTAAGGAAAAAAATATAGTGTGGTTGCTGACTAAAGTTTGGCATCAGCCAAGCCACATTGTGAGTTTTGTAACCACCATTATTCAGCACGAATGGGACAGTAACGATGTTGAATAAGCGTTTTTTTCTGGTAGCACAGAAGTTGTTCTTGTGTGCGCACAAAATACGGGCTAGACAATCTGAATTACGAATGACAGACGAAAGACAACGGAACAAGTAAACAATGAGTGCTCCCTACTGTGGGAAATAGAATGATACTGGAAATCTCTCTCTTATATACCTCTCCACTCCATTCTTCCATCTCATCATATACATACATTTAATATTCTCTGGACATCTGTGTTCCTGATAGGGCGGAAGGGGATTGGATGATGGACAGTTGAATGCTACATACTGGCATAAGTTGCAGTCATGTTAATATTAAACAAGAGAGAACTAATGTGCCACATGCAGTAGTATACACTGGTAAAGAAGTACTTAGGAGCCTCGTAAGCATCCTTGTCTGTAGCCACCAACCTACTTGTTGACACATAGGAAACACATATGGGTTGGTTATTTGGTTACCACCCAGCATTGTAAATGGTTTCCTGGCGTACAGGAAACCATTAAGCTTGGCAATCAGTGTAAAGCTACCTGAAAAGAAGAGTAATAAAAAGTGACAGGAAAGATGGGAGAAATAGGAAGAGAGGGGGCAGACACAGAAAGAGAATGATAAAGATGAAGGAATATCATCTCGTATCACCCCCATCACACCAGACCACGACCCCAGCCCGACCAAGGAAATTTCATGGTCATGGCTAAGTTGGGGCGAAAATGGCATTTTTTCCCTCACATCTCGCGCACAACTCGCTTTCAGCTTGACCACCTCGCTCCCTTGTAGACTGTAGCCCACATGTTGGGACGATGCTATCTCAACCAAGCCTACCCGAACTCGCCTCTGCCTCGTGCAGTCCGCGCGTGGTCCGATAATAGCTCGCGCACACCCCGTCCGATGTGTTTGCATCTCACCTCTAACTCACGCACAGTTCGACCACTCAGACCACTTCTTGCACGTGCCTCGACGCCAGATTTACCTGAACTCATTTCCGAGCTGCTATAAAAACCACAGCTGATCAGGAGAGAGATCAACCTGTTTTCATTCATGGTCCAAGCTCCGTGAGTTGCACAACGTCGTTATGCCGCCAAAGAATACTAAAGAATCTAAAAAAAAAAAAATGGAAAGAAGGCAAGGGCCGTGGCAAGCATACGAGTCTGTTGGTCTTCCATTCTCAGCTCTGACAGGAGTCTGTCATAGTGCCTGAAATGCGTGGCATACAAAATAGTGTCCTCGAAAACGAGGTGAGAGAGGAACAGCATAGTGCCCCCGGAAACGCACCGACACCCCCACCCGGACCCCACGGAGCAGCCCCATCCACACTAGGGGATGCCATGCGACAACGGCATAAGGCAGCCCGCGCCGTGCGCCCTTATAACACCCAACCATCGCACCGCCACCCTAGCAGGAGGAGGACACTACCTTCGGGGAGTAGGATTGCCGGATCAGCCCGGGGTGGAGCTGATATCTCAGTTCCTGACAGCGCCCCTCTGGAGACAGCCTACTGCTGCTCCCGCCTTCGTCAGTCGGCCAAGCGTTGCACTGAAGGTGTTTCCTTCGAGACGGCCTACTGCCGCACTTCTCTTCTGCCCAAGGAGACAGCCTACTGCCGCTCCTCCCTCCTGCCTAAGGAGATGACCTACTGCCGCTCTGAAGGTGCTGCCCCTGAGACGGCCTACTGCCGCTCCTCCCTCCTGCCGAAGGAGACGGCTTACTGCCGCTCTGAAGGCGCTGCCCCGGAGATGGTCGATTGCCGCTCCTCCCTCCTGCTGAAGGAGACGGCCTACTGCCTCTCTGAAGGTGCTGCCCCTGAGACGGCCGATTGTCGCTCCTCCCTCCTGCCGAAGGAGACGGCCTACTGCTGCTCTGAAGGTGCTGCCCCTGAGATGACCTATTGCCGCTCCTCCCTCGTGTCGAAGGAGACGGCCTACTGCCGCTCTGAAGGTTCTGCCCCTGAGATGGCTGATTGCCGCTCCTCCCTCTTGCCAAAGGAGACAGTCTACTGCTGCTCTGAAGGTGCTGCCCCTGAGACGGCCTACTGCTGCTCCCCCCTCTCGCAGAAGGAGACGGCCTACTGCCGCTCCCACCTTCGCCAGATGGCCAATTGCCGCTTCGAAGGCACTGCCCCTGAGATGGCCTACTGCCGCTCTGAAGGTGACCAGAGGCGCGCTGACTCCCCCACACAGGCCACGGCCAATTGTCGGGCCTTGGCACCCTATTGTTGCACCCATGGACAGCCATGGCCAATTGCTGGGCCCCACGGCCACAAGGAGGTATGGTCATCACCCCTGCGTGAGGTAGGCGCCCGGCTCCCCAGCACCAGAGAGACCTCGCGAGGCCTAACGGCTTCCTCTGGCCTCCAGTCTCTACACCTGGCCCTGGAGAAGACCCACCTGATGGACCCTAGTGCAGGTCGGTGCCGCAGCCCCTCCCTGACGGCACCCCTTGACTCTGGGGACTGCAGTCCTCAGTCCCTCCAGGCCCTCCCCAGGACACCCGGGTGCAACCTCTCCACACCCAAGATGCGGTGTAAGACCTCCACCTCCGGCCGAAACCTGAGCCAGAGATTCCTGGACCTGTTCAGCCCCAGCCCTGAGGGCCACACCCCTAAACCTAGCCTGGAGACTGCGGGCTCCTCTGCCACCTGCAGCCCTGGACATGAGCAGACGCCCCTACAAGCCGTTCCGTGCCCTCTCGGCACGCCCTCCCTTGGCGGTGCCCCAATCCGGCAGAATAGCCGCCGGCGTGTCTCCCCGCCGCCCCCACTACATGAGTGAATTTTGTTAAGTGTGACGTTGCCCTAGGAACAGGTTACAGTGATACAGTGACTTAATGTATGTCAAATATCAGGGCGAGTGAAATCACGGGTGGATGAGTAAGAACGAGTACAGTGAGTGAGTTCTGAGGAATCCGACTCACAAGTGACGCCCTTGTAGAAAATCAGTAAGACTCTTCCCCCAAGAAAAACTCTGTAGTGAAAATATACCCATGTCCCTTGTTACAAGAAAATAATAGAGAAAGTGTGAATAATATCCTCCCATTTATGTTACCATAAACACAGTGAATATCCAGTGTCCCTCCACTCCCTCGCTTCCTAAAGAATCTCCTCCTAACAGCTAGTGTAAACGTAAACAAGAGATAGAATCAAATGTCAAAACCCTTTTGCTATCAGATGATACTAAGTTTGAATTAATAATACTTTGGTACCCTCTTCCAATATTACTATAACTCTGTTCTGGTCCGTCACGAGTCCTTCCCCCTCCTCCCCCGTGTGAGTCTCTCTCCCCGCGCTCTCATGCGCGCCCGTGTTCCCTGTGTACCTGTACACTAGACTTTCTGTACTGGCAACAGTACTAGTTAAGCCAGTATCCTGCGAGATACTAATATCCTAGTTAAGGTTTTATTTCTTTGTCCTATATTGTGTTATAATATCTGCTGTTTTTGTCCTGTGTCTGACTGTGGTAATATACGTGTAAAGGTTATTGCCTAAAGTTTTTGTGTCCTGACTCTCTTCATTGCACTAAGCTCCGGTCTCGAAAGAGGACCCCGCTACACGTTAGGTGCTTTAGGACCGAGTAGTCGGGCCTTTATCACCTAGCATTACAGTGCCCATACTGCAAACTTTCAGCAGAAAGCCATGGTCGCACCCAGCATTAGTGTCGTCTCCTCATTCTTCTTCTTATCAAAATCACGGCAGCTTGGGCATCAAGAATAGCTTGTTGGGCGATCACGTATGCAAGTTGTAGAAGAGTAACCTGTTGGGCAGCCATCGTTGTTGCAACATGAATGAAACCTGGCACACGTTCCATACATTTATATAGGGTTTTCTGGGATCGAGATGAGATCGAGGTGAGAACTATTTGAAAGCGAGGTACAGACAGGATGGTTGATTTAAGAGGGAGATGAAGTCTAGCACGGGCTATGGTCGACTCACAAGTGCGCCAGATCGAGTTAGAGTCGAAATAACAACGAGATGGGTGAGATACGCACGAGCCAGCGGCCAGATGACAGTGACTTGGAGTCGCGGACTCCCCACTTCTCAATCCAACCTCGTTGCTATGGCGACTGTCTAGACCCTATCGCTCGCGTTTCATGCCTTTCTTGACCGCCTCGATCACACCTTGACCGTGTCTCGACCCTAATCCCACCACAACCGCATCTTGCTTTTTTTGAGCAACCAACCATGTCCGCACGTATCTCACTTCCAAAATGACCATCAAGATCTCGCCAAGACCACCCTAAATTTTATGGTCAGAATGCGAGCGGGCTCTGGTCTGATGCTAGCTTAATTCATCTGCTATTGAGTTCTGTGCCATAGTGCAAAATTACCAACAAACCATTTAGTAAACAGTATATTATTGATTATACTAACTTCCCAGGCTTAGTTTCCATTTGCTTATCTTCATTACTTTTTCATTGCTGATATTGTGAAGGGTCAGTGAAGAAGGGGAGCATAGTTAGGACAAAATTGAGAGTATTTGTAACCAGCCTGTGGTGAAGGAAGTACTCTGTTGAAGGGAACACTATGTTGAAGGAAGTATCAGTACTATGTTGAAGGAAGTACTGTACAATGTTGTCATAGTGATTTGTGGATGCTGTACAGGTTTTACTGTAACTTAGACCAATCTTGCCATCTCTCCATCTTGAATTTTGAGTTGTAACAATATAGCTATCAACACTAAAGAATGATGCTAATCACGAAGAAGTGTTGTGGAATGGATGCAGAGCCATAGCAGTGTCTTCTTCTATCGTCTAGCTGTGTGATGTAAATTAGGCTACAAAGGAATGGAAATCTAGGCCAGGTTAGTGTAAGAGAACTATAGTTAGGATGATGGTCTTGTCTTGCATGCAGGTTTGAATCTCCAAGAAGTGAATGGAGGTTTTTCCGTTGTAGTGCTGTGAGGGGTGTAGGCTGGTCACTTTTTTTTTCTTTCTTTTTTATTTCAAGGAAGAAGGAACCAAAGGCCAGTCTTTTAGATTATGAAAGCCTTGGGTCCCCACACCTCACAGGGGATAATATACTTTATACTAATATTTTAAAAAGTTCAAATTTTGAGTTAGTAGAAAATTGCAAAGAAAAGAGAGAAATTTGTACGTACAGTATACCGGTACTCTGTTCGCCTTAACTAGGTACAGGAATCTCATCTCCATCTTAAATATGTGTACTGGAGCTTAACACTAGAATATGGTGCTAGTCACAAAGATGTGCTATGGAATGCATGTTGAATCTTGGTATTCTAAATTAATAATCCTGGATTAGTCATTAAAACAATGAAAGTTATATTTTTAACCCGCCCTATCCCGACCACTTTTCCACCACTGACTCCCCCCAATCCCGACCATTTTTGGATTTGTTTTTTTTATTTGGCTCAAACCTCCACTTTTGGTGAGAAACATTGAAAATTCATAGAGAAATCGCTCACCTGAGGTTTCAAATACTCAATCCAGGTATCAGTACCTCCTTACCTGACTGGGTTTTCTAACAGGCTGGCACCAAAGAAAACGAGTTCTATGGGAGGGTAACTATTTCACACCACTCATAAACGGTATTTATTTATTTACTTGGCATGAATTTATATGTAGTACGAGAGTATATTGGTTTTCAAACAGTAATATAGGCATTATAAGCATTGTTTCACTCAACTCATCACCATACCTGACCTTTTTTTGCCACATTACCTGATCATCATTTCTGACTGATTCTTCCTCTGATGCTATGTAAAGTTTGTCCCCCACATTGTCATTGATTGGGGAATCACTCTGGCCCTGAATTTCATACCGTGGCATGACATGGCTTTACTGGCCAGGTCACTGATAACAGGTGAATTGCTGAGACAATGGCATGCAGGGGGGAGGGGAAGGAGGTCATGCTGGGTAAGGCATTGTCCCTGCCTGGCATCTTGTAGAGGACAGTGTCCAGTGTATACATACCAAAAATCACTTGAAAATTGAAAATTGTGCAAATTAGGGACCTTGCAATTGATTCGCGTTTATGTATGTCGACGGGATTGGCAATGACAAAACGTGTGGACGTTAATTCATGTCGACGGGACGCCACGGGTTAATTATTCTGTTTTGTTAAAAGTCTGTATGTACTGTGCTGTATAGCCTGCTGGGTCTAGTTAATAAATGATAAATGAAGCAAAATGTACGGTAACTACTCTTTGAGGATACTCCAGACAGCATGTTTATGATTCAAGATGATTTTTTTTTTCCCTGAATTTTTTTTTTTTTTTTATTTTTTTTTTTTTTAATGTGTTCGACTCTGGGCATAGGCTTCACAGCCTGCTATCAAGGCCCAGCAGTCCTCCTACATACCATACACCTCTACATGTCACCACTTTGGCGCTAACACCCACCGTCCATATTGAATACATGCTAGGGTTGTCTCATACAGGACTGGTGTATTGGTATTAGCGGGGGTATTTTTACGACATGTCGGCGGGTCTTCTGGTAGATCAGTAAAGTCTGATATTTATGAAATTCAAATCCTTAAACTGTTCCCTGCCCCAGCGGGATTTGAACCGGGGTCCGTTAGGACCACAAGCCAACTCTGCCGATTGAGTACTCGTAGTACAAGAAATACTGCAAGACGTCAGTCATAAGTTAAGAATTTGTATTTATATTAACTTGTACATAGCAGTGTAGTAATATAATTGTTCTCATCAAGTACTCCATTAGAGACATGCCTGAATGCTCTTGCTTGAATAAGTTTGTAAGTTATTCTACTCAGGATAGAAGTGTCCCACTGTACACCTGTTTGTTATGTTTGAGAATCTAATTCTGTGATGTGCTGCGTATAGAGATTTTTAAAGTAAAGTAACATTTATGTGTTTAAGTGTCATTGCCATTAATATGAACCTTCAAAGGCAGAAATCTCCCTGCACGGTTCAAAACAATATATATAGTGTATATAGTGTATATATATATATATATATATATATATATATATATATATGTGTGTGTGTGTGTGTGTGTGTGTGTGTGTGTGTGTGTGTGTTCTTACCTAATTGTTCTTACCTAATTGTATCTTTACAGGAATGAGTCAAGCTCGTACTGTCCCGTGTCTTAAACCATATTTATCGTACATATCCTTAAATTTGTGAATTGTTTTGGCACACACTATTTCATTCGGTAGTGCATTCCATTGATCAATTGCACTGTTTGGGAAACTGAATTTCCTTACGTCTTTATCACCTCTCTTCTTATGCAGTTTTTTGCAGTGTCCTCTTGCTGATGCTTCTCCATATGTTAAGTAATCATTTATGTCTATTTTCTCCTTTCCTGATATGCACTTATATAGCATTATCATGTCACTTCTTTTCCTTCTCTCCTGTAGTGTTGGTAGATTCAGTTTATTTAGTCTTTCTTCATAGCTTAGGTCCCTTAAGCTTGGTATCCATCTTGTAGCGGCCCTTTGAACTTTTTCAGTCTTGTCTATATGCTTTTTGAGATGAGGACTCCAGACTACTGATGCATATTCCAGGGTTGGTCTAATGAATGATGTTATTATCCTTCTTAGCATGTCTTCATTTATGTATGTGAATGCTATTCTCATATTTGCAAGCAGTGTATACATGTTCCGTACCTTCTCGCTGATATGGTCAGCCGGAGATAGTCTGTTATTGATAATCACACCTAGGTCTTTCTCTCTTTCTGATGTGTATAGGGTTTTATTTCCTAACTTATAATCCCAATCAGGTCTTTTTCCACTTTTACCAAACTTGATTACATGACACTTGTCCACATTGAATTCCATTTGCCATGTACTACTCCATTCATGAAGTTTATTTAATTCTTCTTGTAGCTCCCTACAAGAGTCTGTGCTAGTAATTCTCCTTTGTATTTTTGCATCATCTGCAAACATATTCAGATAGCTCTCATTTCCAGTGTTACTGTTTATATCATTTATATACACTAAAAACATGATTGGTGCCAGCACCGAACCCTGTGGTACTCCACTAGTCACTTCTTTCCATGATGAGTAGTTTCCTCTTAGTACTGTCCTCATTTTTCTTTTTATGAGAAAGTCTTGCATCCAACAAAACAGTTTGCCTCGAATTCCTCCTTGATGGTACAGTTTCCATAAAAGTCATTGGTGTGGTACTGTGTCTAAAGCTTTCTTGAAATCTAAATAGATACTGTCCACCCATCCTTCCCTTTCCTGTATTGTGTTTGTTACTCTGTCATAGTAGCTCAACAGATTAGTAACACATGATTTTCCTTTTCTGAAACCAAACTGTTTTTCTGTTATCATACTGTGTTCTTCTAGATGATTTACCCAAGCTTTTCTTATAAGTTTTTCTAATACCTTGCTTACAACACTGGTCAGTGATACTGGTCGGTAGATGAGAGGATTTTGTCTGTTTCCTTTCTTGAATAAGGGGACTATATTTGCTTTTTTCCAAATATCAGGTAGTTTCCCTTGACTCAAGGATTTCTTGAAAATTAAAAATAATGGTTTACTTAACTCCTTTGCACATTCACGTAATACCCAACATGAAATTTCATCAGGACCACTTGCTTTTCCTCTGTCTAATCTACTTAACTCCTCCTGTATTACTTTTTCTGCTATTTGTATATCTGGTAGTATGTGTGGACATGCGTGTTCCACATAGTCCCTCTCAAAATTTTTTTCTTCTGTAAAAACTAATTGGAAATTCTTATTTAGTGCTTAACAAATATCTTTCTCTTGTGTATAAGTGATTCCCTCGTCCGTAATGGATTGTATTATATCTTTTACTTTGGTTTTGCTTCTGATATAGCTGTAAAACAGCTTTGGTTGATCACTATTTTTATTTATTATATCCTCCTCAAACTGTTTTTGGGCTTCCTTCCTTATTCTTGTATAGTTGTTTCTTGCCTGTTTGTAATTATTATACGCCCTTTCACTATTGTGTCTTCTGTATCTATTCCACAACAAATCTCTTCTTTCTTTTGATTTTTTACATTCTGTATTGAACTATTTCTGTATATTCTTATCTGCTTCTTTGTGCTGTGGGATGTACTTCTGGACTCCTATTTCATAAAATTCACAAAATTTTTTATATACAGCATTTAAATCTTGTCCTCTAAGCTCATTTTCCCAATCAACTTCTAAGAAATACTTCTTTAGGTCTTGATAATTTCCCTTTTTATAGTTTAGGCTCTTTTTGTAACTGTCATTGCTGTTTACTATGTCATATGCTATCCTGAAGTTATAATTTAGTACTGCATGATCGCTTTTGCCGAGTGGAGGGTGATATATTAAACTGTCAGTGTCATTTTCTTGCCTAGTAAATATTAGATCTAGCACTGAAGGTACATCAAGTCCTCTTTTTCTGGTGGTTTCCCTCACATGTTGCTTTAAGAAAAACTCATGTACGAGATCCAGGAGCTTTTGGTCCCAACAGCTTTCTTGGCTATTTATATCTAGAGTATTCCAATTTATATTTGTATTGAAGTCCCTAGTTAGTATAATTCTTTCCGATTTCTCTTCCATTTTATGTAGCAATGATCTTATACTCTGAATTGTACTCTCTGCCAGGTCCTCCTATTCGTCTCTTTTCCATGTGTTTGATCTGGGTGGCATGTACAAATTGGCTACAATTACTTTACCTTCAGATGTGTCGATCTCTACTGCAATCAGTTCTACTTGTGATGGTATATCTAGGTTTATTTCCTTGACTTTTAGATTTTTCTTAGTTAATATTATAATTCCTCCTCCTTTTTTTAAATTTCTGTTTCTTCTCCATATATTGTATTCCTCTAAGTTTAGTATGTCATTGGATATCCTTGGTGTTAATTTTGTCCCAGTTAGGCATATTATTTGTGGTTCATCTTCTCTGACATAATCATTCATCTCTAGTAATTTAGATACCATTCCATCCACATTTGAGTACATCAACTTTATCATCTTGTTTATATACTTGTCATGACATGGTTCTACTACCTTCCTCCTTTTTCTTCCATCCTGTTTGTGTACCACTTTCGTACCTGCAATCCTATTACTTTGTAAAAAAAATTCTTCTTCTCCTCTTCTGATCTTCCCTCATTTTTTGTTATTGCTTCCTTCCTTTTCTCTTTCAGTAATTCCAGTTCCTCTTGTGTTAGGCATCTTTTTATCCATACATTTTTGAACTCCTCTTTTTCCATAAGATTCTTTGCATTTTTTAGTATCTCTTCCACAGTGTTTACACTCTGGAAAGTCACCTTTAGAGGTCTTGTCTTGCTTTTCTTGTATTTCCCTAACCTTTTGTGTTCCTCTATGTCTTTACTACAGATTTCCTCTGATACTTCTTTCAGTAAGCTCATTACATTTGCCATCTCCTTTTTGTCTCTAGTGATCTTGTTTTTAACTTCTTCCTCTTCTATACCAGTGATTACTATTGATTTATTTATCTCTACTGAATCTCTGACTAACTTTGGATTGTTTTGGATTATTCTTTTCACTTCCTTTTTAATGCTTTTTTCCTCCACCCTTGTTTGTAAGTCTTTCTTTACTTTCACCATTTCAGCATACGTGGTTTCTACATCATTTTTGTAGCTTTGCACAGCTTCATTCACCTGTGTTATCTTCTCCTCAATATCACTGCTCAGGTCCATAAGACTGCTTGCCTGCCTAATTGTCTCTATGTTATTTTTGAACTCTTCCATAACACTCTCGTGATTGACTACTGTACATGCCATTTCACTCACTTTCTTCCTAAGCGTACTCAATTCCACTGTTAGTTCACTGATGGTTGTGTCTTTCTTATTGGCCTCCCTTCCTAGTTTTTCTATCTTTTCCTTTTGTAAGTGCATTTGCTTCTTTATTTCATCAATTTCATTTTTGAAAGCCATTTCTAGTTTGTGTACACATTCAACCAGTCTATTGTGAGTCTCCACTTCAACCAGTTCTTGGTAGAAATCATCATTTTGCTTTTTACTTTTATCCCTTTTCTTTTCCAAATTTGTTTTACTGAAGTATGTATCCATTTTGTAATACTAAATGAACAGAGTATGTACTTACAGAGTATGTACACTTTCCCCATGTTGCTGTAGTCTAAACAAACCCAGCTGACTCAGCACATCGTGGTTCTTTGTTCTGTTTGAACCAGTATTATTTAAACTTATTTTTTCTTTTCCTTTTAATAATGAAAAATCATTTAGTCTAACCTGGTACAGAGCTTGACTCATTCTAAGATAGGTAATGCCACTGGCCGTGTTGGTCTGGTACGGAGCACCGATGACGGACGTCTACCTCCTATGACTCCCTGTGTGTGTGTGTGTGTGTGTGTGTGTGTGTGTGTATTGTTCCCTGCAAGAAGAAATAAAAAAATAAGAGATCCATATTCAAGATCCGTTCATTTCAAGATGCCTGGACACACTGTGTCTAAAAGCTGGAGCTCATAGGTAGTAGAAAGTACAGAGGAAGAAAGTTCTAGTGTTGACCTGTTGCATTCATGAAGGACTAGGAGTAATGGTTAACTCTTGTATTAGAGAGTTGGATAGAAAAGGATGAGAGTTTGTTGCAAGACGGGCGCTAACACCCTCCATAGTAGTTCAGAGGAGCAATGACCATTGAAGTTGCAATAGGAAGAAGATAAAGATGCAACAATGCAGCGAAGAGACGGAGGTTGAAAGGAGCCAGAAAGAGAAGGAGAGTTAATGAGACGAAAATCCTTTGACTCCACCTTGTTGAGAAGAGCTGTATGTGGGGGGCCTCTCCACACATTTTACTCTACAAAGGGGCAAATACCACCCATGTATAAAGTCAAACAATTGGGCAGGGGTAAAGAAGGCATAGAGTCAGCTTAACACACCTAATCTTTTGGAAGCAGACTTTACAAGTGAGGTAATGATTTTTCTAAGATTGATCTCAAGAGAATGAAACCCCAAGTATGTTCAAATATGATGCTGGATTGAGCTGGGAAATAATAAAAATTAGAGGATATTCAAGTAGTAGATTTTGATGGTTGAAGGATGTAGAAACTGAGTTTCTGATGCATTAAAAGCAATACTTCTTCACCCCATTCAGAGATATGAGCTAAGTCAGACATTACATTAAAATGCCTCATCCCTTGTCTGTTGAAGTAACTGCTGAGATAGACACAGAGGGAAGTGGATGGACAGGTGAAGGGTGGAGCCATCAGCATATGAGTGGATAGGGTAGGATGTACAGCTTAGAAGTTCATCGATGAATAGGAGGAGGAGAATTAGTGATAGGACAGAGCCCTAAGGAACACTACTATTGATAGCCCTAGAAGAAGAACAATGACCGTCTATAACAGTAGCTACTGAAAGACCAGAAAGAAACCTACGGATGAAAACAGGTAGAAGGACAGAAACTGTAAGAGCACAGTTTGGAAATAATAACGATTTTTGCCAGACAAGATCGAAAGCCTTTGAGATGTCAAATGCAATGGCAAAGCTTTTGCCAAAGTCACAAAAGGAGGATGACCAGGAGTCTGAAAGGAAGGTGAGAAAATTGGTAGTGGAGTGTCCTTGTCGGAAACCATACTGACAATTGGAAGAAAGGTTATGATAGGAAAGGTGCTTTACAATATTTTTGGTTAAGAATAGATTTTAAAACTTCAGAAATATAGGATCTTAAAGCAGTTGGGCAATAGTTAGAGGGCTGGGAATGGTCACACTTTTGGGGGACAGCCTGAATGAGAGCAAACTTTCAGCAAGAAGGAGAGGTAGAAGTTGACAAAAATGAAAGAGTTTACCTAGGCAGAGTAGACTGTAGCCCCAGTTGAGCTGGGCAGTACTTCCAAGGTGGATAGAAAGCTGATGACAGGGAGAGCTGGAGCCCCCATTTCATCAGCCCTCGGGACTAGCTCCGGACCATCCCTCTGCTGAGCCTTTTCAGTGTTTCAGTAACAGAGAGAGTAGGCCAGCGTACTCTCCAATACAAGTTCCTCTAACTGTCAACACTAAACTACATGCACATTATACACTTCACTTCCTATTCAAAATTTTACAAAAATAAAGAGTGGGAAATACTGTGAGAGATTGGTTTTCCGTGAGAGTGGGGCTGCGGCAGGGATGTGTGATGTTGCCATGGTTGTTTAATATTTATATGGATGGTGTTGTAAGGGAGGTGAATGCAAGAGTTTTAGGTGGAGGTCTGAGTCTGGTGAATGCTGATGGTAGAGAGTGGAATCTGAAGCAGCTGCTGTTTGCAGATGATACTGTACTGGTGGCTGATTCAGAGGAGAGATTGAGACAGTTGGTAGAGGAGTTTGGAAGGGTATGTGAAAGGAGGAAATTGAAAGTAAATGAGAATTAAGAGTAAAGTGATGAAGTGTACAAGGTCGGTAGATGGTAGGGGGATGAATATAGTTTTGAATGGTGAGTTGCTTGAGGAGGTAGAGTGTTTTAAGTATATTAGGGTCACATGTTGCTGTGGATGGAAGAATAGATGCAGAAGTGAAGTTTAGAATGAATGAAGTAGGAAAGGTGCTGGGAGGAATGAAAAAAGTGTTTAGATGTCGTTCTTTTAGAATAGATGTAAAGAGAAGGCTGTATGAGGGTGTTGTGGTACCGACTGCATTATATGGGCTGAAACGTGGAATATGGGTGTAGCAGAGAGGAAAAGTTTGAATGTAATGGAGATGAGGTGTCTGAGGAGTATGTGTGGAGTGACACGTATGGATCAAGTGAGAAATGATGAAGTGCGAAGGAGAACTGGAGTTGTTCGGGAGATGGCTGATCGAGTTGAGCAGAAGGTGTTGCAATGGTTTGGGCATATGGAGAGAATGGATAATGAGTGATTGGTGAAAAAGATAACTAGATCTGATGTGAGAGGTGTAAGGCTGAGAGGGAGACCAGGAACAGGATGGATGGACAGTGTGAAGAGAGCGTTGGATGCGAGAGGGATGTCTGTTGAGCAAGGAAGAGTGGCTGTGCGTGACAGAAATAAATGGAGAGAAATTGTGAATGAATAAATGATGACGCAGCCCTGAGGGGATATTCTACCTCATTTGGTCTGATCAGCTAATCAGGTCAGGTGCGGGTAAGGGGATGGGTCTATTATGATGTGGCAGGGGTAAACCAGCTCTGCTGTCAGGCCCTGCTGCGGATGTCACTGATTGCACTGCGCAGTTGACCCTCGTGCGGTGTGGTGTGGTGAGGATCAGTCTTTTCTCACCTTTGGGGCTAAGATGCGAATGAATGTGTTTGAATGGATGAGTAAATGGGGAGTGTGTCATCCTGTCTCGGCTACCTCCCTTTCCTTGGGGGAAGCAGCCTAAGTATATAGATAGATAAAAATAATGGCATGGTACTACCTAGCCTCGGAGTCTGTCAAAGCCCCCACCATCTGCCCCTCTCCCAGTGACGACCCAGCGAGATGCCTGGAACCACTGTTTGACTCACTTTTTCATTTCTGCAACATTCGTGGAATTTCCCAAAACTTTCCACCTGTTGAGCATCACCTCTCTTCTAAACCTCACCTTCTTTTCTTAACTGAGACTCAGCTGTCTAAGGCAACTGACTGCAAACCCATATCTGTATCCTCCTACTTTCTCTATACTCATTTCAGAGCCAAAAGTGGCTGTTGTGTATGTGTATCCAACGACATATCTTTCTCTCGTGTACCTGAATTTAATTCTTTTGAATTCTTTACTCTCTGGCTTCGGCTTTCCTGTCATTCTCTGACTAATTATATCAGTGCTGTTTGCTTATCCCCTAATTCTGCTGACTATGAAAAATTCTTCAACTATTTTACTTCTAAGATGGAACACATCCTATAAGCTTCTCCTTTCTCTGACATCTTTATTCTTAATTTCTCTGAAATCTCCATTCTGGGAGATTTCATTGTGTTCACCACCACCTTTGGCTCTCCTCTTCTTTCACTAATCCACCTGGTGAACAAGCCTACATCTCTTCTATCCCTAATGACCTAAAGCACCTTGTACAGCACCCTATCTGTATCCCTGCCTGCCTTGGGGAGAGTTCCAACATACTTGACCTCTTCCTTATAACTACTCTTTTTGCTTACGCTGTTAATCTTTCTTCTCCATTCGGCTCCTCCGATCACAACCTTATCACCTTAACCTGTCCTATCACTCCAGTAAGGCCTGTGGACCCTCCAAAGATGCGTCGGTTGTGGCACATTGGAGCTGCTGACTAGGAGGCCCTCAGGCAGTACTTCTTTGATATTCCCTGGAATTCTTGTTGCTTCCTTGGCCGAGAGATATCAGAGTGTGCCTTGCACATTACGAAGGTTATTCTTTCGGGCATGGAAGCATACATTCCTTCCAAAATAATCTTGGTTTAGTCACGCATGTCCCAATACTGTCCAAAACAAGCAGGAGAAGGTACCACAGCCAACCCACTCCCGAGTCTCATCTCGTTTATGTTTCTGCCCAGAATTGTGCTAAGCCTGTTCTTCGCTCTGGAAAACATAATTTCATTTGTACTAAATGCTCTGAACTCTCCAACTTGAATTCTTCCTGTTCCTTCTGGCACCTTGCCAAAAACCTTCTAACAACTTACCTCATCATCCTTTCCTCCTCTTTTCCATCCTGATGCCTCTGTAGCTATTTCTTCTACTGATAAAGCAAAACTCTTCACTCAGGTTTCTCCTTCAGTTCCACCTTAGACAATTCTGGTGCTGTTCCTCCAACACTTCCCCGTTCAGACTTCTTCATGGCTGGCATTGAAATTTCTTCAGTTGATATATTTTCTGCTATCACTGGCCTCAATACTAATAAGGCATTTGGGCCTGATGGGGTCCCTCCTGTTGTCCTCAAGAATTGTTCTTCTTTGCCAACTTCCTGCCCAGGTAAACTATTTCACCTTTGTCAACTTGCACCTTTCCTTCTTGATGGAAGTTTGCTCTCATTCAGCCTGTCCCAAAGAAGGGTGATCATTCCCATCCCTCTAAATATCGCCCAATTGCTTTAACGTCCTGTTTTTCAAAAGTTTCGAGTCTTTTCTTAACAAAAAAAAAAAAGCATCTTTCCTATCACAATCTTCTATCTGATCGTCAGTACCGGTATGAGTTCCGCCAGGGACGCATCGCTGGCAATCTTCTCATATACCTTTCAGACTCCTGGTCATCCTCATTTCAGGACTTTGGCAAAAGCTTTGCCATTGCACTTGACATCTCAAACGCTTTAGGTCGAGTCAGGCATAACTCTTTAATTTCCAAACTGCCCTCAAACGGTTTCTATCCTTCTATCTGTGCCCTCATCTCTGGCTTCCTTTCTGGTCATTCTATAGCTGTTGTTGTAGACAACCACAGTTCTTCTAGAACTATCATTAGTGGTGTTCCTCAGGGCTCTGGCCTATCACCAAATCTCTTCCTTTTACTTATCCTTGACCATCTTACCTGTACATGTAACCCTCATCACTCATATGCTGATGACTCCACCCTTCATCTTTGCATTTGCTTCCAGTAGCGTCCATCTCAAGAGTTACATCAACAAACAAGGAAGGAGGCTATGGGACACCTAATGTCTGACTTGGCTTATATCTCTGATCTGGGAAAAAATAATCTTGTTTTTAATGCATCAAAAACTCAGTTCTTATGTCCATCAACCTGACACAATCTTCCACAGGAGTACCCACTAATTTTTAACAATATCCAGCTCAATCCCACATTATCTTTCAACATACATGGGGTTTAATTCTACTGGGACTTATCTTGGAAAGAACATATTATCTTTCTTGTCAAATCTGCTTCCAAGAGATTGGGTGTGCTAAGCTGACTCCGTGCCTTCTTTACCCCTGCACAGTTGTTGACTATATACACGGGTTTTATTCACCCGTGTACAGTAGAGTACAACTCTTATGTGTGGGAAGGCTCCCCACATACTGCTCTTCTTAACAAGGTGGAGTCAAAGGCTTTTCGTCTCATTGACTCTCTTCCTCTTACTGGCTTCCTTCAACCTCTGTCTCTTCGCTGCACTGTTGCATCTTTATCTCTTTTCTATCGCTACTCCAATGGTCACTGCTCCTCTGAATTGTATGCTTGCATCCCTCCACCACTATGGCACATGCTAGCATCTGTCTAGCAACAAACTCTCATCTCTTTTCTGTCTGACTCTCTAATGCAAGAGTTAACCGTTACTCCCAATCCTTCATGTATGCAACACGTCAACTCTGGAACTGTCTCCCTCAGTCTGTATTTCCTACTGCCTATGATCTCCAGTCTTTCAAACGCAGTGTGCTTAGACATCTCGAAATGAACGGATATTGAAGTTGGCTTTATGATATCTTGTTTTTGTTTTTTCTTGGAGGGAACAGTTTGCAGGCTTTTGGCCTTTGTTTCCTTCTTCCTTGCATTAAAAAAAAAAAAAAAAAAAAAAGTTTTTGAGGACAACAGGAGGGACCCCATCAGGCCCATATGCCTTGTTAGTACTGAGGTTAGTGATAGAAAATACATCAACTGAAGAAATTTCGATGTCAGACATGAGGAAGTCAGAGGGGGGAAGTGATGGAGGAACAGCACCAGATTGTCTAAGGTGGAACTGGAGAAGAAAGTCTGAGCATAGAGTACTGCTTTATCAGTATAGAAGAATGGAAAAGAAGAGGGAAGGATGATCAAGTAAAGTTGTTAGAGAGGTTTCTGGCAAAATACCAGGAGTGTTAACAATCTGAGTCGGAGAGTTCAGAGCATTTAGTACGAATGAAATTATTATGAAATTATTTTTAGCAGAGTGAAGAACAGGCTTAGCACAGTTCCGGGCAGAAACATAAAAAAGATGAATATGAGATTCTTGAGTGAGTTGTCTCTGGTACCTTTTTAAGGTTCTCTCATTGTTGTGGACAGCATTGGAACACGCGTGATTAATTTTTTTTTTTTTTTTTTTCAAAGGATATGAGAAAGATGTGTATGCTTCCATGCTCGAGAGAATAACCTCCATAATGTGCAAGGCACATTGAGATGGCTCCCGGCCATGGAAGCAACAATCATTCCAGGGAAAATCAAAGAAGTACTGCCTGAGGACCTCCCAATCAGCAGCTCCAAAGTGCCAAAGCTGCCGCTTCTTGGGATGGTCCACAGACCTCACTGGAGCGATAGGATATATTAAAATGATAAGATTGTGGTCGCAGGAGCCTGACAGAGAAAAGATTAACAGCATCAACAGAAGGATTAGTTGTTAGGAAAAGGTCAAATATGTTGGAACTCTCTCCAAGGCGGTCAGGGATATGGGTATGGTGCTGTACAAGCTGCTTTAGGTCATTAAGGATAGGCAAGATATAGATTTGTTCACCAGGTGGATCAGTGAAATGAGGGGAGAGCCAAAGGTGGTGATGAACATTGAAATCACCTAGAATGGAGATTTCAGAGTAAGGAGAAATTGATAGACTGTGTTCCATCTTAGAAGTAAGATAGTCAAAGAACTTTTCATAAGAAGCAGAATTAGGGAATAAGTAAACACCACAGATACAAATACATACATACATACATACACACATATATGAAGATAATAAAACAAGAGTTGTCATACATTAAAATCTTCATAAAAACGTCAAGGACACCATAAAACCATGCATAAAACATCTAAAATGATAGAGGAAGCTTGCTTCCTTAACAAACGAGGTGGCTCTACTCATCATACACACCTCCTCTCCAAGGACTGAGGAGAGAAGGCAGTATCCATTGCCTCCCCAAAACCTATAGAGGAATCGACAGCGAGCAATCCATAGACTGGGACTCTCAAGCAAGAAGTGCCAGACGGTCAACAGGACGAGACAGTTGCCACCATAAGGAAGAAGGTCTACGCTTCCGTCCAGGAGATGGCACTGAATCAGGTGTGTATGACCTATCCTTGCTACCTCATCAGCACATTCATTTGCTTGCAGTCTGACATGGGCTGACACCCAGCAAAGTGAAACCCTCTGGTCATGATGGCCTAGGAGGTGGTTTTCCCAAACTTAGGGGTGGGGAGAATTAAAATGCTCATGGGCAGACAAGGTTGCCCCGGAGTTGCTAAAAATATTAACACTAGCACTAACATCGGACTTTGAGTCTTAGGTAAAAACTGAGACAAACCCTGTATGGGGGGCAGCATAATCTAAAGAATGTATGCGAATCTCAGCAGCAGCAGCCACAGCCTTATGGTCCGTGACATATCGGCAAAATTTGACCTCAGCCTACAGCCAGGGTTGAACCAGAGGTAAACTCATGTGCAAGATTGGGGTATGCGGAAAACTGTGATCAGTTAAGACTTCCTTTGCCCTATAACTAAAGGAACAGGAAACTGTAGATGGAGGTTATAAAATAGGTGGTGAACAAATCTAAATAGTCATGTGTCGGAGTCTCAGAATCCCCTTGGACTCTACTAGCACCTCGCTATATGGGACTGATATCATAGCTCCAGCCACATTACTTCCACATCCATGAGTGGGCTTGGAACGTGGGAGGTGTAAAAATGCTTCTACAGTGAAACAATTGCTTGTGTGATGTACAAAATCCAAGGTATAAAACTGGGCAAAGGTAGGCAGAGTACACCTCACAGCCATATTCCAGCCTGGATAATACCAATGCTTGATAGAGGAGTAGGAGGGTATGTCTGTCAGCACCTCATCTAGTATGGGCCAGAACCTCCAAAAGTTTCAAGACCTTCATGCAGGAAGCTTTAACCTGCTTTAGATGTGGAACCCAAGCAAGGTGGGGTCCAAGAAAAACTCCCCTCCTTACAAGCAATCGTTTGGCTACTTAAATGCAAATCTGGATGAGGATGTATCCCATGTAATCGGCAAAAGTACATTGTCATAGTCTTAGATGAGGAGAATCTAAAACACTCTTCTTAGCCCAGATAAAAGGCTGGTTTATAGCGAGGTGCAGTAGTCTCTGCCACTGACATATGGGATGTGGCATATGAGACAGAAAAGTCATCCACGAAGAGGGAACTCTTGACTTCCTCCGGTAGGACTTCCTGCTATCACATTAACTGCATCACTAAACAATATCACACTCGAAACATTCCTTAGAGGCACTCCCTCCTCCCAAATGTATGGGAGATCAGATAGCTTCATTCAAGTTCTTCCAACCCTACATGAATATGAGACATCTGACTAATTATCTACCGTAATAAATATGAATGAAAGAGGCGGCTGTGATTTTTGAGAGTCTGCATCTTGCCTCAAGTAATCAAGGATTTCTGAGCTACAAGACACAGATTAATTTCAAAGAGCTTCGTAATTTTTTACTTTGTATATCTTGGCTGTATGAACTTGTACGTAAAATTTTTATCTGAACAACTGTTTTACTGTTAAGCATATGGAAAGGGAAATTGGCTTTTGAAATTTTGAAACAGATGTCTTCATATCTGTCTAGTATTTATAGTCAGGGTTTGCGAATTTGAAAGACTTGGTCTGGAGATGGGTGCGGTCTCTGTTTTAATGAAAGGACTAATACAAGTGGGTGATGAGTTTTGAACCTTCATTGTCAAGCCTTGTCCTTTAAAATTACAGAAGTACTCCTTGCCGTGCCTTTTAAATTTGCGGTAATACTCCAGCATTATCCTTTAAATGTACAGTAGCACTGCAACCCTGTCCTTTAATTTTAGCAGTCCAGCCCCGTCCTTCCAGTTCAGCAGTTCAGCTTTGTCCTTTAAATTCAGCAGGCCAGCCTAGCCCTTTCAGTTTTGTAGTCCAGCTTTATCCATTAAATTTGGTAATCTAGCCTTGTCCTTTTAAGTTTATAAGGCTAGCCTTGTCCTTTAGCAGTCCAGCCTTGACCTTTAAATTGAACAGGCCAGACTTGTTCTCGAAACTAACCTTTCCATCCTTATCTTCAAGTCTACCTTCATGCATATTTCTGTGCTTATAGAGTGCCCTGAGGTACTCCTGTCTCTCTTGGTTCAGTTTGTGGTCCTGAATGAGACTCTCCTAGATGAGGAAGGCTATTTTGTCCCTCCACCCTTTGCACTCCTGTTTCATGATAATGGTGGAGTCGACTTTGTGACGGATGTAAAAGTAGTCCTGCAGATCCTTGAAAGTAAAACGAGGGTATGCAATGTTCATTTCCATGTATTTCATAAAAGTGTTCCGATTACATGTAAAGGCCTTGGTGAATTCCTTTTTAACCTCCATGACATATGCTCGCAATGTTTTTCCCTTTCTTGATCGACAGAGCTGTTCAGTTCTATGCCAGTCCGTGACTAGTCTTTTAGGTTTTATTTTTTGGGTAGATTTTCCTTTCCTTGACTTAAGGAGCTGTTTACTAATCTTGTTTCCCTCCATTGTCTTGCTAACCCTCTCAACCATAGAAATCTTAATAATTACTGTATTTAAGTGGATACCACCAGTTATGTTATTCAGTTTAGGAGGAATCTTTTGTTGTCCTGATAATGAAGTCACTACTAACCCTGTAAGATAGAAATCTTACCTATTTCATGTAGCTCAGGAGATCTCTTGTTATCTGAAGAATTAAAAATGAATCTCCTCTTCGGCACTGATCTGAGAATTACCGGTCTTGCTCTTGGTATATCAGCTGGTTTAGAGGTTACCTGGAATTACCTACTAAAGATATCTGAAAGTGTCCGGTAGTATAGACGACCAAGTGCCATTACCACAGTGGAGAAAAACGTATAATGTTTGCAGCGATGAAAACAAATGAACCCCCTTCCAAGGCAATGTTAAAAAAAACTAAATTATTCAGTAGCAGAGTGTTGTTTTGGAGTAACGCTTTTCATTTGTGCAAATAGCTAAAAAAAAGAAGGGAGGAAGGCTAGTATGTTGTGATAATTGTTACTTGCCTTCAGAAAGCGAATATTTCACATACGGTAATAGAACTTCAGCAATGACTAGGAAAATGTGGTTCTAAAGTAAACCTATTGGTTTGCTTACGCTATTAAAAAAAAAAAAAAAAAAAAAAAAAAAAAATCAAATGAAAAGTCTGCCTAATATTCATCATTTTTGGTGCTTACCACACATATCGAAGGCTGCTTTGGATGTCAGTAATGCTAACCGATTGTTTGAAACCCATATACATTACCAGTTAAGAGGTTGTTTGCAGCAAGCAGCCGTCATTTCTTTCGTTAATGCAATAATTAAATCGTTTCTGAACCAAATTAAACAAGACATTTTTCTGTCTAGGTTTTTAGTACTACCAGTAATCCTTGGGTACTCTCTTCATTTCCTCCACAGCACTGTAAAGAATGGTATGTCTTCTAGGATACAAAAGATGATTCCCTGTTGTTTTGTGATGTAAATCCGATACTGCAATGGGTAACGCTTGACTCCCCGCAATTCGAGATATCTTAACCAGCATTATGATGAGTGAGATAACATAAATAGTATTAATAGTAGTAGTAGTAGTACCCGGTAGTACCGGTATTAGTAAAAGTTGTAGTAGTTGTTGTGGTGGTGGTAGTGTTATATTCTGTAGCACTAATTACTGAAGACAGGCAGTGCAGGCCAAGAAGATGGCTTGGTGTGGTAAATGAAGCTGTGAGAAAGTGAGGTATAAAATATGAAGAAGTAATTGATATAAATGGATGAATGAAGTGTACAGTATATGGAGATGCATATGATATAACAAGGTGTGCACTCATTTCTTAACCTCATATTATAGAGGAATCGCACTATCCCAGTGGCACATGAGATCCATATCTAAAAAGAAAAGAGTATGGATGGTTTACTTGAGACACTGAGCTAAGAAGTGTGAAGGTTTAACGAATGTGTTGCCTGTTTTACCGAGTACTCTTGATATTCTCATGTTTTACTTCTCCCATTTCTTAAAGGATACCCTAATGGGGTTTATGTTATTTATTTAATAATGAAGAAATGTATACTACAGGTAATACCACTGGTTATGATAGTGATGATGACATCCATTATTTTTACACGGCAATTGTAAAGTTTTTAATGGGTGGAAAAGTGTGTGGATAGTGAATGCCGTACCTGTAGGATGATAATAATAATAATAATAATAATGACAGCACTGTAGTAATAATAATAATAATAATAATAATAATAATAGCAATGACACCGTATTTGTATGGTTTATCACGTTTTGAACCAATTGTATAAATGGAAACCCTAACTTTTTTATTTCTGACAGCCGAACAGACGTTTTTTTTTTTTTTTTTTTTTTTTTTTTTTTTTTTGAACCTAGGAAAGATTTTTGCCTCGTAGGGTCAGTGCTACTGGTAACAGTGAGAGTGATGACCACATCAGCAATTGTGAGTTTAACAACTCGAAAAATGAAAAGGTGGAAATAAATGTGAATATGGTAGGGATGAGAGTATTGGTGGCAGTGCATATAGTGAAGACGGCAGCATTTAATTGTGCTGCCATCATTATGAGAATGAAATGAATGTGGTTGGGAAGAGGCATGATAAGAATGCGTATTCAATACTCTGTTTACGTTAACTTAGCCTAATAATGCCATTTCTCCATCTTCAGTGCTGAGCTATAGCAATAGATTAACATTGGAATACGCAGCTAGTCACGAATAAATGCAATGGAAAGGATGGAAAAGATGTCTTATCTTGTCACTAGGCTGTGGGAAATAAGCTGTAAAAGGAGAAAAATCTGCACCAAGTTAAAGTGACTCACACATGTATGCATGGCCAACATCTCAAAAAAGGTGAACAGACTAGTAACTGTTACTGTCCCTTGAGTAACATTATGTAAGCAATAAACTCAAACCATTCATAGGACTGGAACCCCGTATGGATCAAATCCAACTGGAACATCTTAATGTCACTAGACCATCAGGCTCTTTGTTGGCTCTATGTTGGAATAAGGTCAGGCATATAGCTCTGTTGCTAGTAACTTGTAATCTAGTACTATCGTTTTCATGGTCGCATCCTATGAGGCTAAAGTGGCAACTCTACTTTTGTCCAGTGAGGATGGTGACTAGACGAAAAACACCATCAGTTCAACCACTGATGAGTTTCTTTAGCCAACGGCCATCTAGTAGGGTAAGTCACACACTCTTTATTATCATCATATTCGTGGAACACCTATAATTGTTTAGAGGTGATCAGCCTGCATCCCACAGTATATTGGGTGTACTTAGCAATAATACAAGAAGTCAGACATGTTCCATCATCACAGTTACGGATTACCTGTTAGTACAGTCCACAAGCTTTGTTGTTGTGGTTGGCTTCAGGTTCCTCGGGACGTGAACCCAGTGCCTAAAGTTGTCCTATACCTGCAGTCCTTTGTACGAGTACTCTTTTCTGGGGATAGGATGGGAGTTGAGGGGTGTTTCTATTACTGGGAAGTTCCATAGTCCGGTTATATCGTTACCACCACATGAAGGCGTCCATCCAGCTCCATTACAGACGTGATTGGAATGAAGTAGTTAACAGTTTTACTGCATTTAGTAAAGTCTGGGACGAATGTTGGTCTACTGTACCGTCAGTTTCTTCCCTAACATATCAAAAAAGCGTCACAAGACAGAAAAACATACAAGTCTCTCTCAGCTTAGCAGTATTAACCAGAAGAGGAAAGTGGCTGTTGAGAAAGGTGAAATATTAGGCAAATATTTTTCCCCGACGGTATGCTTGGGCATTGTATTCAGGGGTGAGATACTCGAACAGCTTTGTGATCAACACCCCGTCCCTCTTTCTCTCAACACAACCACCAGCAGGAAAGCAGTCTCGACCAAGTACATCACAGCTGGGCCAGCCCTCGTCAGGATCGGTGTGGGACTTGTCTCTGCACAGTCCCAAGCAGCCTCACGGTGACAGCCACTGTACGCACTGGACAGGACATGATGGCCACTGTACGCACGTCGGCTGCAGCCACCCCTGGAACCAGCCCCATGGTGATGGCCACTGATGCACATCAGGCAGAGGCAGAACCGCAGTGATGGCCTCTGTACGCACTGGGGAAGGGACAGCCACTGTACGTCCTTCATCTGCCTCCTCCTTAGGTAACAGCACCATGGTGACGGCCACTGTACGCCCTTCAGCTATTGTCTCTAGGGCTCGTGGAACCGCAGTGACGGTCACTATACGCACCGGGGAAGGGATGGCCACTGTACGCCCTTCATCCACAGTCCCTGGGACTACCCCTTTGGAGGAAGTCCCTGGCTCAGCCCACCACCCAGCCGGAGGCTGAGAGGGACGTCTCTCTCTTCTCACAGAGGCAGCCCCCCGGACGAGTTGCAGTTCGAGGAGTGGTGGCAAGGACCTATCCCGAGCCTGGGGATCCATGCCTTACAGGCCGCCTCTAGATGATGCCTGACGGACGCCACGAGGAAGGGATGCCGCAGGCAGTTTCTGATGGTGGTCCAGCCCTGTGGAGACCGCAGCCCTCAGTCACCCAGGGACACCCCCAGGACCCCAGGACCCCAGGACGGGGCCTCCCATGCCGCACCTGCAGATGACCCTCCGCCAGGAGCAGGTGAAGGCAGGCACGCCTGTTGGCCCTGTTCGGCCCCAGTCCAGAGGGTCACCTCCCAGGTCGAGGCCCAACTAGGCAAGGGCCTCCCTGTGCGCCAACCAACAGCCCCATCTGGACGACATCACCCCTGGCAATAGTTCCGTGCCCCCTATGGGGGGGCACACCTGACGAGTTACCTCCCACGCCCGTGCGTCACCTGTAACTAGTCCAGGCCCCAGCAGCCCGAGACAAGCCTGACAGTGTCCATATTTACCTGTACCTGTATATTATTGCTGTATGTTATAAAGGATTGTAATTAAGGCAATACCGGTATATGTGTAATGTTGGTCTGCCGAGTTTTTATGCCCTGTTCCTCTTATAGTGTATTCTAGATCCGGTCTCGAAAGAGAACCCCGCTCAGTAGCTGGTGTTCTTAGGAGGAGAAGTCGACCTAAGAACACCTAGCATAACACCAAGTACTAATGAAAACCGAAGATAATGTACGTGCGTTTTCATTAGTGCACTAATAAATTATGGTGTTAAAAAATTATTTTATGGTATATTCAGGCTGCAATCACCACAATATAATCATAATACTAATATACTAATATATCATTAGTATAGCCGAAAACGTAAGTTAAATTGTGGGAAATATTTTCCCCCAGAGTGGCTACGCTCTCTACCTTTTAAAATAGTCATCCCTGTTTAGAGAGCAGAGGAAAACCTGAGATCATTAATTACTATTCAAGCGGTTTTTACAACCCAGAAATTGCGTTCTCTTTAATAATTCTTATTATTAATAAATTAAATGCCACAGCGTCTGCCAACTATATTGTAATTACATGTAATTACTTGGAAAGTTCCATTGACCTAAACTGCGTCTGCACGTTAGACAACGTACCCTGAGGATGAAAAAGCCCTCATATAAAAGCAGATGTGGGATTAATATATTGACATAGATAAAGGGAATATTTGGTTTGGATTTAGTTTAATTGAAACTAAGATTAATTCGTTAGGTTTGCCCTGTATATATCATGATTTAATTTAACTGTGTTTAGCATTGTAATTAATAGTTGGCACCTCTACAGTTCTGTGAGGAACTAGACTAAAGGCTTGCCATTTTGACTCACTCTGTTCCTAGACTTCGGTGTGCTAGCACGTTGTAAATACACACCTCAAGGATGCTTGGATGCCCAGGCAACAGACCTAAAGTCAGGCTCGTCATCATCTGCTGTCCAACTCTTTCTAGCTACGTAACCTTTACGAATTGGCCTATTCAGTGGGGGATTAGCTAGGAGATAGGACAATAGTAATTAGGTGAGTTAAAGTATCAGTTACGGTACACTTAAACCTAAGAGACTTATTCGAATTTACTTAAGGACAAAATTTTGGTGCTTCCAGTGAGGAGCTACGATTTGTTTACCAGAAATTTCTTACATTTTTGGTGTCAAGTGAGGATACCGACTTATATAAGGTCAAATTTCTGACAGAAATATCTCAGGTTTTTATTTGTTTCATGTGAGCAGTTTCTGTGGTTCCCAGAGGTCAGCAGTCGGCTGGGTGTCTACACCTCCAAATTCCTGTAGTATGAGTTATTTTGCTCAGTTTCATATATTTTCATCCCAGTACCTTAAAAAGTAAAGTATATAAAATACACACCTCCGCCTCCGCCGAACCAACCACCCCGCCACCCCCCACCCCACTGCCGAGCCGCAGCCCCACTATTACCCCAGGAGGACACCACGGCAGGCCAGGTCAGTTTGAGACCGACCCAGAGCAAGAAGGGCGCCAGGGCGCCCCTACCTTGAGTCCCTCTTTCTTTCAACCAACCCGACAACCACCATGCAGGAATGAGAGACGATCTTACGAATGGAGCAACCTTCACCAGGTTCGTGGTGGGACTGCTCCAGATACAGTCCCAAACAACACCGTGGTCATGGCCACAGTGCGTACCGGGGAGGGAGCGGCCACAGTACGCCCCTCAGCTACAGCCACATCTGGAGACAGCCTCGGAGCGTTAGCTATTGAGCGCACACCAACTGGCAAAGGAAGGAGTGGAACCGCGACAACGGCCACAGTACGTGTCGGGGAGGGAGCGGCCACAGTACACCCCTCATCCACCTCCTCCTACGGGAGTAGTACCGCAGTCACGGCCACAGTACGTACCGGGGAGGGAGCGGCCACAGTACGCCCCTCAGCTATTTCCCATTGGGCAGGCAGAGCCGCAACAACGGCCACAGTACGTGTCGGGGAGGGAACGGCCACAGTACGCCCTTCATCTGCCTCTTCCTCCTTCGGGAGCAACACCGCTGTCATGGCCACAGTACCTGCCGGGGAAGGAGCGGCCACAGTACGCCCTTCAGCTGCTACCCTTAGGGACTGTGGAACCGCCACAACGGCCACCGTCCGTGTGAGGGAAGGAGTGGCCACAGTATGCCCTTCATCTGTAGTCTCTAGGGTTCTCCCAGAGGAGAAGGTCCCTTGCGCGGCTGTCTCACTACCTCTTGGCTGCGTGGGACGCCCTTCCCTGTCTCCCTCCAGGTGTGGTTCCCTGGAGGTGCTGCTGTTCCAAAGTGGTGGCGAGATCCTGTCCCGGTCCTGCAGCCGACCCCTGGATGACGCCGGCCCCTGATGGACGCCTGACAGAAGAGGTGCCGCAGTCTACTCCTGACGGCGCCCCGCTCTGTAGGCGACCGCAGCATCCGGCCTCCCAGGGCCAGTCAGCAGGACCGCTTGGGACCCACTCTCCGTCAGCCCTCCACCCGAAGTGAGGGGGGGCAGGCCCACCTCTTGAAGTTGTTTGGCCCCAGCCTCGAGGGTCACCTATCAGGTCGAGGCCCCCAGACGGAAGGCCTCCCTGCACCCCACCGAAGGAGCCCCAGCCCGAGGGCCACCTATCAGGTGCGCCTATCTCTTCGGTGAATATCTTACATACGTCTTCCACCCCTTCCATCTGCTCTAGCTCATACCTTCCCAGTCTTTCTTCCACTATGCTCTTATACTCTGTCATTTTCTCACTGTCTTGCAATTTCTCCACTCTTCTCACAGGAGTTGCTTCCTCCTGTCTTCCCCTTCGTCTCCTCAACCACTTTCTTTGCAGCTCTACCTTGGCCATCACTAAGTGATGGTCCGAGACTCCATTCCCCCACCCTCTCCACACTCTTGCATCCAACACTTGTCTTCTCATTCGCTCATCCACACACATGTAGTCTATCATTGCCTTTCGTTCAACAAGTTCACCATCCATCCTCCTCATTACTTTCCATGTATACCGGTGGATCATCTTATGCCAAAAGTAGGTGTTGGCTATTGCCAACCCCTTACAAGCACAGATGTCCACCAAAGCACTTCCATTCCCATCTACATCAGCAGGCACACCCCACTGACCAACCACTCCATCCACTCGTACATTCCCAACTTTGCCATTCATGTCTCCAATCAGCAGCACTCTCTCGCGCCTAACAAACTTGTCCATACACGCTTCTACACTCGCCCAAAACTCTTCTTTCACTCTTGCCACTCAATCCTCTGTCGGGGCATACACACATACAATCGCCCACGCTTGTATACCAACTTTCATCTTCACCCATACAATCCTTGCACCCACTGTTCCATACTCTCGTATATTCTCCTTCCACTTCTTGCTTATCATCAGACATACTCCCTCTCTTGCCCTCTCATTTTCATTGACTCCCGCACATATACCTAAACCATATTCCCATTCTCTCACCCTTTCACCTTACCATTTAGTTTCAGTCAATCCACATATATCCACTTTTGCATCCTCAAGCACCTGAACAATCTGTCTCTCTTTCACTTCATCATTCACTCCTCTCCAAAATATTACACCACACATCTACTTGATTTTCGTTGATATTAATCTCCAACGCGTACTCATGTACTGACGATATTCAAATCCAAAAAATAAATATAGATGCTTGAAATAACATAAGATTTAAATAGCACCCTCTCCTAATCGGTTTTAAAGGGACGTCTTGGATGCCTGGGGCGCACACCGCCCTATATCGTCCTCATAGCTTGGGGCGCACACCGCCCTATATCGTCCTCATAGCTAATAATTATACACTATATCAACCAACTCCAATTCTCCATAAAGGCACCAGATACTAATAAATATACAGACGTGATAATTACCGTAAAAATAAGCGCAGAAACACCATAAATAATAATAAATGCAGTCATCGCTCACCTCCACCATCTCCAGCAGCTCCATCTCATCTCCCACAATGCTCCTGTGACGTCACCCTCCACCCGTAAAATTATACTTTTCAATGGCAAATTTTATGCACAGAAGCTCTTGAATATATTATCAGCTGTTCAAATAATAATTATTGTGCAATCTTTGTAATGAAGGAAGTAGGAAGAGGTCTACAAAGCCTCCCAGGCCACGTACATTCAGGTTCACCTGATGACATAGCAATGTCTTCAGAAACGGAGGAATCGTCTTAATCTGGGCTGGGATCAGGAAGGCCTTACAACACAGTGTACACAGAAAAAAATAATTGGGGGAATTTCAAATGGGGAGCCAATAAGGGGCCAGTGTGGGGCACCTGCATCATAGTTAGGTGAAAGTCAGAAATGTGAGACTTAAGGAGCAGTTCATCATAACAAAGTCGAGACTTTGTTAGGTCGAAATCATAAGCATCTGAGATAGCATCTGCTATATGTTGCACTTGCGAGTTTTGAAGATTGAAGAAAAATACATAATAGCAGATAAAAGATGTAACAAAAAATCTAAAATAAATGCGATATTTTTCTCATGTTTTCAGTGAAAAGTCAGCTGATTAATGTCAAGTTTTAGGAATTATTTATTTACCGCTTTGTTTCACGGTGGACGAGGACATGTTGCCTCGCCGCACCATCCTGTAAACAAACACCATAATGGATCTACAGTTCTTTTCTTGCTGGTGACGTACATCATCATAGACCACCTTGACAAAAGTTATAAAGGATTTCAAAACCAGATTTGCAAAATAAACGGCATCTTCTATACAGATGATGGCCTGTTACTAGCCCACTCAGATGAAGAGGCCCTGAAAGCAAATAATGCGTTAGAAACAATAGGAGGTATCTGTGGGTTAAATATAAATAAGGAAACGAGCCAAGTACTTGTGTACAACAAAAAGGAACAGCCGGAGGAAATTGGGGATATAAAAGTGACGCACAGCATAAAATACCTCGGAGTGACCATTACAAATAGAAAGGATTGTGTTAGAGAACATAAAACAACTACAAAAAGCGGGAATGTACGTAAATCAGATAACATCTATAACCTCACGAAGTTGCAACAGAGTGAAAACAGGAAAAGTATTCTGGAAAAATGTGGCCCTGCCAAGTATACTGCACACAACAGAAGCTGTGTTTATCAGCAAGGGCGAAATTAACAAACTTCAAATATTAGAAAACAAGGCTTATAAAAGAATATTTCAAGCACCAAATTATACCCCAAGTTGTGCACTTGGAGCTGAAATTGGCACGTCAACCTCATATACAAGAGACATACAAAGTAAATTATCATGTGTCAGATACATTTTGAGTGACCAAAGCAATCGTTTCGTTTTCGTTTCATTTTTAAAGGTTCCAACATGCTTGCATGTGTCGGCCTTGGTCACCTAATGGCGGCTCTCCACGCTGCACGATCCATTGCAGCCACCCTGTTCAGTCCCTTAACCCTAAGGTCACACTTAATGACCTCGTCCCATGTCTTTCTCGGTCTACCCCTCATAACCCCACCCCCAATATTAACACTTCTCACCTTCCTCACCCAGTTATCATCCCCCATCCTCTCCACATGTCCAAACCACCTCAATCTACCTCTCCTCATCACAACACCAATACACTCCAGTCCCATCCTACCTCTCAACTCTTCCATTGTAAACCTAGCCCCTCCAGGCCTTGGACGCAGGGACGCACTGCACATCCATCTAATCATTGTCATTTCTGTACGTCTGAGCCGGCGAATGTCTTCCTCCTTCACTGCCTAGGTCTCACTGCCATACAGCATTACACTCCTAACACATGCTGCATACAAAGACCCCTTAGCACGTAGGGAGAGCCCTCTCAATGTCAGGAGAGGCAAGAGCTCCCTGAACTTCTTCCAACCACTTCTCACCCTAGCCACAGAGCTAGCTCCAGCCCCACCTCCAGCACACAACATGTCTCCCAAATAACAAAACTCTTCCACACACTCAAGAGATTCACCAGCAAGTTCAATCCTTTCACGTCTGACGATCTCCACCTGCTCACTCCGGCACTAGTAAAAACAGTATTTTTGGACCTATATGAAAACCAAAGCACAAGTTGGGCTAAATTAATAAAATACTATCTACACAAAGTAAATCTAAATTTGGAAGGACTTGCAAAAGAAAAGAAATTAAAAGTGAACATCATTGACACACAAATATGGAAAGCAGAAATACTTGGCAAGACCACACTAGAATACTACAGGGAATGGAAGTACGAAATTAAAGAAGATACACTGTATGAAAATGGCTGGGACTCGGCAGTACTGTTCAGAGCACGAACAAACACACTAAACTTAAACTGGAGAAAAAAACACAACAATGAAGAAACAGTGTGTCTGATATGCCAATATGAAAGTGAAACATTAGAACACTTTCTCCTAGATTGTGAAGGTTTAAGTGCAGTGAGGATCAAAAATAAATTATTACAACAGCCCTTTCCAGAGAACAGAACAGTTATAATAAAAACTCTACTTCTGTTTGGAAAAAATAAAGAAAAACAAGTGAAGGAAAACAGGAAGACAATATATGAACTGTGGAAACTAAGAGAAAAGAAAATAAGTGATCAGCGCACGGCTTAACAAAAAAGGACTGAAAAGGATAAGGAGCGGGCACCGATACAAAGGCTACGCCCCATCTACTACTACTACTACTACCACCACCGCTATGGTTCCATAGTGGATGTGCCAAACTGCCAATTCCACAAGGCCTTGTATCGGGGATCCCTAACACCAAGACGCTTCCATCCCGAACATTTGTGTTCCACAAGAGATTTTGCCCACCATGCTGGGTTTTCCTTAATCCATTTTAGTAGCTCTCCTTTTATTCCATCCGGTCCTAGTTGTTTATTTGTGCCCCTCCCCAGAAAACAACTAACTAAAAAAACAAACAATATGCCTCGGACAAGGACTGACCAAACGATGACGACCCAGGACCGGACAAAGGACTTGGTAATGGGTACTTGGAATGTAAGGGGAGCGAATGATGAGGTGAAAGAGAGAGAGATTGTCCAGGTGCTTGAGGGTGCGAAAGTGGATGTATGTGGAATAACTGAAACAAAATGGAGAGGAGAAAGTGTGAGAGAATGGGAGTATGGATGGGGTATATGTGCAGGAGTAGGTGAGAATGAGAGGGCAAAGAAAGGAGTATGTATAGTTGTGAGTAAAAGATGGAAGAGGAGCATAAGACAGTATGGATCAGTTGGGTCAAGGATTGTGTGGGTAAAGTTGAAAGTTGTAATACAAATGTGGGCGATTGTGTGTGTGTATGCGCCAACGCAAGATCGTGCTAGAAGAGTGAGAGAAGAGTTCTGGACAAATGTAGAAGTGTGCATGGAAAAGTTTGGAAGGAATGAGAGAGTGTTTTTGATTGGTGATATAAATGGTAAAGTTGGGAATGTGAAGGTGGATGGAATAGTTGGTGAGTGGGGTGTGCCTGCTGAGATAGATGAGAATGGGAGTGTGTTAGTGGACATTTGTGCTGGGAGGGGGTTGGTGATAGCCAATACCCTCTTCAGGCATAAAATGATCCACAGGTATACATGACGAGTGATGAGAAGGGTGGGTGGTGAACTGAATGAAAGGAAGGCAATGATTGATTATGTGTGTGTGGATGAAAGGATGCGAAGATGTGTAATGGATACAAGAGTTTATAGAGGTTGGGGGAGTGGACTTTCTGACCACTACTTGGTGGTGGCCAGAATCAAGGTCCAATTAGAATGGAGAAATAGAAGAAGGGAAAGACGAGAGGAAGGAGTAGTTGCAAGGAGAGTGGAAAGGTTACAAGAGGATGAGAAAAAGGCAGAGTATAAGAGAGAAGGGGAGGAACGATTGGGCAAATATGAATTGGAGCAGATGGGAGACGTGGAAGGTGTGTGTAGGATATTTGCAGAAGAAATATATGCAGCATGTGATTTGGTGTGTGGAAGGAAGAGAAGACGGAGGGGGGTGCAAGGAACAGCGTGGTGGACTGAAGAGGTGAGACAGGCTGTGGCACAAAAGAAGAAAGCATACAATGAATGGATGAGAAATAGGGGCGTGGAAGAAGTTGAGAGGCGGAAGAGAGAGTTATATGTAGAGAGAAAGAGAGAGGTGAAGAGATTAGTAAGAGAGAGTAAGAAGAGAGTGGATGAGGAATTTGGAAGGAATTTGAGTGTAAAGTGGAGGGACTGTAAGAAAATGTTCTGGAAAGAGGTGAAAAGAGTAAGACAGGGTGGAAGTGAAGTTAGCAGGGGAGTGAAAGATAAAAATGGTAGATTACTAGTGGAGAAGGGAGAAAAAGTGAGCAGATGGAGAGAACACTTTAACCCTTTAACCGCGGGTGTCATTCCAGAATGACATCGACAAAACTGGACCAAACCGCGGGTGTCATTCTGGAATGTTCGTGAATATTTTGAACACCGCGCATTTTTCCTGTGCTCAAATTGTTTCACGCAAGAGTAGCTGTTGAGTTCTTTCACGCCAGCCCTCCCACACCTCCCTCCTCCCTCCCCCCGGGGGCCCCCCCCACCCCTGCCCTGACACGCATCAGTCAGTATCTGTCCAGCTCTGTGCGTGATATTGGCGCTCCGTCCCGAGTCATCGTCATTGCTTCCTCCTCGGAAGTTATTAGTGCTAGTGTGCCTTCGACCTCTACACCAAGGAAGGAACTGCCGACGTTGAGGCAGAAGGGGTTGAGCACCCCAGAAATTAGGACAGAGCGGGATAAAACTGTAAGTACAACTATGGATTGTGGCAGTGAGAGTGATACACTTACAGCAAGTAGTAGTGATGACTATGTAGTGATTGGTGGTGAACTGTTTAGGATTGATAGTGACAGTGATGAAAGTGAACATGTTGTCTCCCCCCCCACCGCCCCCAACTTACTCTGGGAAAGGGAAGGCGCCTATGGGGAAAATTGGTGTAGCACGTGGGAAGGGAGTGAAGCGTAAACTTACGTCTCCTACACCAGGCCCTAGGAAGCATTTCCCACAACTTTCCCGTTCCCCTAGCCCTATTGCCCTCACATCATCTTCATCTTCTACCATGCCATCTCCTCAGTCTACATCATCTGAGGAATATGAATTCCCAGAGCCTGCACAGCGAGGGAAGGCAGGCCGTGCAGGCAGGGTAAGTTGGGCAGGCCGGCCTATAACAAAGGGGATGCGTGGTAGTAGGAGGGCAAAGCGGGGTGATAAGCGAGGTGATAAGCGGGGAAGAAAGGGTCAGATTTCACCACACACCAGGTTAGTAACCCCCCCGCCTGCCCTCCGCCCAGCTCCCTCACCCTCGCCACCCCCCACTCACCCCCCCCACTCACCCCCCCCACTCACCACCCTCCCGCTCACCTCCTGCCTCACCCATTGCCTCCACCTCAGCTCCTTCTCACGGGGAAAAGAGTGCAATGCGACCTGCCACTGCCACTGAACCACGCACCGGGAAAGTGGATACATTTGTTTGGTCTGACGGTGCTGATTTTCAGCCACACAATCCGCCGTTTGACATGACAAATGCGGAAATACAGCCTGCCTTCCCATGCAATGAAGGAGATGACTTTGTAGACTACTTCCTGGCCTTCATGGATGATGAAATCGTGCAGTTTGTCTGCGATGAGACCAATAGGTATGCAGCTCAGTGTGCAACAGAAGGGCTGGGACCTATTGGCTCACCAAAGCAAGTGTCGTGGTTGCCTGTCGGGATCAGAGAGCTGTATGTGTTCTTTGCTCTCATGTTCTTGATGCCCCATATCAAGAGACATGAGTTGGAGGAGTACTGGCTGGTTGATGACATTACTTCAATCTCAACATTCGGCAAATACATGTCACGAGATCGGTTCCGACAGCTGCTAGGATACCTGCACTTCGCTGACAATGGAAACCCGTCCCAAACTGACCCTTTGTGGAAAGTGAGGGATTTCCTCAACAGGATTAGGGATCGATTTATGCGATTTTTCCGTCCTATGCAAAAAGTCGTCATAGATGAATCCCTGGTATTGTTCAGGGACGTCTCAAATTCATGCAGTACATCCCCAGCAAACGCCACCGCTTTGGGATAAAGTTCTTTGTGCTGTGTGACTGTGAGATGGGGTGTATCCTTGATTTCGTGATCTACTCTGCAATTACAATGGACGTGGACAGGAAAGACCCCCTTGGCTTCTCTGGCTTCTTAGTAAAAGTGCTGGTGGAGAGGTATTTTGGTGGGAATCATGTGCTTTACACAGACAATTACTACACAGCACCGAAACTCGCCAAATACCTGGCTGAACATGGCATCGGCACTGTTGGCACTGTACGGAGCCATAGGAAAGAGTGGCCAAGTTTCCCTGAAGCATCATCCTCATCCAAGGGAGATGTGCACTTGAAGAAGTCTGACAAGCTTCTGGCGATCAGGTGGCACGACAAGAAGGTCGTGAATATGCTCAGCACCATCCACAAGGGGGAATTGCAGAGAACTGGGAAGGTCAGCTACAGGACGGGAGAGCCAATCATGAAGCCCGATGCCGTCATTGACTATAATATCAACATGAGACTTGTTGATAAGTCTGACATGATGATTGGCGAGATAGACTGTCTCAGGAGAAACACCCGATGGTACAGGAAGGCTTGCCTCCACATGCTCGATATGTGCATGCTCAACGCCTTCCTCCTCAACAAGACACAAGCTGGGGGCATAAGGCAACCATCCCTGAGACAGTTCTCCAAGACTGTCGTGCAGCAGCTGCTTGCACGATTTGGTCAGGTGATGGCATTGGTCCCGAGGCGACACTCTGACACACAACCTGACCATCTTGAGTGCCGCAATTACATGAGCCGGCACCAGCTTGTGAAATTGCCTCTCACCGCAGGCGGCAGGTTGTCACAGGGCCGCTGCAGAGTGTGTCATAACACCACACGGAGGCCTCGGACGAGAAAAATGAGCACACACCAGTACCAGGAATGCCAAGTCACTCTCTGTGTGACTCCGTGCTTTGCCGAGTACCACTCTCTGAGTAAATACTGACAGTGACAGTGATATACAGTGATGCGACAGTGACGTGCTTTACCAATAATTGTATAAGGGATAATGTAGTAATAAGGGATATTTTGCCTAGAAAACAATGTAAATATTCCTTGGGGGAAGCAGCCTAGGTATATAGATAGAGATAGATAGATAATAAGTGATATTGTAATAAGAAAATCTGCGGCACTGCTGTGATTCTGTGATGCGACAGTGATGTGCTTTACCAATAATTGTATAATATAGTAATAAGAGATATTTTACCTAGAAAATTATGTAAATATCGCCAGTATATAAGTGATATGGTAATAAGAAAATCTGCGGCACTGCTGTAATTCAGTGATGCGACAGTGACGCAATATAGTAATAAGTGCAGTGTAAATATAATGTATATTGCCCAGATTATATGTAAAATAGTAATAGAAGTTAGAAATAATGAAAACATCGCCGCTAACCAAACGTCAGTGAGCATGTGCTGCCGCAGTGAAGTGCGGGCAATTACAGTGTCTTTTACCTACCTCATTGAACACAGAGTGGGTGTTTATCATATGTGCAGTGTTCATATATGTTTATAGTACTATTATCAGAGAGTGGTTGGCATTTGGTACTGGTGTGTGGGGCGTAAAATAGTGATTTTACACCCCTCACTTCTAACGGCACTGCCCGTCCTGTGAAAGTCCACAAAATCATGAAACCTACATCACTGCAAAGCTGAAGGTTAGTACTTTCTAATGGTACCTTATTTTTTTCTCTAGCTTTATTCTACGCAGAGTTATTAAGGTTTAAAGGTTTGTTTACATTTGGCTGGAACCCCCGCAGGAGAGGCCAGTCGGGGCAAAACAGTGCCCGCAGTTAAAGGGTTAAGGAATTGTTGAACGTAGAGGATGGAAGTAATGCGAGTATAAGTGGCTGGAGAATGGCTGGGAGAAGGAGGGAGGTGAGAAGACAGGAAGAAATCAGTAGGGCTGGAACCCCCGCGAGAGAGGCCAGTCGGGGCAAAACAGTGCCCGCGGTTAAAGGGTTAAGGAATTGTTGAACGTAGAGGATGGAAGTAATGCGAGTATAAGTGGCTGGAGAATGGCTGGGAGAAGGAGGGATGTGAGAAGACAGGAAGAAATCAGTAGGATAGAAGTTGTGGAAGCAATGAAGAAAGTTAAATCGGGGAAAGCCCCAGGAATTGATGGAGTGTGTGGTGAAATGCTGAAGCATGGGGGAGAGATAGTAGTAGAATGGATGTGGAAGATGTGCAGATTGGCCTGGGAGGAAGGTAGAGTCCCGGAGGATTGGAAGTCGGGTATAATTATTCCCTTGTACAAAGGAAAAGGGGAAAAAGAATGTGGTAATCATAGGGGCATTTGTCTTCTTAGTATAATAGGAAAAGTGTATGGTAGGATACTTATTGACAGAGTTAGAGAAAGAACAGAGAAATTTGTTGGAGAAGAACAGGGAGGCTTTAGGAAGGGAAGAGGTTGTGTAGATCAGATATTCATTCTTAGATCTTTAGTGGAAAAGTTTCTAGAGAAGGGAAAGAAGTTGTATGCGGCTTTCATGGATTTGGAGAAAGCATATGACAGGGTGGCTAGACAAGGATTGTGGAAAGTGTTAAGAATATATGGAGTAGATGGGAAGTTGTTGAATGCTGTGAAGAGTATGTACGATGGTGCGAAGGCCGCAGTGCGTGTGGATGGTGAACTAAGTGAATTTTTCTCTTTGAAAGTTGGTTTGAAACAGGGATGTGTCATGTCTCCATGGTTGTTCAATCTGTACATTGATGGGGTAATAAAAGAGGTACAAGGTAGGGTAGTGGATGTTGGAGTGGCCCTGGTGAGAGAGGATAGTGTTTGGAAACTCCCTGTACTCTTGTTTGCAGATGATACTGTGTTGTTGAGTGAAGATGAAGGGGAGCTGCAAGGCTTGGTGGATGAGTTTGGGAGAGTGTGTAAGAAACGGAATCTAAAGGTGAATGTAGGGAAGAGTAAAGTGATAGTCTTTGAGAGAGGTGAAGTCACTGAATGTACAGCGAGGTTGGATGGTGAGGAATTGGAAAATGTGAGTACATGTAAGTACTTGGGTAGTGTGATGAGTAAGGATGGAGGTTTGGAGGGTGAAGTGCTTGAAAGGGTACAGCAGGGAAGAAAGGTTGCTGGTTCCTTGAAAGCAGTGATAAGAAACAGGGAAGTGAGCATGGAAGTGAAAAAGTTACTACATGACAGTATTGTTATACCAACTCTAACGTACGGAAGTGAAGCTTGGACGTTGTTGGAAGGACACAAGTCAAGAGTGAGAGCAGTGGAAATGAGTTATTTAAGAGGAGCCTGTGGAGTCACATGGAGAGACAGGCTGACGAATGAGGATAAAAAGGAGCATTGTGGTGTTGATGTGGATGTGATAGGAAGCATTATGAGGAACACACTGAGGTGGTTTGGCCATGTGGAGAGGATGGAGGGTGAAAGACTGACGAAGAGAGTGTATGTGAGTGAGGTGGAGGGGGGAAGAGGTAGGGGGAGGCCGAGGATGAGATGGAGGGATGGGGTGGAGAGGTATATGAGAGAGGGGGGTGTGAGTTGGGAGCAGGGCAGTGAAATGGCGGGGGACAGGGCGACTTGGAGGCAGTTTGTTTGTGGCCACCCCAAATGGGATTGAGGCATCTGGCGGTAGATAGGTAGATAGATAGATTTTACTAAGAGCCTTCTTCACCTCCTCACTATTCCAGCTTTCCCATTCCATTGGTCCTCCCCTTTGCCATATTATTTCTCCATCAAGTGCATCCATATGTTCAAGTATTTGTTGTGGAATTTTTTGGGTCCAATGTTCATTTTCCTCCTCTCTCATCAATTCCCCTATTTCATAACTTTTTTCCTTTGTTAAACCCTGAATATTTATTAAGCTAATCTTTAATGTCCCTATTATTCTCTGTTCTCTTGCCGAAAATTTTTTCTTCTAAGCTGACCACGGCTGATGCACCAATCATTTTCTCCCAGGTCTCACTTTTCTTTCAGTTTTTCTCTCAGTTCCTTGTCTTTTTCTCTCTCCTTCTTTGTCATGTCTGGGGCTATCTTAATCTTCTTCAGTCTCTCACTCTGTGCATCTTTGAGATTCATGGCCCTCTTCAGTATTTCAAATTTTTCCATGCTTGACCTCAGTTTTACTAACAATGGTCTTGGCTGACGTGAACTATCTTCATTATTTTCATTAGTGTTTCTCTTTCCAATTCTTATTGCTGCTTCTATCCCTACGTCTGTCACATCAGTCCCCGTTATAAACACTTCTTTACACCTCTCTGTCATCATTTCTTCTTTCATGCCCCTGTTCTTTGTCTGATTCTATTACTCCATACAGTACCAGGTTATTTATCCTACTTTTTCTGTCTTCTTCCTTTCTAACAATCTCAAGTACCGTTTCTGTAACCTGTTTGACTAGACTTTCTTCTGCATTTCCATATATTTTATCCACTCTGTGTTCTAATGCACTAAATCTCTCTTTCAAAACTTCCATTTCCTCCTTTAATGCTTGATTTTCCTCCCTGAGTCTTCTATTTTCTTTCCTCATGTCTTTTACCTTGGTATTACATCTCATGCAATACCATATGGCTTTTTCACCAAGCCGGTCCAGCATCCTATATTCTTCAACAGACATGTCTGGATGAACTGACACAGTGTTTAAACAAAGTTATAACCAACAATGAAATACCTGATGAATGGAGGAAATCAAAAATGGTAATGCTTCCAAAAACAAGGAAACCAAAAATAAAAGAACACAGACCAATAGCCCTTACTAATAATGGATATGAATTGCTAATGAGCTTCTTAAAAGAAAAAGTGGTAGAGCATATAATATCAAGAGGAGAAATGAGTGTGGTTCAAGCAGGATTCACAAAGGGAAGAAGACTTGAGGATAACCTTTTTATACTCGACTATTGTATTGAAAATAGCAAAGAAAGAAAACAAGAGTTAATAGTGACAGCAATAGATTTTGAAAAAGCATTTGATTCTGTGGACAGGAAAGCCTTGATACAAGCTATGAAAATATATGAATGCAATCCAATGATTATAGATATTATAGCAAGAATTTATACAGGTGACATGACAGAACTTTATTTGGGTCAGAAGAAAATTTGTGATGTGACAGTAAGTAGTGGAATAAGACAGGGGTGTACAGGGTCACCTTTACTCTTTGTGTTAATAATTAACCAAATAATTAAGAAGATCTTTGAAAGTAATTTGGGATTTAAGAATAATAAGTTTTATATACCAGCACTATTTTTCGCAGATGATGGATTGATGTTATCTAACAGTAGGAAGGAGATGGAACAAATGATAGATTTATTGTTGGAGGTATCCAGAGAATGTGGATTGGAAATAAACAAGCAAAAGAGCCAATGTATGATTATGAACAGAAGAGGGCAAAAACCAGTAAAGATTAGAGATATAGAAGTGGTGACAGGTAGTAAGTATCTAGGAATGAGGATAACAGACAAATGAACATATATGCAAGAACACAAAAAAAACATCATTGAAGTAGCAAGAAAAATGGCAGGAATGACCTTCTCAGTAATAGTAAGATCTTGTAATAAACTCCTGATTGGGAAAACCTATTGGAAAAGTGTGGTACTACCAAGGGTACTGATGGGGGGAGCAGTAGTTGTCTGGAAGGAGGAGATGGGAAAACTACAAAAGATAGAAAATATGGTTTGGAGGCAGATAATGGGTGCACGTGGGTATGTTGCTGTGGAGGCACTGAGAGGAGAAATTGGGTGTTCAACCATGGAAGAAAGAGACGCAAAGAATAAGCTTTGCTACGTAAGGCATGTAATGGAAGGAAAAAATGAAATGTTAAGAGAAATAATATTAGAAATGGAAGAACACAAAAAGAGAACATCAGTGGCTGACGGTGGTGAGAAGGTACATGCAGCAACTCAATATTGGAGGTTTACATGAATTGGAGAGACTAGATGAAGGAAGTATTAAGAAGAGGGTTAGAAAATGGGGAGAAGATAAATGGAAGAGCAACATGGAAAAGAAATCAACCTTGAGTATTTATCGAAGAAACAAGAAAAATATAAAGGAAGAAGCAATTTATGATAACTCATACAAGTCAAAACTATTGTTTAGATGTCGGACAAACTGCCTGCAACTAAACTGAAGAAATAAGTTTCATGGAGAAGGAGGTGAATGTGAGATATGTCAGAGTGGGGAGGAGGAAACACTGGAACCCTTCCTCATGAAATGTGAAGGATTACAAGAAGTCAGAAGACAACATGGAGTGAACCAAGACACGAAGGTGGAAGACTTGTTACTGTTCAACTCGCCAACAGAAGAAATCAGAGAAAACCATGAAAAATACATACAGGATCTGTGGAAGGAGAGAGCTAAAAAGATAAGAGCAGACCAGTGATATTTGAAAATACTGCCAAGCGCTGCCGATACAAAGGCAACAGCGCCCGTTCATCAGTATCAGTATCAGCCACCAGCAGATTGGAGAACTCCAACAGTATGATAGAGAAACGCACAAGTGGTCGTCACCACTACAGAATTGCATTTTTCCAGTTGCAAGGTAATGCATCATTAAAATAACTTTCATTTCTGGCGTGAGAGCCTTGTTCTTGCTGTTGGTCTTGTTAGGGCCCTCTGCACCAAATCTGTCACGAAAATTATACCTGCACAGTCCAAGCAGTATCTCTTTACCAGTCCTGCATCACTTAACTCTTTAAGCACATCTTTCCTGTCACGAGAAAGTCTTGATTGACGGTGGCGAATTTATTGTTGTTATGGTGCGGCGGCCATGTTTACCGTTATGATTGAGTCATAAGCTGCATCCTAAGCGCTATACCAACTCGGGAGGTGTCATTAGCTATGACTCATGTTAGATCAAACATAAGGAGTTACCGGTATGACTCGCTGCTGTGAATTTAGGACAGACTTTCGTCTTATGATGCAGTCTTAGTGTTTTATAAGTATGGGCCCTGCCCAGCAAACACACAACGTATGTACAACGTTGTGGAAAAGTTGTCTATAAGTTATATTAGTTTTAACGTTGTCACAACGTTATAAAACGTTTACTTGCAATGTTATCTCGCAACCACGTAGCAACATTATCTTGAAACGTTGTCTAAATGTTGCTGCTATGTTTTCTAAGTACTGGAATGTTATATAATTACGTTGTTCTAACGTTTATATTACATTGATTTACATATGAATATTAAGGTGTGCCAGGAATATCCCAGCAAATCAGGACAGGCGGCCTGCTGCAGGCATTAGAGAGGGAGGATCGAGCTGTCACGCTGGGGACTCTGTTGCTGGCACTCCGTGGCGACGTGTGTTTTATATATTTTATATACAGTATTTTCATATTTTAAGCCGTTGTCAAGTTCCTTGAAATTGTCCAATTTTATTGCATTAGGGTGTATTCTGAACTATTCAGATACTTCTGGAAGGGTAAGAGAGTTTGCTCAGCAAATGTTCAAAGATAGTTTGGTATAAAAGATTTATATTTACAATTGAGAGGTTCAGCACACCGATATATTTTGTGAAAATGGGTAACGGATTCATATATTTTAAACTTGAGAATAAGCTTCAAGGATTGTAAGTACTGTTGCTTGTAATGTTGTTTGACCTAATAAGGGATAGTATTTTCAAGTCATTGGCTTTGTGCTTGTCTTAACTATCCATTTGCTATGGTTGGCCTTGCTGCTTGAAGATAAAATACATCATCATGAAATTCATCGTTGTTAACAGACCCCAGTTAATCCTTCAGTCCCACTGTGTGCAGTTTGCAGGCACCCGATTAGTTTGGCATGATGAGTGATGGTGACAGGATTGAGCCTGATAGATAGAAGAAAAGATTTTAAAGGTATGACTGATGGGTCAGTGGGCAGCCACTCTGGTCTAGTTGATTAGAGTGCATCTTACCAGCCAAGGAGCCAAGTGTTTGATCCCAAGCTAGGTGCATTGGTTGGCATCAGGAAAGGTATCCAGTTGTGAAGTGTTACCTACTCCAACAGACGGCATCTGTATAGGAGCACCATCTTGGCTTGTCCAAGAAGAGAGTGCATGGCATAGAACTGCATCATCAGTGAAGATTGAATGCATGTATAGCATTGGCCTGTTTTACCTTGGATCCTCTTCATAATTTTTCCTGCTGTGGTATCTGGTTCTCCTCTTCTTGATATGGACTATACTCATCCCTTCATACAGTAGTCTTAAGAAGTTGTCTTGTTGTTATGATGATGATGATGATGATGATGATTTTTTTTTTTTTTTTTTTTTTTTTTCTGCAACACAGTGCTGTACAGTTGACATAATTTGCTGCTGATATTCTTTCATAATTTTATAGAGGCTAAAGGTAAGCAAAGACTGACAGCACTGGACCTTTGGCTTCTGTAGAAATACATGTATAGAGTCTGAATAAGGTTAAGGGAGTTTTTCTTCATTTCAGATTGGAAGAATTTTGCCCATAGCAGGAAAAGCTGGAAAAATAGATGGCTCTTCCACATGTGATTACTGTATAATTCATCCTTTTGAACAATTACCTGTTGATCTGTCTATCTATTGCCAGACATCCGAATCCTGTAAGGGGTGGCCACAAACAAATCACCTCCATACTGCCCTCTTCCCCACCATCTAACTGCCCTGCTCCCACCTCATACCCCCCTGTCTCATATACCTCTCTACTCCATCCCTCCATCTCATCCTTGGCCTCCCCCTCCCTCTCCCTCCTTCCACCTCACTCACATACACTCTCCTCGTCAGTCTTTCACTCTCCATCCTCTCCATATGGCCAAACCACCTCATTGTATTTCTCCTAATGCTTTCTATCACATCCACATCCTCACCACAACGCTCCTTCACTTCCTCATTTGTCAGTCTGTCTTCACTCTCTAGTAAGTGTCCGAATGTGTCTGCATTGTTATGTTTTGGCTCTAGTCCCATCTGGAAATGATGAATTTGGTGGTCCTGTTTTTTTTTTTTTTTTTTTTTTTTTTTTTTAAGTACTGAGGTGAGTCAGGATTCTGATGGCTTGAACGGTAAGTCAGTGAATATGTGGGGATTTGATTAGGCATGCTGTTGATAGGTTTCCTGTCTTGATTTTCCTTGTTCTTTGAACCCCACCTGCAGGTAGAAAAAGAGGTCAGGATGATGATGATTATGATGATGAATATAATTTTCTTCCTATTGTCTCTTCCTGTTGAAAGGCAGATAAATTCAGCATATGGGAAAATTTTTTAAACCCTAGTACTATTTAATAACTTTGTGTGTGTGTGTGTGTGTGTGTGTGTGTGTGTGTGTGTGTGTGTGTGTGTGTGTGTGTGTGTGAACCTGGTGGACTGAAGATTGAAATTGCTCGTGTATTTTACCATCACTTTGGTGGATAGGGAGGGGATTAGGGGTGTTTGTAGACCCAGGAGCGGAACTGTCCAACTATATATGTTCCACACCATATGAAGGCATCCCTGTCCAGCATTATTCCTTGTAAAAAGAGCAGTTATATTCAGTGTACAGGAATTTTTTTTTTTCCCCTATCAGCATGATAGCCTTAATTTATGCACGATAGTGCCAGGTAATCGGACTAATTACCCAAAGTTGATTTTAATCGTGTTACCATCACATGTTTCTGTTCACTTTATCTCGCTCAGTTTATTCCTGCCAGTGTCTTTTTAATTTTATTCTTAATATCTTCTAACCATTTTATTCTCAGCTTAGAATAGTCATTTCAAACTGGAGGGGCGATTAAAGTCCCGACTCCCAACATACGAGGCCTTGTTTGGGTTGAATAAAATCACATGATACTAACTAAAGATGGATATCACCTGAGGGTCAGTGAATTAAATAAGGGTCTTGGATGAAAAGTGTTAACTTTTAATATATTCTTCAGGTTCTGACATTGAATCTGCCTTATGGAAGCTTCATGGTCATGGAATCTCCGTTGTTGAAAATACCTGTTTTGACGGTCATCCACTTCTCAGTCAACTGCTTCCACTATCAAGTAGGTAGCCACCTGATGATTTTGTGTGTGTGTGTATTTACCTACCTAATTTACCTAACTGTATTATACAGAATTTGCACTAAGCTCGTCATGTCTAAGGTTAGATACCCTCTGAATAGACCTCGTATATGCATGCACATTTACATACACATACACATGCAGGCATATGCATGTACACATGCACATACAGGTCCATATACGTGCACATACACATACAGCCAAATTTACGTACCGTACTTATACACATATAGGCACATTTACCTATATGTACAGATACAGGCACATTTATGTACACATACATATAGTTATGTTTTGATATGCATAGTCACATGGAAATTCACATACACAGAGCCACATTTATACATATGTATTCATATACAACCATATTTACATGCACATACAGGTACATTTAGATAAATACATAAACAGATAGAGAGATATTGAACACATACATTACCACACAGTGTAGAGTTGTGAGATGGAAAAAAGAGAGAGAGAGAAGAAAGGGGGTGATGAAGTCATACATTGTGACCCCAGGGATAAGGGACTGAACAGAGGCTGTTAGAAATCAAGCAGGATGGAGAACCATAAAATGACAAAGGCCAACACATTAAGCATGCTGGAGCCTTTATAAACAAATTGAAACAATGCTGCTCTGTGGTGGAACTCTGAAGGTGCCATGGAAAAAAAAAAAAAAATAAGTTGTCTATCCTCCATTTCCTCACTTTATTTTTTTCTTCTTCTTTTTGTTTAGGCAGGGAAGAAGGAAGCAGAGGCTGAAAGCCTATAAAATTGTTCCCTTTAGGAAAAAATATAAAGTGACTAATTCAAAATCTGTTCATTTAGATTTTAGAGATACCAAGACACAGTGTGCTGAAAAGACTGGCGGGAAATAAAGGAAAAGGAAGACAGTTCCAGAGTTGACCTGTTGCATTCATGAAGGACTGGAAGTATCAGTTAATTCTTGCATTAGAGTTGGACAGAAAAGATTCATTAAATTTAATGGTGCCATGACTCATTCTTAGATCTTTAGTGGAAAAGTTTCTAGAGAAAGGAAAGAAGTTGTATGCGGCTTTCATGGATTTGGAGAAAGCATATGACAGGGCGGATAGACAAGGATTGTGGAAAGTATTAAGAATATATGGAGTAGATGGGAAGTTGTTGAATGCTGTGAAGAGTATGTATGATGGTGCGAAGGCTGCAGTGCGTGATGATGGTGAACTAAGTGAATTTTTCTCTTTGAAGGTTGGGTTGAAACAGGGATGTGTCATGTCTCCATGGTTGTTCAATCTGTTCATGGATGGGGTAATAAAAGAGGTACAAAGTAAGGTAGTGGATGTTGGAGTGGCCCTGGTGAGAGAGGATAGTGTTTGGAAACTCCCTGTACTGTTGTTTGCAGATGATACTGTGTTGTTGAGTGAAGACGAAGGGGAGCTGCAAGGCTTGGTGGATAAGTTTGGGAGACTGTGTAAGAAACGGAATCTAAAGGTGAATGTAAGAAAGAGTAAAGTGATAGTCTTTGAGAGAGGTGAAGTCAGTGAATGTACAGCGAGGTTGGATGGTGAGGAATTGGAAAATGTGGGTACGTTTAAGTACTTGGGTAGTGTGATGAGTAAGGATGGAGGTTTGGAGGATGAAGTGCTTGAAAAGGTACAGCAGGGAAGAAAGGTTGCTGGTTCCTTGAAAGCAGTGATAAGAAACAGGGAAGTGAGCATGGAAGTGAAAAAGTTACTACATGACAGTATTGTGATACCAACTCCAACGTATGGAAGTGAAGCTTGGACGTTGTTGGAAGGACACAAGTCAAGAGTGAGAGCAGTGGAAATGAGTTATTTAAGAGGAGCCTGTGGAGTCACAAGGAGAGACAGGCTGATGAATGAGGATATAAAGGAGCGTTGTGGTGTGGATGTGGATGTGATAGGAAGCGTTATGAGGAACACACTGAGGTGGTTTGGCCATGTGGAGAGGATGGAGGGTGAAAGAGTGACGAAGAGAGTGTTTGTGAGTGAGGTGGAGGAGGGAAGAGGTAGGGGGAGGCCGAGGATGAGATGGAGGGATGGGGTGGAGAGGTATATGAGAGAGGGGGGTGTGAGTTGGGAGCAGGGCAGTGAAATGGCGGGGGACAAGGCGATGTGGAGGCGATTTGTTTGTGGCCACCCCAAACGGGATTGAGGCGTCTGGCAATAGATAGATAGATAGATAGATGTTTCAGTTCCCCAGTTCTCTCAGATGAAACCAAGCTAGTAATACAGTATCTGCACACAGGGAAAGTGTATAGAGGATACCATAATGAAAACTGCCATTTCTCATCCTACTGTATCAACATAAAACTACATAGATCAGATTGACACAAGTATCATACCTTCTAACACATTAGGACTATGTACATTCATTACACCTTGATAGATTGTACTAACACAGTACTATCCCTCAGGATATGTTATCTGCATTAGAAATATATATATATATCTATCTATCTCTCTATAGCCCGACGCCCTAATCCCGCAAAGGGTGGCCGCAGACAAAACGCCTCCAAGTCGCTCTGTCACCCACTATTTGAGTACCCTCCCCCCAACTCACCCCCCCTCCCTCATATACCTCTCAACTCCATCCCTCCACCTCATCCTCGATCTACCCCTCCCTCTCCCTCCCTCCACCTCACCTACATACACCCTCTTAGTCAGTCGTTCATTCTCCATTCTCTCCACATGTCCAAACCACCTCAGTGTATTTCTCCTAATCTTCTCTACCACATCCACATCTACCCCACAACGTTCCTTCACTTCTTCATTCGTCAACCTGTCCCTCCATGTCACTCCACATGCTCCTCTCAAGTAACTCATTTCCACTGCTCTCACTCTTGACTTGTCCCCCTCTTGCAAGGTCCACGCCTCACTTCCATATGTCAGGGTAGGGATTACAATACTATCATGCAGTGACTTCTTAACTTCTATACTCACCTCCCTATTTCTCATCATTGCTTTCAGTGAACCAACAACCTTCCTTTCCTGCTGTACCCTGATACGCACTTCATCCCCCAAAGTTCCAGCCTTACTCATCACACTACCCAAGTACTTGAATGCACTCGCATTCTCCATATCCTCACCATCCAACCTCACTGTACATTCTGTGACTCCATTCCTCTCAAACACCATAACTTTACTTTTGTTTACATTAACTTTCAGCTTCCTCCTCCTACACACTGTCCCAAAATCATTCACCAAACCTTGCAACTCCCATTTATCTTCACTCAACAATACTGTATCATCAGCAAACAGCAACACCTGAATCTTCCAACTCTCACCCTCATTCATTAGAGCCACCCCCACATCCACTGCCCTACCTTGCACCTCCATTACAACCCCATCCATGTATATATTAAACAGCCATAGAGACATCCCACAACCCTGTTTCAGTCCCACACTGAGATCAAAGAACTCATTCAACTCACCATCCATTCGCACTGCATTCGTAGCTCCTTTGTACATACTCTTCACAGCACTCAACAATTTCCCCTCCACTCCATATATTCTTAATACCTTCCACATACCTTGCCTATCTATTCTGTCATAAACTTTCTCCAAGTCCATGAAGGCAGCATACACTTTCTTTCCCTTCTCTAGATACTTTTCCACTAAACATCTTAGAACAAATATCTGATCTACACACCCTTTTTCCTTCCTAAATCCCCCTTGTTCTTCTCCAACTAGCTCCTCTGTCATATGCCTAACCCTATCAGTGAGTATTCTACCATATATTTTACCAGTCACACTAAGAAGGCAAATTTCCCTATGGTTACCACATACTTCTCTCTCCCCTTTTCCTTTGTATAAAGGAACAATTATACCTGATTTCCAGTCCTCTGGAACCCTTCCCTCTTCCCAAGCCAATCTACACAACTTCCATATCCACTCCACAACAATCTCACCCCCACACCTCAGCATTTCACCACACACTCCATCAATTCCTGGGGCCTTTCCCAATTTGATCTTCATTGCTTCCACTACTTCCGCCTACTAATATCTTCCTCCCTCTTCTCATCTCTTCTTCTCCCAGCCATTCTCCAACCACTTATACTCTCTCTGCTCTCACTCTCTACATTCAACAAATCCTCAAAGTGCTCCTTCCATCTCCTCAGTTTCTCTTTCTTCTCCACCAACAATCTATTATTCCTATCTTTCACTCCTCTACTATTTCCCCTTTCACACTGCCTTACTTTATTTACGTCCTTCCAAAACAATTTCTTACTCTCCCTCCATTTCACACTCAGATTCCTCCCAAACTCTTCACCCACTTTCTTCTTTCTCTCCTTCACCAGTCTTAACACAAATGCCATCTCTCGTAATACATTACCTACGTAAAAGAAAACTAGTTAGATGATATTAACATGGTACGATACCATCTCTTTCAGCTCACATTGCATACTGTTCATTTCCACATTACTGTCTATCCACCTAAAGCCAGACGCCATGATCCCGTAAGAGGTGGCTGTTTGAGTTAGTTGTTTACTGGGAGGTGCACTAACTCTCCGCCAAACCACTTGTCGACACGTAGGTAACACGTGTGGGTTGGTTATATGGTTACCACCCAGCATTGTAAGTGGTTTCCTGGCTTACAGGCAGCCATTAGGCTTGTCATGCAATGTAAAGCCTTCTGTTAAGGAAAGAGGAGGAATAAAAAATGACAGGAAAAATGAGGGAAATGGGAAGGTGAGGCAGGCAGACACAGAAAAAGAATGATAAAGGTGAAGGAGTAAGTAGGCAGCACTACATCAAGTGAGTGGATGATGATCACCACCACCTACCACAAGATAATAAAGTACATCAATTAAATCCTTCTCATAGTTTTCACAATCTCTCCCAGACCACTTGCCAGCTCAGCCAGGCAGACAGTTTGATGAACAACACCAACACCAACTCTCTCCCTGCTTGTGTATCAACAGGTCATCTTGCTCCTCAATGCACCTTACAAGATGTTCGTCTCTCGTATCGAACTCTGCAAAGTGTACAAGATCGAGAGCATTGGAGACGCCTATATGGTTGCATCAGGACTGCCACAGCGATGAAAAGGTGAGTAGGTTAGGGTAGAATAGGGCAGGGGAAAGGCAGGAAAAGCAGATATGTTTGGGAAAGAACAAGCAGTGAAAATATGTATCAAGATATATTTTGGCAGCATTGGCAAAGAATTATTTAGCACCAGATCATTTTTCACAGTATGCTCAAATTGTGTATAAATTGCCAAAGGGTACCAAATTATTTGTAGCTTTTAAAAAGTGGAGTTATACCAAAGTATCATTTTTTTTTTTTTTTTTTTTTTTTTTTTTTTTAATGGGGTGGAGTCTAGCACAGATTTTTTTGTCTACGCATGGCAGGTGTGTGGTGTGTCACTGTGGTGCTCGGGTAACTCACTCTCTCCCTCACTAGACACACCCATAGGCTCCACCAACCTGGACCACCTGATATACACTTCACCTGTCTACAAAATCATGAGCCACATGGGCATAGGTAACGTCATGTTGATTGTACACATAAGGCCGCTGACACACTTGCCTGAAGTATGTAATTGACATGGTGAAACAACAGCACTCAGGGAGTGCATACTTCTGCCCAGGTAGCACCACCACCCTTTTTGACCTTGACCTTTGATCTGTTTGTTTCCAAAATTTAATCATTTGTTCCTTTGCTGGTCCTCAATCAGTAATCATTATTTGGTGCAGTTCCATTCACATTTTTCTATAATGTTGCTAACAGTTAGACAGACAGACACACAGACAAAGAGAGCCAAAAACATAACCTCTTTGGCAGAGGTAATGAAGCACAGGGTTAGTGTGTGTGTCTGCACCGCACGAGTTCGGAATATTTTACCATACGAATTGGTCTCATCTTAAACGTCAGGACCAACTGCCTAGCCCCGGGCTTCTACACTCCTCATGGGGCAACATAGGATTGGATGATGGATGGATGGATGGACGAATTGGTCACTCAGAATTGTTCACATCATGCGTGGGATGTGTACTCAGAAGAACTTGGCTTGTGTTGGTCAGTGTTAATGTTATTTTGTTGGTCATCTCCCTCTCTCTCTCACCTCCCTCACAGCTGACAGTATCAGATTATGGAAATATGATAATCTTCACTGGAATATTCAACATTTGAAGCTTACTTCAGTGAAAAATTAGCCTGTAGACCTCTGAAGGTTCCCAGTGGTGAGTAAAAGTTTTGACATGGGCCAAAGTAAGGTACATGAGATATCCCTCAAGATTCACGAGTAAATTCGAGATGGTTTCATAACTCAGACCTTGAAAGGTTCCTCACTGACAACTAATATTGCCAAGCAATTGCCAGACAGTGCTGGTGCATCCCCTAAGCTCATTTGGACATGAACCCAGTGGACTGGAGGCTGAAACTAACCTCTTTTGGAGGACAGGGAGTGAGTTGTGGCTAACATTACACAAACTTTAAGTGCTCAAATAGCTAAGTTAAATCAGAGGTGTAAACAGTGTTCATACCAGAGTCAATTATTTTGTTCATTTTCCACATATCTGGTCCTGTCTGTGCCTCCTGCATATTCATCTGTGTACACATATCATTAAGAATAATAAATTTTTAATGTTATTGAACATGAATGTTTCACTGAGCTATATTGCTGTATTTTTGACATAGCATACTTCAAGTATTTAGTACTGTGCTTGATGAACATCAGCATCACCCTCATTAACACCACCACTGCCAAACATCATCACATCCTAAGCTTATATCAGGACATCACTTCAGCTGTCAGCATAGATTTGGAATGGGTGGAATCACATGTCACAGATGACATGTTTCCTGCTTGTAGTCCATTTTTCAGGGGATAAGGAGGGAGGTGAGGGGTAGAAGAGCTGCCTTGTTATATCAGTGCCACCACAAGAAGGCTTCTCCCTCTGGAAAGGTTATGTGGAGCCTGATAAGGTGCCACTGCTACCTGTGTGGGGCAACAGATGCAACATCCATCCAGTAAAGGGATGGCCCTGCAGGGACAGTTGCTAGTCTGCAGGTGATGGGTCCGTTTGACATTTCAAATTACGGTTACTTAACAGTAAAAACTGTATATGGTTTTAATAACACAATTTCTGTTTGTAGTATAATGTGAATGATAATTAAGGAAAATTCACTGTGAAGTCTGTGGCACCTTGAGTACAGATGAGTGGTTGAGAGTTTGTAGGTAGCTACTGTAGGTTGTATGTGCCAGACTTGCTGTAACCCTAGGCTCATCAGGGCATGAATGCAGTGAGTGCCATAAAGCGGTCATCTGTCTGGTTGCTCCTAGAAATTTTTTGTTAAGGCATAAACCGACCACTGGTAAAGAGAAAGGATGAAGGGAGTCATTGAGAGGTGAGTTGTTGAAATTTAAGTAGTGGAGGGAGGGCAGCATGATGGCAGGGGACAGGTTGACATGGTGATTTGTTCGTAACAAACCCATCATTGATAAAGGTCGATCTATCTATCTATTGCCAGACGCCTTAAACCTGTAAGGGGTGACCACAAACAAATTGCCTTCATGTTGCCCTGTCTCCTGCCATTTTGCCCTGCTCCCAGCTCACACCCCCCTCTCTCATATACCTCTCCACTCCATCCCTCCATTAAGGTGCCTGATATAAATAGACAGGCACATTAGAAAGACAAAGATAGATTAATAGGCAGACAGATGGGCTGACTGATAGACTGCACAGAGGTAAATTCATATAGTCAGTAACTCAGTAGGGTTAAAATAAAATAAAAAGTATTACATAAGTCAGATAGTTAATAGTCATCTTAACCCTCTCATGATGTGTCATAGGGGCCTGTGTTAATAGTTATGTTCCTATGGCCTAATGGGAACTGAATTATTTTGGCATTAGCTGCATTAAAGTATAACCAGTTTAGCTAAGCGTTAAATTGCCATCTTGAATACTATAGCAAAAACTTAATCTGCAGAATTTGGTGCTAGTCACAAAGAACTGTGGGAGGAGTGTAGAGCCAGAGTATTGTATTATTCAAGTTTTCCCAAAATTCGAAGGTTTCCCGCCTGCACCGTTATAACTCCTCTGACAACTGCAAATCCTTCAACACATATAGACACTTGAAGATTTCGGCCGTTAATGAACGTATTTACAGCCGTAGAAAAGATCCTTGCATTAGAAAATATATATATAACTTCTTGCCAAAGTTTTAATTAAACTTACAGGTACAAGAAATGCTTGTATGTAATATATGCAATGTTGCAACATTATTGGAACCAGGTGGTTGTTGACGATGGAGGTTGGGTTCATTGCGGTAGGTGCAGTGTAATTACCTTGTATCGCTAATAATCTGTGTCAGAAACAAAGGGATGATTCGCTCCCTATTACGTAGGTATCTTGTGGTTTTTCTGATGTATAATGAAAATGATTTTACGGATAATGTGAGGAAATTCGTCCGTGTGTAGTCGGCCCAGGTAAGCTGCAGCCAGGTGACAAATGCACACCGTTAAATTTGCTCACACTATCCGTAAAAACATTTCCATTATATATTAGGGGCATCAGAATATAGTCACATAATATGCAGCGAATTATCATAATATTTCAGAGACAGATTATTGACGAAATACGGAAATGGGATGCTCATAATTTTTTTTTTTTTTTTTTTTCCCGTCTTTAACGGGCGATCTTAACATACCAAGTGGATTTTTGCTGTCATTTAGTATATGTGTGTTTCTGTGTGCAAATTAATATTTTATTTTTTATTAATATTTGTAATTTCGAGGATCTTGGGTTAGGTTAGGTTGCGATAACATGTCGGATGAGTCAAAAAGGACCATCAGGGTAAGTTAGGTTAGGTTCCTTTTGTTAAATAGGTTAGGTAGGCTGAGTTTTGTGCCATAGGCACGGTAGTTGCACTACTTGAAGGACTTCGAATTATGATTCGTAGTTATTCAATATAATCGAACAAGATGTGACCTAGCTGTGAGTGGAGGGACTTTTTAAATGATGCAGCTGAGTCAGCAATAACAGTATCATCTGACAGAGTTCCAGAGGTCTATACATCTGATACTGAAAAACCTGTGTGTACACTCGGCTGAAGTGCGGGGCTTGGCCACCTTGAATCTATGGCCCCTGGTGTGAGTTAATGAAGGAAGAGAAAAAAGCTGGCGGTGCAACTGGGGGACTGGCGATGGAAGTTTCTCCAGCATTTAATAAGGTCAGCTCTGATCAGTCTCCCTTTCACAGAATACAGACCCAGGTTTTCAGGCAGTCAGCATAACTGAGTTCAGACAGGCCATTGATTTGCTTAGTCCATCTACGCTGTACAGACTGCAGGAGCCTCAGGTCTCCATGGTAGCCTTTATTCCATACAGTGGAGGCAAACTCCAGGATAGGTCTGATGTGGGATTTGAATAAAGTCAACCTAAAATCTCGGTCACAACAGAGGGTGGACTTCAATAAATTATTTGCGAGTCCTGCTTCCTTTTTTACGGTAGTAGCTGATAGATATTTGTATTACATGGTATTTGAGCCACCCCATTATATCAGTGCCACCATATGAAGGTTCCCTACTCCAGCATCAGTCCCCTGGTATGAGGTTAGTGAAGGCTGTACATAATCCTCCAGTACAGTCTTACCTAATAAGGTATGGAATGACTAGCATCATATTCTGTTGTTAATTTATTTTTAGTTGTAGGGAGAGATGGAAATTTATTCCTAGTTATAATTTACAGTGTAGACAGGATTTTTTATAATTAGTTGTGTACAGTGGAAGAGTTAACCATTACTCCCAGTCCCTCATGCAACAGGTCAACTCTGGAACTGTCTCCCTCTGTATTTCCTGCTAGCGATGATCTCTAGTCTTTCAAACGCAATGTGTCCATGCATCTTGAAATGGTCGGATCTTGAATTTGGCTCGCTTTTTTTATTTTATTTTATTTTTTTTTTTTTTATTTTTTTTAAGAAGTAACAGTTTGCAGGCTCCTGGCCTTTAGTTCCTTCTTCCAAGCATAAAAAAAAAAATACACACACACACACACACACACACACACACACACACACACACACACCCCTTGCTGGTGCAGTGGTAATGTTCCCGCTTGCCAACTGGTGGACGGGAGTTCGCGCCTCGCTCAGGTTGCGAAAAGTTTCACTGACGAAGTGGGTGGTTACTGTCCCCCTTGAGCAAGGGGACGGGTGTGTGCGTGTGTGAAGGTCACAGCCTTGCCCTTAGATCGGACTATATGAGCTCTCAGCTTCCTTCCGGGAGGGTAAAAGCTGACCATCACGACCATCAAGTGATCCTGACCGACCCGGTGAATTACACAAATTAACCTCATAACCTAGGCTCAAAACATCATTACATCATTAGCAATATCAGCAGGAAGATACTGTATTGTGTATGTACTGCACTTCATTCATGTCATAAACAATCTGGTACGTCATGCCTTGTATCCAGTAACCCTGTTTCTATAGTCATTTCACCTTAACTTGGCCCAGATATTAATGAACAGTGTAGTACTTTTTCTCCTTTATTAGTCACTTTCCATGGTCCTTTGGCATTTACTTGACTCAGATTTACAAGGGCAGTACAGAAATTTTCTCTCTTTAATCATCTGGTTAGTTTCCATCTTGTAGTCCTTCCACCTAAGCTTGGCTCAGATTTACACAAAGTAGCTATTGTGTTCAATGATATTATTTTTAACTTATTTTTGCTATCGGTGATTTTTGTTTGGTTTAGAGGTGACCTTTGTCAGTGAAGTGGTGGTTGTTGCTTTGGGTTGGTGATACAGGCTTTACATGTGACCTTGATACTACTCTGTTGTTTTGAAAAAGCATTAGGTTAACTTCTTAGGTGATCCTCAGTCTTTAATTATTGTTGTGAGGGTGGCAGGCATAAAGATAGGAGTTTATTTGATGGCACTGCAGTCCAACCTTGTCACCAACACTTGAAATAAGCTGGACATGCAGGTTATACATTGTGTACCATATATTTATGTTGCCTGCCACAGAGAGGTTAGGGTAAGGATGACCAACCTCATTTACTCTGAAATGGCTGGGATAAGTAAACCTCAACTGTCTCTCAAATATAAGCTCTCACTGGCCTCATCCTACTGCAGTGCGGTAACCCATTAGGCATCAGCTATGCTCAGTTTATTTTATCTAGGTGTAAACTTGCCATCTCTCAATCTTGAATGTTGAGGATCATGATCAGTAAAATATGGTGCTAATAATAAAGGCCTATGGAAAGGATGTTGAACCCTAGTACTGTTGACATCTAAAGGTTAGGTTACGTTTAGGTACTTGCCAATGTTACGTAGAAGTTCGGGGAGATTTAGAGGCTTGGTGATATATTTAAGACATCCTAAAGTGTAGAAATAGGGGTGAAATTTTAATGTTTCCCTAAGTTTTTTAGTAAAAATGCACCGTCACTTAAATCAATTTTGTGGGAAAAAATTCACTCCAGCGTACTTTCTGGAGTCTTTATTAGCACCAGGGCCCAAAGGTATCTTTACCAGGAACTGCGCCTGAAGACTGGGTGAGAAAGGATCCACTGAAGTAGGAGGGTTTTATCACTGGCAGAATTGCTTAATGAGTGGATTAGAGTTGGAAGGTTATTTTAATGTGATAATGTATACAGCACAGACTTTATTTTCAGTTGTTGGTCCTGTCCTTGGAGAAGATGCACACGCTGCAGGAGAGGATTTGGACACCCAGAATCGTCTGCTTCCTGCTTTGCCTCCTACTCTGCTGGCTGCTCTGCTCCATCCTGAAGCCAGACATCTGATGACAGAATCAGTTACGGTAAGTCTTCTTAATGTTTTGTTACATTTTATATGTAGCAAGCAGACCGTATTACAGTAATGCCTCAATAGATGATACCCCTAGATGTGATACCCCCCCGGCTTAACGATTGAGGTAGAAATACCACCATACGCCACCTAACGATGGCCAAACACTGGTTTAACAATGGCTTTGATATGTATATATATATATATATAATTTTTTTTTTATGATAGTCTAAAATTGTGTGTTTAGGTTGATTTATAAACTGTTTTTAGATTTAATGTATTGTAGTTATGAAAAATTTTTCGACTATCTTCTACGATGGAACACATTCTTTTCACTTGTCCTTTCTCTGAAATCTCCATTCTAGGTTTCAGTGTTCACCACCATCTTTGGCCCTCCTCTCTTTTCACTGATCCACCTGGTGAACAAGCCTATATCTTTTCTATCCTTAATGTCCTAGAGCAGTTTGTTCAGTACCCTACCTGTATCCCTGACTGCCTTGGAGAGAGCTCCAACATAATTGACCTGACTTCTTCTTTACAACATCCTTCTGTGTACGCTGTTAATCTTTCCTTTATGTTGGGCTCCTCCGATCACAGCCTTATTACCTTGACCTGTCCTATGGTTCCGGTACGGCCTGTGGATCCCCCAAAGAAACGTCAACTGTGGCACTTTGGAGCTCTGAATTGGGAGGCCCTCAGGCAGTACTTATTTGATTTTCCCTGGAATAATTATTGCTTCCTCGGCAGGGAGCCATCTGAATGTGCCTTGCGCATTACGGAGGTCATTCTCTCGGACATGGAAGCATACATTCCCTTTTCATATCCTTTGTCTAATGCAAGAAAGCCTTGGTTTAATCACGCTTGTTCTAATGCTGTCCGCAACAAGGAGAGGGCCTATGAAAGGTACCAGAGCCAACCCACCCCCAAATCACATCTTGTTTATGTTTCTGACTGAAGTCGTGCTAAGTCTGTTCTTTGCCCTGCTAAAAATAATTTCATCCGTACTAAATGCTCTCAACTTTCCAACTCGAATTCTTCCCGTTCCTTCTGGCACCATGCCAAAAAACTTTCAAACAACTTTACCTCATCCGTAGCACGGGCCTAACAGGGTAGTACTCCCGAGGGGAATGGAAATGCTGGTGATAGGGAGAGCTGGAGCTCCTGTTTCACTAGCTATCTAACCATCCCCCTTTGCTGACCTTTTCAGTGTGACAGTAACATGGAGAGTAGACCAGCATACTCTCCCAAACATTTCCTCTAACTATCAATGCACTACACCACATGCACTTTACATTTCACACAACGTATCCCACTACGTTACAGGGGTTGGCGCCAGCAAGGGCATGCGGCCAGAAAACTTTGCCCCCGCTACCTAGTGGCGGACTTCTGGGGGGAGGCGTGGCGGGAGTTCCGCCGGCATAGATCATGAGTCCGGGGCGAGATGGGGCTCGGGCCTGTGCTAGAGGGTACAGGGCATTGCGGTTCCCAGGCTGCCGCTTCCGCCCAATAGAGAGGGGCCCGAACCTGGGAGTAGCGCCCCAGGAGGCTGCCCTATCAGTGGGTGTATAATGGCGGGATAGTTGCAGTGCCAAGACGCGCTTGGAGGGTGTCCCTGCAGCTGTCCTGGCGGGGTGCCCCGAGGCCACTACCACAGCCACTGGTAAGCTGGTGGGCTAGGGGTCCCAGATCCATTGCCTAGACCTGGGACTGTGCAGTGAGTGGGACCTGTGCTGTGTCTGTCCCCCTTTATTAATACTGAAGATGACAAAACAAAATAAGTTTCAAAGCAAGCCTTAGGACAGTAAATCACCCATGGGGATGAGGGTGGGTTCATGGAATGTGGGAAGTTTGAGGGGAAGAGCAGGGGAAGTCGTTGAGATATTCAGTAGGAGGTGGGTGGATGTGGCGTGTTTGCAGGAAGTCCGGTACAGGGGTGGATCAGCCAGAAAGATTGTTGGGAAGGACTGTTGCTATAAGTTGTTTTGGCAGGGGAGGACAGATGGATATGGAGGTGTTGGTGTGATTGTTGCGGAGAAATTTGGAATATGTTATGAATGTTTTGAGAGTAAGCGATAGGATATTGGTAGTGAAAATTCTGTTGGGAAGAAAGGTATCTGCGATTATATTGCCATATGCTCCACAGGCAGGATTGGATGAATCAGAGAAAGATAGATTTTGGGATGATTTAATACGTGTAGTGGGTGGTATGCGGGATGATGAGATAGTGATTTTGGGAGGGGACTTAAATGGTCATGTAGGTGAAGCAGCACGGTTATGAAGGAGTGCATGGGGGATGTGCGTATGGTCTAAGGAATGCAGAAGGGGAAAGGATACTCAAGTTTGGGGAGGCAACGGATATGATTATGTGCAACACATATTTTAGGAAAAGAGACAGTAGGTTAATTACATATGAGTCTGGGGGAAATAGCAGTCAGATAGATTATTTTCTGGTTAGGAGGGCCGATAGGAGGTTAGTGAGGGATGTTAAAGTTATAGGAAGTGAGGAGTGTGTGCAGCAGCAGAAACTGTTGATTTGTGATATGGTGCTTAAAGTACAAGTGATGAAAAAGAGGACTTATGTACCTAGGAGGAAAATATGGAAGCTGAAAAACCAAGTAATAAGGGATGCCTTCTATAGCGAGTTGAGGAGAGTGGTGGCTGAACAGGGAGCTGTAGACAGAGGCGTTAATGAACAGTACAGAGCCCTCAAGAACAATTTCTTGAGAGTTACTGATGTAACATGCAGCTGGACAAGAGGACCACCAAGACATAAAGTAACTTGGTGGTGGGATGAGGGTGTAGAAGCTGCAATTAAGGAGAAAAGAAGGCTTTTCTGGGAATGGAAGAAGGGTGTTAGCAAAGAGGAATATTTGGCTGCCAAGCGTAGGGCTAGAAGAGATTTATACAGGGCAAAGTCTGAGTCACAGAGACAATTACTTGATAACCTAAATCATGGGGAAAGGAAAAATATATTTAGGGTGGCAGGTCAGGTGAAGAGGGATAATCGGGATATCATAGGTGAGCAGTGTGTGAAGAATGATGAAGGAAGGGTAGTGGTGAACAGTGAGGATATTAAAGATGCATGGAGAGAGCATTATAACCGGTTGTTGAATGAGGAGTTTGACTGGGACAGGGAAGGTTTGGAGCCAGCAGATCCAGTGTCTGGCCCTTGGCCTTTGATTGATACTGCTACTGCGAGTGAGGCAATAGGCAGGATGAGGGTGGGGAAGGCAGCAGGTGTGTCTGGGTTGACTGCCGAAATGTTGAAGGCCTCAGGCGATATAGGGGTGAGTTTAGTCACTGACCTGATAAATAGGATTATTTATGAGTGTGTTGTCCCAGATGATTGGCTGAAGAGTGTAATTGTAAATGTGTATAAAGGGAAGGGTGATGCCCTGGAAAGAGGAAATTATAGAGGTATAAAGCTTTTAGATCAGATAATGAAGGTAATGGAGAGAGTTTTAGAAGGTATGATTAGAGAAAGAGTGAATATTGATGAGATGCAGTTCGGGTTCATGCCAGGTAGGGGGACCACTGATGCCATATTCATTGTTCGACAGCTTCAGGAAAAATATATTGGTAGGAGAAGGGACAATCCCGCACTGAACAACAGAAAGGACGACTTACTCTACACTAACGGTAGAAGGGGGGGACTGAGGCAGAACACGCCCGTGATCAAACAGGCAGCACACTGTACGTTAGAATTACACAAAGGATGATGAAATCATAGGCTATGTAACACCTCCCCACAAAGAAAAAAGAAATTTACAAAGGAAATTTCTTATTACTCTATAACAATCTGTAAACCTACTTATGTACCTAGCCTTTCCGATCTTGTCTATGCAATCTTCCACGCGAGGGAGAGGGTAAGTGTCTGTTTTGGTTATCTGATTAACACGTCTGTAGTCGATGCAAAGCCGCTGTGACCCACCCGGCTTAGGTACCAGTGACAGGAGAACTCCACTCGCTCTGGCAGGGCTCAGTCATCTTGTGGTCCAACAGGTAGCCAAGCTCCTTCTGGATGAGAGGAACTTTCACTGGGTTCAGACGGTAAGGAGGCAATTTAATTGGCTTTGCGTCTCCAACATCGACATCATGCATCAACACAGTGGTTCTTCCTGGAGTGGCACGGAACACTTGCGTGTACTCCTGCAGTAATGCCAAAAACTCTTGCCTTTCCTCGGGAGGTAGATGAGAAAGCTTAGTCTGGAGATCATTCATGATATCAGGATTCTTCCCCAAACTATCACTCAGGCTCATACTGCATGGGAGAGCTTCACTTGCAGACTCGGGCGGAACAGCTACAGTGCAGACTGGATTATTTTCGTCCCGCCTGTGATATAACTTTAGCATGTTGATGTGACAAAGTTGCTTGTTCTTTCTACGATCTGGTGTGGCGATGACATAGTTGACATCACTGAGTTTCTTCACGAAATAAGGACCACTAATTGGCTTGAAGAGGTCGCCCATGAACTGGTAGCAGAATCAAAACCTGATCTCCTGGCTGAAAGTGGCGTAACCTGGACTTCTTATCATACCAAGTCTTCATCTTCTCCTGAGCAGCTCCTAAATTCTCTCTCGCCAGCTGTAAAGCAGTGGACAGCCGTTCTTTGAACTTCATCACATACTCCAGCAGGTTGACGTCATCTTCATCTGACAGCCAGCATTCCTTGAGTAGCTTAAGGGGTCCTCTTACTTCATGGCCAAACAGTAGTTCAAAAGGTGAGAAGCCCAGTGATTCATTTGGAGATTCTTTTGCAGTAAATACAACGAATGGAAGACCTTTATCCCAGTCTTTCTGATGTTCCAAACAGTATTTCTTGAGCATCGATTTGAGTGTTTGATGATATCTCTCCAACGCTCCTTGGGTCTGGGGATGGTAAGCTGAAGACGTGATCTGGGTGATGCCCAACTCTTTCAGAGACTGCTTGAAAACATTTGACATGAAATTACTTCCCCGGTCTGACTGTACCTCCTTGGGCAGACCAAACTTTGTGAAGAACCCTAGCATTTCCTTAACCACGTTCTTTGCTGAAATATTTCTAAGTGGAATGGCTTCAGGATAACGAGTAGCCATATCAATCAGGGTCAACACATAAGAAAATCCTGAAGAAGTCTTAGGAAGAGGGCCCACAATATCCACCAACACACGGGTGAAAGGCGCCTCAAAAGGAGGAATGGGAACTAGAGGTGCAACCTTTTTGATCTGATTACACTTCCCCACAACTTGACAGGTGTGACAAGACTTACAATACCAGGAAACATCCCTGAAGATACCTGGCCAGTAGAAGTGTTTCAAAATGCGTGCCACAGTTTTCCTCACTCCAAGGTGTCCTGCCAAACTGGAATCATGAGCCACTCTAATGATATCCTGCCTACAAACACGAGGGATGACAACTTGGTGTACAACCTCCCATTCACAGTCGGCTGATGCTGTTGGGGGTCTCCACTTCCTCATAAGTACTCCTGACTTTATATAATAACAAGTAGAAGCACCGGCTGACTCTTCTTCACTGTAAGCAGAGTTAGCTAGACCTTTCAACTCAGGGTCAGCAACCTGCAACTCAACCAACTCTTGACGAGACAAATTATCAACACTACGGGGTACTGCCTCATCTGGTGAGTGGTCCAAATTAGCAAGAAAAGTGTCAGCTAGGATAACATCATCATCATCATTATCCTCTAAATCACCAGTAACTTTAGACTTAGCCCTAGTGACAGCACATGCAGGGAACACATCAGGGACACCACAATCCTGGGCCGCAGCCACTGGCTAACTAGACAACTGAGGAGCTGGACACACTTGACTTCCACCAATATCATTTCCAAGTAAGAAAGTTACACCTGACATTGGGAGTGTCTCAACCAACCCAACCATAACAGAACCATTAACAAAACCAGACTCTAAATTCACTCTGCACAGAGGGACAGAGAAGTAATTATTCCCTACACCTTGTAAGATTACAGTTTCATCAGAGGAATTAACATTAGAGCCTAGAACACTGGTCAGCATAAGGGATCGGCAAGCACCTGTGTCACGATATATTTTAACTGATTTCCTGTCATTACTGTCCAGAGGACTGACAAAACCATCAGACAGGAAATTAGCACATGAACTCTTGAGAGTGTCACCCACGTTACTGCTCAAAAGAGGAGCTCCATCATGAGAATTTAATTTACCCCTCAAAGCAGGTTCAGTTAACTCGGTTAAAGAAATCTGGGAACTCTCAAGGGTGGACACTAGACCAATTGACTGAATATTTAAAGACTCCTTTTTGTTCACATCACGCTGTCTCCTGAAACATCTCTCAGTAGTATGACCAAGCTTACTACAATAAGTACATTTACTTTTCTGAAATCTAGAGGTGAAGCTGGTATTTACTTCCTGAGAAACATCATCTTTATTCTCTTTCCTGTTACCTGTACTCTGAGTAGAGGCAACATACTTACTCTCAGCTTTCCCTTTTTCTTTAGAATATCTCTTGTGAGTGAGAACATATTCATCAGCTAAAACTGCAGCATCAGACAAATTATCTATTCTTTTCTCATATTTTGTTTTTGTTGATTTGGAAAAGGCCTTTGACAGAGTCCCTAGAGAGGTGGTGAAGTGGGCAATGAGAAAGCTTGGCTTGGAGGAGTGGCTGGTTAGGGTGGTTATGGCCATGTATGTGGGTGCTCACACCCAGATGAGAGTGAATGGAGATTTGAGTGATGAGTTTTCCGTGAATGTTGGTGTGCATCAGGGGTCAGTCTTGAGTCCCATGTTGTTTATCATGGTACTTGAAGCCCTTTCACGTGACTTTAGAAACGGACTCCCGTGGGAGTTGTTGTATGCTGATGATTTGGTGTTGATTGCAGAGAATGAAAGGGAGGCGGAGGAAAGGTTTAGGAAGTGGAGAGATGGTATGGGGCAAAAGGATTTAAGGGTAAATGCAGATAAAACAAAAGTGATGATATCTAGGGTTGGTGGCAGTACTGTCAAAGACGAGGGAGAGTGGCCATGTGCAGTTTGCCACAAGGGCATGGGAAGTAATTCCATCTTGTGCGGTGTATGTGATAAATGGGTGCTTAAGAGATGTAGTGGTATCAGAGGTAGACTGCGAGATAATGCTGATTTTATGTGTACGGCGTGCCGGGGTGAGCAGGTGGAGATTGTCAGACGTGAAAGGATTGAACTTGCTGGTGAATCTCTTGAGTGTGTGGAAGAGTTTGTTATTTGGGAGACATGTTGTGTGCTGGAGCTGGGGCTGGAGCTAGCTCTGTGGCTAGGGTGAGAAGTGGTTGGAAGAAGTTCAGGGAGCTCTTGCCTCTCCTGACATTGAGAGGGCACTCCCTACGTGCTAAGGGGTCTTTGTATGCAGCATGTGTTAGGAGTGTAATGCTGTATGGCAGTGAGACCTGGGCAGTGAAGGAGGAAGATATTCGCCGGCTCAGATGTACAGAAATGACAATGATTAGGTGGATGTGCAGTGCGGTCCTGTGTCCAAGGCCTGGAGGGGCTGGGTTTACAATGGAAGAGTTGAGAGGTAGGATGGGACTGGAGTGTATTGGTGTTGTGATGAGGAGAGGTAGATTGAGGTGGTTTGGACATGTGGAGAGGATGGGGGATGATAATTGGGTGAGGAAGGTGAGAAGTGTTAATATTGGGGGTGGGATTATGAGGGGTAGACCGAGAAAGACATGGGACGAGGTCATTAAGTGTGACCTTAGGGTTAAGGGACTGAACAGGGAGGCTGCAATGGATCGTGCAGCGTGGAGAGCCGCCATTAGGTGACCAAGGCCGACACATGCAAGCATGTTGGAGCCTTTAAAAACGAAATGAAACGAAACGAAACGATCCTTCCCTCCTCTTTTCTACTGTGATGCCTTTGTGCCTATTTCTTCTACTGATAAAGTAGATCTCTTCGCTCAGACTTTCTCTTCCTGTTCCACCTTAGACGATTCCAGTGCTGTTCCTCCATCACTTCCCCCCTCTGACTTCCTCATGGCTGACATTAAAATTTCATCAGGTGATGTATTTTCTGCCATCACTGGCCTTAATACTAACAAGGCATATGGGCCTGATGGAGTCCTTCCTGTTGTCCTCAAGAGCTGTGCTTCTGTGCTTATACCCTGCTTAGGCAAAATCTTTCGCCATTGTCTTTCAACTTGTACCGTTCCATCTTGCTGAAAGTTTGCTTTCATTCAGTCAGTCCCAAAGAAGGGTGACCATTCCCAATCCTCTAACTATGGTCTTTTTTTTTTTTTTTTTTTTTTTTTGCTCGACTCTGGGCATAGGCTTCACATCCTGTCTCAAAGGTTTTCAAGTCAGTTCTTAGCAGAATAATTTTAAAGCATCTTTCCTAGCACAACCTTTTTTCTGATCATCAGTATGGGTTCCGTCAGGGACGCTCCACTAGCGATCTTGTCACCTACCTTTCAGACTCCTGGTCATGCTCCTTTCGGGACTTTGGCGAAAGCTTTGCCATTGCTTTTGACATCTCAAAGGCATTCAATCGAGTCTGGCATAAATCTTTAATTTCCACACTGCCCTCTTACGGTTTCTATCCTTCTATCTGTGCCCTCATCTACAGCTTCTTTTCTGGTCCTTGTATAGCTGCTGTTGTAGATGGCCATCGTTCTTCTCCTAGATCTATCAACAGTGTTGTTCCTCAGGGCTCTGTTCTATCACCAACTTTCTTCCTTTTATTTGTCAGTGACCTTCTAAGCTATACATCTAACCCTATACACTTATACACTACTGATTCCACCCTTCACCTTTCCATTCATTTCTCGCAACATCCATCTCAGCAGTTACTTCAGCAAACAACGGATGAGGCTGTGGCACACTTAACGTCTGACTTGGCGTGTATCTCTGACTGGGGTAATCTTGTTTTTAATGCATCAAAAACTCAGTTTTTACGCCTGTCAGCCTGACACAATCTTCCACAGGAGTACCCACTAATGTTTAATAATATCCAGCTCAGTCTTACATCATCTTTGAGCATCCTTGGGGTTTCATTCACTCGGGACTTATCTTGGAAAGATCATATTGTATCTCTTGTTAGATCTGTTTGCGAGAGATTGGGTGTGCTAAGCCGACTTCGTAACCATATAGCCAGATTATGGTGCCTGGTGGTTTAGTGGGTAATTAACCCCTAAATTAATTAATCCCTAAAGTACTATTAGAATCAATCGATCATTTTCCAGAATTTCCCTTGATGCCTAATAGAATCGATAGAGGAGTCTTTGTAAATAACTGCGAACACTAGGCTTCGGCCCGATTGTGACATATATCGATGCAAACCAATGAGAACTAAGTCCTGAGTAGGGAAGGGGAAGGATCCAGGCCGCTACCCATGGTGGGGGGGAGTGATTGCCCTACCGCCCTCTTGCCACTTACTTCTACCCCAAACCTTTTGTTCCCTCTACCCCTCCGTCACTTTTAACTGGACTCACAGCTCCTACCAACTCTGTAAACCTGATTTTACTACATTTCCTCCACCTTCCTCCCTCATTCTCCCCCCTCTACCCATTCATACTCCCTCCACCTCCAGCTACTTTCTTGCTGTGGCTACTTGGTAAGCGTTTCACCCATGAAAATGATATATACATTGTCTGATGTGTAAAATCAAGGTCTTTCATTCTATAATACCAAAATTAATGTTGGTGCAATTTTTTTTTTTTTTTTCTCTCCCCATATGCAAGGGTTGCTAGTGTCAGTTTTTTATGATCTTTGACAGGCTATAGCTCAATAACCAGTTAGTCTAGAATGCTCTGGTTTGCGGCATATGGTGTGTAAATTCAAGCTCTAAAGCTTGGGCATAAAACTTTTTAATTCTGTACAAGCTGAAAAATCGGCTCCATATACAGGTTTTCAGGGAAGTTCAGTCGATCAAATTGCACATCCGAGGGGTTAAGGCACTTCAATCAGATTGAGCCTGTGTAAGTTTATATCCAAGGGTTGGTTGGGGTTATTGCTCACGTAATGCCACTCAGGGATGAGTGAGGTTGGCCTTTCTCCTCTTGAATGTCAGGACCAACTTGCCTAGCCCCAGGCTCCCACACTCCTCACGGGGCAACATAGGGTTTTATGATGGATGTACTTATTATTACATCTCTGTGGTACTGGCAAGGACGCTTTGACTCAGTGGCACTAGCAGAACAGGATGTGTGAGTGTGTGTGTGTTAGTTTAAGCATATACAAGGGGGAAGGGGACATTGCAGTGTCTTATGGTGTAGTATCACTGCATGGTTTTTGCTCAGACCTGTTATGCATTAAAGAGAGAGAGAGTAGTAGCAAACTAAGTTATATATAAGTTGGGAACAACATGCACAGAGATTCATTGGTGTATCATTTCCAAGGCACCCTGGAGGTAGACACGTGGGCTTTGTGTGTGTGTGTGTGTGTGTGTGTGTGTATCACCAGTAGGCCTAATCTACTGTCTGGCATGATTGATTTATTTTTCCTAAAGGTACAGTTCTGTTTTTATAAGGGTTAGGTTTATCGTCAAAGCATTTGTAGAGGCTCTAAAATGCCTGCTTGTGTTGTCCATGGTCACCTAATGGTGTCTGTCCTTACTGCATGCTGCGTGATCTCTGGCAGTGTCTTTATTCAGTCCCTTATTTCTGAGGTCACAGTTTATGACCTTAACCCAGTAGTAGTAGTAATATTTGCAACCCAAGGCTTATCTGAGAAAGAAACCACTGTACTGTCCATTTTGGTTGCCATTCATATAGATACTGTCTGTAATGTGGCATCGTTGTACAGAAGTGAAAGTGATGCATTTTCCATTATTTTTATATTAGATGATGATGATATTAATTTTGCTTTAATATAAGTAGAGCATTTCTTTGAACAGAATCTCCAGGTATTAAGTGGAAGCATGGTTGGGCATTTCTTTGAACAGAATCTCCAGGTATTAAGTGGAAGCATGGTTGGGTAGTCAGTATATTATGTTTGATTCTGTCAGGGCGTTAATCTCAGCTTTGCCTGTGTGTACTTGTAGCTGAGTGTCCCCAAATGAGGGAAATATAGAAATCAAAGGCATCAGAATCAATATGGGATCTTCCTTTCTCTGCAGTTATTACAGCCAAGCATTTTTTCACAGGAGAGGCAGCAGAGTGGAACATGGTGGAGACTGTCCATGGAGGACAGCACCACAGAGACTAAGGCAAGGCAGGACCACCACCAGGAGGAAGGTGCTGCCAGGGAGTCCATTTCCTCAGTGTTCAAGACCATCTCCATCAAGTCTGCCACCACCCCAGAGAAGGATGCCATGAAAAGGTATGCTGGAGAGAGGGATGCCACAAGGGGGGGTACCAAAAAGAAGGTTGCCAGAGAGAAGGATTGCAAAGGGAGGTATACCTCATTCTCCCCAAAGGAAACCAGTGCAGGCAATGCTAGAGAGAGGGATCCCAAAGGGAGGTATACCCCAAATAGGGATGCCACAATCTCCCCAAAGGTCCTCTCACCTAGACCCCTGGAGGTCAATGCAGGCACTGTGTGTGTGTGTGTGAGTGTTTGTTTAGGGTCCGGATTCTCGATGTTTGTGGAGGTTCCCTAACACCTCTTCCTTGATTTATTTTTCACATTACCTGTTAACATCCACCCATTTTTTTTAATCTTTTAAATCTGGATATAGATAGCATGAATAACACACAGGAATATATTAAGGGGGCAGAATCAGAAATAAATCGGCAAGGAAGAGGTGTTAGTAAGCTTCCTAACCTCACCAAAGTATCACCTAAGGAATCAAACACCATTTTCTTATTGATTTATTCTTGATTCTGCTCTGTTACTGTATTTTTGTGTTATTCATGCAATCTATGGCAATATTAAAAGATGAGGCAAAAAAGAGGATATTAATGGGTAGTTTGGAAAGTAAATCGCTAAGGAGGAGGTGCTAGGGAACCTCGTAGCTAATGAGAACACCGGCCACTGCCTCCTCAGGTGTATTTATAGGCCTGGTATTGTATTTTTAAGATTGTATTTTGAGGTACAGTAACCTCACTATAACGGACTAGAGGTACAGTAAAACCTCACTATAACGGACTAACTGGGGCCCAAGCCATTCCAAAAAATGCGAAATTCCGATAAAAGCGACATCCGAACTTTTTACGATATATCAGATATTAGTCTGGATTGTATGAACGATTTTCAAACTGTTTTGTGTACGACTGCGGTACTGTACTGTGTTATAACTTCACTACGGTACAATAATCAAATAGTATAATATATACAGTATAATAATACTGTACTGTACACCGATAAACATGTCTCTTATTTACCTTATTGTGGTAAACATAGCTGAATTGGTCTGGCAGTCTGGACTACTTCTGGCTTTATCGGACTTTTTCCGATATACTGTATAGGAATTTAGTCTGGTAGCTCCTAGAATCCGTTAAAGCGAATTCCGGTCTATTGAAGTCCGTTATATCAAGGTTTTGCTGTCTTGTATTTATTTTGGGCTGTTGTATTTGGAGGTACAGTATTGTATTTTTTGGCTATTGTATTTTTAAGGTATTTTAGGCTATTGAATGAGGAGAGCAAGAGGGTGGAAGTGGTGACTGTGTTCAAGAGTGTTAGGTATGCTGTGATGGCATTGTGTGAAATGAAGATGAAAGGGTGCGAAATGGAGGAGTGGGAGGGTGTGAAATGTGTAAGATCCGGAATGAATGGGCGAGGAAGATGCAAGGAAGGAGTTGCTTAATTGATGAATGAGGTGTAGCAGAGTGGAATGAGAGACTACAAATGTGTCAGTTCAAGGTGTATGTATGTAAAGTTCAAGTTTGAGAAGGTTAAAGTGGCAGTGATTGTAGCATATGCAAAATGTGAGGACCTGGAGTGAGAGAGAGAAAGATAGATTTTGGAATGAGCTGGATGAAATAGTGGGAGAAATGCCCAGGAACTACAAGGTGATCATAATGGGAGATATGAATGGAAGAGTAGGCACTGGTCCTGAGGATGACATAATGGGTTGTTATGGAGTTCCAGGAGAAAATGACATGGGAAGCGACTAAAGGATATGTGTCAGGAGAGGAGGTTGTGCATTTGTAACTCGTTTTTCAAACACAAAGATGCATATAAATATACATAGTATAGAGGAAACGGAGATCATGTTGAAAGAAGCCTGATTGATTACCTGCTTGTAGAGAGGTTATGATGGGAATGGTTGCGGATACAACAGCCGTGAGAGTATGATGTGGAGGTCTGTCTGATCATGTGATTGTGGTATGCAAGATCAAGCTGAGAGGAGTGAGATGGATCAGGAGAGAGAGGAGCAATCAGGGAGAAAGACTGAAAGTTGAGAGGCTGAGGATCAAAGAAATGGCAGATGATTACAGGACCAAAGTAGAGGAAGAGTTAGAAACAGTGAACTTGAATGAAATGGATCTGGACAGCCTGTGGAATGCATATATATAGGGATTGCTTAGTTTGGAATGCTAAAGTAGTGTGTAGTGTGGCAAGAGTAACAAAAAAGAAGAAAGTATACAGCATGCTGGGATGAGGTTAAGAGGGCAGTGGAGGAAAAGAGGAAGAAGTGGCTAAAGTGGTTACAGGATAGGGGTTCTGTTGAAACAAGAACTGAGTATATTGAGAGCAAGGAGCACATAAAGAGACTAGTGAAAAGGAAAAAGGAGGAGGTAAACGATGATCTGAGAAGAATAATGAATACGAACTACTCTGAAAATAGGAAGTTATTCTGGAAAGAGGTGCGGAAATGTTGAAGTGAAAGTGGAAAGAAATGTGATGGTGTGAAGGATGCAGGTGGTAGATGATTAACCCCGGCACTGTGCACAGCCATTTACCTGGTACACTGGCGGTGGTTGTGATCACACAAGAGCAAGTTAGGAGTTTGATCATCTGCCATGTTGTCTGAGCCACCAACATGGTCTGACTTAGTGGCAGTTTCAATTCTGTGGTAGGGCTTAGTGGTAATTGAGATTATGCAGTCTGGCTTGGTGACATTTCTGATTATGCAAAGTCTGGGTTAGTGACAGTGTAGAACTTGTGGTAATGGTTATGTGCTGTACTGTACACTAGTTTACTGGCCCCAGAAGAGAGTGTGTGTGTGTGTATGTGTGTGTGTGTTACCACCAAGGACCAGGGGTAATATGTGAATGGATGTTAATTTAGTGCCTTTTTTACCTTTTTGTAGTTTTCAACCATAAAGTGTTGTGAAATGTTTTTAAATATTGACTTTTTTTTTTTCTTTCCCCATGAACTTGAATTCTAATTTTATACTTGTTGCCAGTAGGTTTTAATGTTGCTGTTACCTGATGATTTGGTCTCTGACACCACATGATTTAATTCAGCTTGAATCACTCTGACTGAAAGCATTAATGCCCACTATACTTTACAGACACTGACTTGACTTCCAGACATGGAACCACATTAGCCTAGATATAAAAGCCAAGGGTTTACTGTATGGTTGCTGACAACATCTGTGTGGAATTAATTCATCATTCCCTGTGGCCTCCACCCTCATGGTAAGTGTCAAGTGTGATTCCTTTTTGTACATCAGGTGATCTTGATTTTATGAAGATGGAATGATTATTTGGCAGCTTTTTGTGATTGTGAGGTTGTTCTGGTGCCCACATCGTTTCCCATAACGAGTTGTAGTTTCACACTATTGTTATGTATTACATACAAAGTTGTTTATTCATAATTAACCATGTGTAATATGGTGTGAATGATAAGCAACCAAACACCATTTCTTTGTAAAGTGTGGCTTGGGATAGGATGCGCAACCAGACAGCCTTTTTCAATCAAAACAACCTAGGGTAAAGGGAAGGCGTTAGAGAAATATGAATTTTATATATGTTTAAAGTCTTGGGGAAATATTTACCTTGCTGGTATACTTTAATATAATCAATAATATTTTATTGAGGTGTATAATATGCATGGTAAAGTTGTGATGCTTCTATTCATGTATAAATCCCAGTTGTCTGTGGGGTTTGGCATCTCTAAATATATTGACCTCAGCGCCACTCCCAGAGGGGACGCTGACCAGCTAGGGCAGAACGCACGTAACATTCAAACGAGAGGGACGTATATACTCTGGGCTCTCTCAGTGTCGCAGTTGTATCTTTCTGTGGCCAATAAAGAGAGATAAATCTGCTCAGTTTTCAGTTCACCTTCACACTCTACCTACTTCTACAATTCCTTCAACAGGATCTACACCGATTCCCACCATCTGCAGTGTGTGAGAAAGACATTTGGTGGAGAGTGTCAGCCGGAAGTCACTTCGACCAGGCGCAACATTATTAACCTTGCTTGGAACAGTGAGGTCATGTCCAAGCTGATATATAATTATTGATCAGCTGTGGGGTTCCAATAAGCTTATATATTAGTGACCAGTTGAGGAATTCATACAAACCGACACAAGGTGGAATCAGGATTTGAAGGGCTTGAATGGTCAGTGAATGAGAGTGTGACTCATTTAATTAAGGGTCCAATGTGATTCATTTTTATACACCAGGTGGTCATGATTTGTTGTAGGTACAGGTGTAAGGATCATTTTGCAGCATTGAATGTGAGGTGTAATCAGGATTTGAGGGCTTGAATAGTAAGTGAATGAAAGTGTGGCCCATTTGCCATGCTGTTGATACTTCTCTCTCTGTCAGTCTTTTTCTTGTACTGTGGACCCTGCCTCATCCCATCCTTGGGGTGGAAAAGAGGTTATTCCTGCTTCTGTAAGCTCTCTAATCTCCTTTACACTTACCAACCCTCACCATTTTTCATCACACACACACACACACACACACACACACACACACACACACACACACACACACACACACACACACACACACACACACACACACACACACACACACACACACACACACACACACACACACACACACACACACACACACACACACACACACACACACACACACACACACACACACACACACACACACACACACACACACACACACACACACACACACACACACACACACACACACACACACACACACACACACACACACACACACACACACACACACACACACACACACACACACACACACACACACACACACACACACACACACACACACACACACACACACACACACACACACACACACACACACACACACACACACACACACACACACACACACACACACACACACACACACACACACACACACACACAGAGCCGGAGAGAGAGGTCGTCCCAGGCATCGCTCCTAACCTTGAGTTTCAGGAATTTTGTCTGTCCTGTCTCCTATGGTCTTTCTTTAAATTTAAAATAATGAAAGTTGGTAGACTACCAAAAATGTAAAGATTTGTTGGCAATAGTATACATGAATGTTTGTGGCTTATTCGGTAACAGCTGTTTAGGTACTTTACCGGTACATTAAACATGGCCGAAAATGTAAACAATGAGGGAATGGAATTTCAAGGATTTGATGCTAATACTAATGTCATGGACCTGGTGAAAACATTAATTATGAGGATTAGTGAACTCGAAAAAAAAGTAGAGAATCTAGTGATAAAGGATGTGTCAGGAAATACGGAAACCACCATACAGAGTCTAATCCAGTCCAACGAAACAGCCAATGAAGAGATTAAGAATTTGAAGAGGGAAAATGTTGAACTGAGGAGGAAACTTGAAGAGAGTACTAATAAAACGGAGAAGGTGAGTAATGTACTAGAAGAACACAAGGCAAAGTGGGCACACGTAGAAGAAGAACAGAAAGAAGTGGTCAGCTTAAGAGAGATCATCCAGGAAGAAAGGGAAATGAACAAGAAAGAAATGGAAGAAAATGTAGTGAAAATACTGAAGAAAAAAGAGAAAATAGTGAGAGAAACTGTAGAAAGGAACAGATGTGTGGTAGTATTTGGAAACAGGGAAGAGGAAGAAAAGGTTAGGTTCGCAAGACTCGAGAGAGACACGAACATGGTGAGAGGAATATTAGGCAAGATTGACCCCGAAGGAGACAAGTGGGTAAAAGAAATTGAGGAAGTAAGGAGGATAGGGCCTTATAAGAAAGGGGAAACAAGACCAATGAGAGTCAAGTTTACATCAGAAAGTGTAATAAATGAGATACTTAAAGTGACCTGGAAATTAAGCAAAGAGGCGGGGATGGAAAATATTATAATAAGAAAAGATCTGAATGAAGAAGAAAGAGAAGTTTTAAAATCATTAAAGGAAGAAGTAAAGGAAAAAAATGATAAGAGGACAGAGGAAGAACGTAATACTTTTTTTTGGAGAGTATTGGATATGAAAGTAAGGAAATGGTATTTAAGGAAATAGAAGTGAAGGAAACTAGGGGGGATGGTTGTGAAAGATCAGAAGTTGAGGAAGTGGTACGGACAGAGAGTAGGAGAGAAGAGGGTATTAATAATGTCAAAAATAATTTGAAGGTGATATATACTAATGTTTATGGTTTCATATCGACAAGGATCGAAATTAATGATTTCTTGAGAGAACATGAACCTGATGTCATGTGCTTTGTAGAGACCAAATTAAGAGAAGATATTGATGTTCATTTGGGAGATGGTAAATACAAACTGTGGAGAAAAGACAGAAAAGAAAAAAGGGAGGAGGAGTGATGATAGCAGTGAAGAACAACATAAATGTAGATACTGTGGAAATGGGAGAAGGCAGGGCTGAAGTGATATATATGAAATTAGAAACTGGAGAGAATGTTAAGAGAGATATGGCGGTAGTGTATGTTCCCCCAAAGACGAGAGCATGGAAGGATGACGAATACCATGAGATGTTGTCAGATATGGCTAGCTACTTGCAAAAAATAATTGAGAAAAGCAATAATATAATTTTGGTGGGTGACTTTAATTGTAAAGAGGTGAACTGGGAGGAATGGTACTCGGGAGGCGGCGAGGATTCGTGGGGTACTATGTTATTAAATATAATAATGAATAATGTGATGACACAGTGGGTCAAAGAAGAGACACGGTTTCGAGGTGAGGACACACCAGCAAGGTTAGATTTACTGTTCACCAAAGAACCCGATGTAATAGAATCATTGGAATATCTCTGTCCTTTGGGAAAAAGTGATTACGTGGTCATTGAGTTCCAGATGTTAATAGGAAACGTCGAGCCAAGAGACGAGCTTCATAGACAGGGAAGATAGAACTTTGGCAAAGCAAATTTTACAGGATTGAGAAACTTTTTTGAAAATGCGGATTGGAGAAAATTCAGAGAAACAAGAGAGATACAGAGGAAGTGGGATATCTTTCTAGACCTCTATAATTTGGGAGTGGAAAAATTTGTACCAAGAGTAAGAGGGAAAGAAAACAGGAAAAAGGAGTGGTTTAATAGAAGGTGTATGATAGCCAAAAAGGAGAGAGATAAGGCGTGGAACAATTGGAGAAAGAGAGGTAACGACAGAACAAAGGAAGAATATAAAAGAACAAGAAACGAATACACAAGAATACGTAGGGAAGAAGAAAGGAATTTTGAAAAAGGTATAATTGACAAATGCAAGGATGAACCCAAACTGTTTTATAGATTTGTTAATGGCAAACTGAAACAAAAGGAAGGAATCACCAAGCTGAAAGTAGATGGAGAGGTCTTTAAGGATGCGGCAATGCAAGCAGAAATAATGAACAAATGTTTCCAGTCAGTTTTCACTAAAGAAAAGGAGCTTGTGGAAGGGGAGGGAGTGATTAGAAATGTTCCGGTGATGAAAGATATAAAAGTGGAGGTGCAGGAAGTGTATAAATTACTGGAAACTCAAGATGTAAGGAAAGCCCCAGGACCTGATGGAATTTCTAATTGGGTACTGAAGGAATGCAGAGAACAACTGGCGGATAAAATTCACAGCTTAATTGTATGCTCACTGGAAGAGGGGAAAGTGCCAAAAGAATGGAAGAGGGCAAATGTGGTACCAATTTACAAGGGAGGAAACAGGGAAGAACCCCTGAATTATAGACCAGTGTCTCTAACCAGCATGGTCGCAAAATTGTGTGAGAGAATCCTGAAAGACAGATGGATAAAATATCTGGAAGAGATGAATATTTTGGCTGAATGTCAGTTTGGATTCAGAAGTGGAAGGTCATGTGTTTCAAACTTGTTGAGCTTTTACTCAAGAGCGATTGATGTGGTACAGGAGAGAGATGGTTGGGTGGATTGTGTGTACTTAGACTTAGAGAAGGCCTTTGACAAGGTACCTCATAAGAGACTAATGTGGAAACTAGAATATATAGGAGGACTAAAGGGGAAACTTCTGGAATGGATGAGAGACTTTTTGAGAGACAGACAAATGAGGACAGTAATAAAGGAAAAGATGTCTGGATGGAGGGAAGTAACAAGTGGAGTCCCTCAAGGCTCAGTGTTGGCGCCAGTAATGTTCCTGATTTACGTAAATGATATGGTAGATGGAGTGAACAGTTATGCGAGTCTGTTTGCTGATGATGTAAAGATCTTGAGGAAGATAGAGGTTGAGGAGGATTGTAAAATACTGCAGGAGGATTTGGATAGGATACACAATTGGAGCCGGACGTGGAAAATGAAATTTAATGTAAAGAAATGTAAAATATTGGAAATGGGTAAAAGTACCAGGAGACCATCACTGAATTATTTTTTGGGTAATGAATTAATCACAAAAAGGAGAGAAGAGAAAGATTTGGGAGTGCTGGTCCAAGATAGTTTGTCACCAGAAAAGCACATTAACAAAATAGTTGGAGAGACTTATAAGCTCTTGACTAACATAAGAGTAGCATTTCATTACAGTAATCACTCTAATATCCGGACGCCCAATATCCGAACATCCCCACTAACCGAACCTTATCGTCCTGGGATCAAACATTCCCAAAATGGTCCGAAAATCCAAAAAAATTGGAAAAAAAATCGATTTTTTGCCGTCCGTAATTTGAACTTGCCGCGCGCGCCGCGTGAGAGCATTGTTTTGGTTCGTCATTCCTCCGACGTCCGATAGAGCGCCGCTGCATCCTCCCCACTTCCCGCCTGTCTCTCACCGCGACAAGACCTACGCTCTTCGCCATGGCTGCCCACGTGCTCGCTTTTGTGGTGGTGCCGTACTTGCTGCAAGGCCTCCTGCTGCTCTCTGCCCTACTCTTAGTGTGTGTGATGATGGCCCCGCCTCCTGAGAAAAGGAAGAGAGTGGTGTTGACTCTGGAGAAGAAACGGGAGATATTGGAGAAGGTTGATGCGGGTTGGTCTTCCTCTCGCATTCTCCGCGAGTTCAACCTGGCCCGGTCGACTTTGTTTGATATGAAGCGTTCCCGAGACAAGCTCATGCAGTACACGGCTGACTTCTCGTCGAGAAGCAAACGCAACGTGGAGAGGAAGGTTATGTTTACCCCCAAGTATGCAGAGATCGACCGCTCCACGTTGATTTGGTATCGACAGCAACGTGCAGCTGGTGTGATGGTACGTGGAACGGAGCTGAAGGCTGCTGCTGAGAAGTTTGCAAGGCTTCACGACGCCCTAGACTTCAAGGCATCCGAGGGTTGGCTCTTCGCGTTCAAGTTGCGACATGGCCTTACTAACCGTAAAGCACATGGCGAAGCATTGGACGCTAACGAGGATGGAGTGGACGAGTTTCGGCACAAGGTGAAAGGCTTGATCGACAGGGAGGGCCTCACTCTCGGTCAAGTCTATAACGCTGACGAAACTGGCCTATTCTATCGCTCGGTGCCAACGAACACTCTCGCCGATGAGACGGAGAAGCGTGTACCTGGCCGCAAGCTTTCTAAGGAATGGATATCTGCTTTGTGTTGTGCCAATGCTAACGGCATGCACCGGCTTAAGCCCGTTATTGTTGGCCGTGCAAAGCAGCCTCGGTGCCTTCGTGGGGTGATGGATGTCCTTCCTGTCGTATGGTACCATTCTTTGAAAGCATGGTTCACAGCTGTGATTTTCAAAGACTGGTTTCACCATCACTTCGTCAAGGAGGTCATACATTACCAGACGAAGACACTGGGAATTCCTCGCGACCAGGTAAAGGCTCTCCTTCTCCTCGACAATGCACCTGCCCACCCATGCGACAAGGACTTGGTTGCTGAGAATGGCCGTATTAGGTGCATGTTTCTGCCACCTAATACGACTGCTCTCATTCAACCAATGGACCAAGGAGTGATCGTGGCAACAAAGCGCCTGTACCGTCGGAAGTTCCTGGACGAGGTGATGGTGGTTCTCGAGGACGAGGACGAGGACGAGCGCAGGGAAGGACGTGACACTCGAGGCAAGCGGACTTTGGAAAACCTTCACCGCTACAACATCAAGTCTGCGCTGTACAACTGGGCTAGTGCATGGAAGGAAGTCCCTGTGAAAACTCTTGAAAATGGTTGGTCTCGTCTGCTTCTCGGAACAGATGTGGAGTACGATTTCCTAGGGTTTGACGTGGATGATTTCCATGCACGGCTACGTACGCACTGCGACGATGTTGATGTGGACGATGTTCGTGAGTGGTTGGACGACGACGAGGGCGATCCTGGGTATCAGACGTTGTCTGATATCGAGATCGCGTCTTCGGTTGCTGGTGTCAGTCCCGAACTTGAAGATTCCGACGACGAAGGCGATGATGATGCAGACTCCGCCCAGCAGGACACTACTCCAGCCATCCCCAAGCTGAGCGCACTCTGGGAACATCTAGAGTTCGTCCTAGACTACCTGGAACACCCGGACTGCGACAGGGAGATGGGGCCCTTGGGACTCGTGGAGGAAGTGCGTGCTTTCCGGCAGCGCATCATCAATTGCCAGAATCGTCGGTCCTTGCGTCAGTCAACGATTGACAGTTTTTTCAGGCCCGTGACCCCCGCTGTGCCAAGCCCTGGTTCCACTCCGTTGCCTCCCCAAGACAGGCCCTCATGCTCCGAGCCACAGCCCAGCACATCAGCTGCAGTGGAGTCACCGCTCGACGTGAGTTTGCGGCTGTCTTCAGAGTCTTCTGTAGTCGGTACGCCATCACCACTACCCACCGATGCACCCCTTGGACGCCTGCCAGTGATACTCTCGGGCTCTGACAGTGAATAAACAGCAAGAACTTCTCCACTAGACCACACGGGAATTTTGAGTGTTGTGCAGTGAAAAAAACGGTGTGTTGTGTTAAGGTTTTCAAGTTGGGAGAAAAGACTAAGTAGAAAAGAAATTTAACGTAACTAACCTTCTTTGTTTTGGCTTTGGAAACTTAAAAAAACTTGGGAAAAGTTAATGTGCAACACTTAAATTTAATGGAACATTATTTGGACTAAAGTGAACACTGTGAAAAGAACGGACTTCTGTGTGTTAGTGACTAAGTTCAGTGCAAGACTTCAGGAAGAGTGTAGTGCAAGTGCTTCAGGAAATCGTTCTTACTGTCAGAGTCCGAGAGGAGGCGGTTATTCATCGAGGTGGCCAGGGACTTGCTGTAAGTAGCCAAAATGTTTCATGTTGTACTATTTTCCATACTATATTTACCAGAATGTTTCATATTGTATTTTTTCCCATACTATACTTACCAGAAAGTGTCATACTGTACTTCTTTCCATACTAAACTTACCTCATGCATGTGCAGTAGGAATGTGTTTTTCAGAGTTCGGTTAGGTTAGGTTCGGTTAGAGTCCATAAGTACCAGAATGTTTATTAATGTATGAACATACTTCTAAACCCACATTTTATGTGTCTATTGCATTTATTTCAGTCATTTATGTGCCTTATTGGTGTGATTTGGGTGTTAAATAGGTGCTATGCATGTCCGGAGGGAGTTGTATAGGTGTTTCTCTGTGTTAGGGTCCGTAAGTACAAGTCCATAAGCTGGGGCCCAATATCCGGACAAAACCAATATCCGAACCTACCGATGGCTCTATTGATCCGGATATTGGAGTGATTACTGTATATGGATGAGGAAATGATGAAAAAATTGATAGTGGCCATGATCCGCCCCAGGTTAGAATATGCAGCGGTAGTGTGGTCCCCACACAAAAAGAAAGATATAAACAAGATTGAGAGAATACGAAGAACAGCAACCAAGATGGTCCCCAGTCTGACAGACCTGTCATACAGAGAGAGGCTGGAAAAACTGGATTTGCCTTCGTTAGAGGAAAGGAGAAAGAGGGGAGACATGATTGCGGTGTTCAGGACCATGGTGGGAGTTGATAAAATTGACAAAGAAGATCTGTTTGTATGGGATAAGAGAGCAACAAGAGGACATGGAATGAAATTGAAAAAGTCAAGCTGCTTGAAGGATATCAAGAAATATAGCTTTCCTTACAGAAGTATAGACTTATGGAATAGCCTGGACAAAGAGATCGTCCAGTCTAAAAACTTAAACGAGTTTAAAGTTAAATTCGACTTATTGAGAAACAGCGACGGAAACCCACGAGCATAGTACATTCCGTGTATATCACAATTAGGTATATTCTTAAATATTTGGAACAACTTAGACAAAGAGGTGGTGCATGAGAAAAACATTCATGTGTGTAAAGGTAGACTTGATAAATGTGGATATGGAGACAGGACAACACGAGCATTGCTCAATTCCTGTATACTACAAATAGGTAAATACAAATAGGTAAATACACACACACACACACACACACACACACACACAGGAAGGAGGAACCAAAGATTAGAAGCCTTCAAGAAAAATTCAAAATCCGTTCATTTTGAGATCCTTGAACACATTGCATTTAAAAGACTCAAGATCTCAGACAGTAGGAAGTACAAACAGGAAGACAGTTCCAGAATTGACCTGTTGCATACATGAAGGACTGGGCTTATCCAGTAATTCTTGCATTAGAGTTGCACAGAAAATGGGTGAGAGTTTGCTGCCAAATGGGTGCCACACCCCTGCCATAGTAGAGAAGAGTTGGTTAAATTGGAATATCTTGGAAATCAAAACAACTTAGATTTTAAATCTTGAAACTTAATGATTATTTACATTATATTACAGTGTTCTGCATATTTGTTGCAGCAATGTTTGAGCATGTATGTATTCCATGTTTGCATATATTTACCTTTCATATATTTTTGTGTAATTTGTTGCAGATGTTTATGTATGCTCAATAAAAATATGTACATGTTGCAAACTTATTTTGCATGTTAATGTTGCAGGTATTTTGTCCATACTTGTGTTGCAGTTGGACAAGTTGAGAATTCGAGGCTGACTTGGAGAGTGTATGAGGGTGAGATGGAGAGGGGGAGAGAGATATGGGGTGGAGAGGTATATAAGAGAGGGTGGTGTGAGTTGCAGAGAGGGGAACCTGATGGCGGAGGACAGGTTGACATGTAGTGATTGACACATTGTGTATATATATATATATATATATATATATATATATATATATATATATATTGTGGTAGGTGGGGGTGCTCACCATCCACTCACTTGATGTAGTGCTGCTCTCAGGTGTCTGCCCTTTCCTCTCCTCCATCCTTCTTTCCATCCATCCTCTTCTGTCTTTCTTTCCTTCATTCTTTCCTCTTCCTTCTGCCTGTGGGTGACTCTGCACCGAGTGACAAGCCAAATTGGTTTCCTGTACACCAGGAAACCATTTACTACGCTGGGTGGTAACCATTTAACCAAATTTTGGCGCCTGGTGGTTTAGTGGGTAATAATGGTGCTCCAATCGGATTGAGCCGGTGAAGGTTTATATTCAAGGGGTGGTTGGGGCTTATTGCTCACGTAATGCCACTCAGGGATGAGTTAGGCTGGTCACTCTCATTGTAAAAGCCAGGACCAACATGCCTAGCCCCGGGATCCTACGCACTTCATGGGGCAATGTAGGATTAGATGATGGATGGATATATATATATATATATATATATATATATATGTATATATATCCATCCATCCATCATCCAATCCTACATTGCCCCATGAGGAGCGTAGGGGCCTAGGGCTAGGCATGTCGGTCCTGGCTTTTACAATGAAAGTGACCAGCCTAACTCATCCCTGAGTGACATTACATGAGCAATAACCCCAACCACCCCTAACCTAACCTAACCTAACCTTCACTGGCTTAATCCGATTGGAGCGCCGTAATTACCCACTAAACCACCAGGCACCATAATTTGGTTATATGGTTACCACCTAGCATAGTAAATGGTCTCCTGGTGTACAGGAAACCATTTTGCTTGTCACTTAGTGTAGAGTCCCCCAAAGGCAAAAGAGGAGGAAAGAAAGACAAAAGAGGGAGTGTAAAGTCATCTGCAGGCAGAAGGACAAGGAAAGAATGAAGTAAAGAAAGAGAGAGAAGGAAGGAAGGAAAGGACGAAGGAGAGAAAAGGACAGACATCCAAGAGCAGCACTACATCAAGTGAGTGGATGGTGAGTGCCCCCACCTACCACCAATATATATATATATATATATATATATATATATATATATATATATATATATATATATATATATATATATATATATATATATGTACTGTATACTGTATATATAATATAGGTAGGGAGAAAATTGTAGTGCCACAGATTACATGTTCATGTGTAGCAAGGTAAAGAAAACAGATTAAGGATGAGAAAGTAGAAACCTTGCTAAGCTCACATGAATGAAGCCCCCCCTAAAAATATTTTTCCTAATTATTACCCTTTTGTAGGTGGTGAAAGTTGCAGGGAGGGTAAGCTGATGACACAGGAGGTGACGTGAGGCAGTTTGGTCATGTTCACCCCTCCCTGCATTTGGACATTATTTATTAGTGAATGCCCGCAAGTCGCTTGTCGTTATTTTCTGCGGTTTCTCACTGTCGCGTCGCACACAGTTGTCAAAATTTTTTCTGTATTTTTCAGACACTCCCGGGCATCACCCTGACCCAATAAGTAATGAACAAACGCACAGACACGCTTACACAGCTTGACCATTATTATATTGTTACTACTACTACTATTACGACCACTACTGCTACTGCTATTACTAATACCACAAACATTATTAATACTGTATTTGAGAAAAGTCCTTTGAGAAGGAAAAATAGCTTGCAGACTAAAGTTCCATTTTGATCTATGAGGTAGGGTTGCCAGTTTTCCCCAAGCTACAGAAAACACTTGTACATAAAAACACATTTCTTCATTTTCTTTATCTTTTTGCCTAAAATTTATTTATTTATTTATTTTTTTTTTGCCTAATTTTTTGGTGTAAAATCCTCTGTAAATTAAGGAAAAATTATGTATTGAAAAGTTCTATGGCAGTAGCAGTTATATGTAAAAGTAATTTGTTTTCAACTCTGGAACTGTCTCCCTCTGTCTGTATTTCCTGCTTCCTATGATCTCCAGTCTTTCAAACGCAGTGTGTCCAGGCATCTCGAAATGAGTGGATCTTGAATTTGGCTCTCTCTTGTATTTTGTTTTTCTCTTGGAAGGAACAGTTTTGCGAGCTCATTGCCTTTGGTTCCTTCTTCCTCACATAAAAAAAAAAAAAAAAAAATTATGTTCATCATCCAGACCTCCTGTCCCACCCTAGGGCAGGGTGAGGAATAGCAATGTCTACAGTAGACAGCCCAAGTTTGTTCAGTTCAATAGGCCACCCTACCATTATTATTATAGAACAACTATGGCCACCCTACCATTATTTAAAAAAAAATAAATAAATAAATTTTAGGCAAAAAGATAAAGAAAATTAATACATATCTCTGACTGGGGTAAAAATAATCTTCTTGTTTTTAATGCATCAGAGACTCAGTTCTTACACCTGTCAACCTGACAAAATCTTCCTCAGGAGTACCCACTAATGTTTAATAATATCCAGCCTAATCCTGCATCATCCTTCAACATGCTTGGGGTTTCATTCACTCTTGTAAAATCTGCTTCCAAGAGATTAGGTGTGCTAACCCGACTCCATACCTTCTTTACCCCTGCACAGTTGTTGACCTTATACACGGGTTTTATTCGCCCCTGTGTAGAGTACAACTCTCATGTGTGGGGAGGCTCCCCACATACAGCTCTTCTCAAAAGGGTGGAATCAAATGCATTTCGTTTCATTAACTCTCCCTCTCGTACTGACTCCCACCTCTGTCACTTCACCGCACTGTTGCATCTTTATCTCTCATCTGTCGCTACTTCAGTGGTCATTGTTCCTCTGAACTGTCTGCATGCATCCCTCCACCTCTACGATGGGCATGTAGCATCCGTCTAGCAACGAACTCTCATCCCTTTTCAGTCCAACTCTCTAATGCAAGAGTTAACTGTTACTCCCAGTCTTTCATTTATGCAACAGGTCAGCCCTGGAACTGTCTCCCTCTGTCTGTATTTCCTACTTCCTATGATCTCCAGTCTTTCAAACGCAGTGTGTCCTGGCATCTTGAAATGAACGGATCTTGATTTTTTCTCCTCTCTCTCTCTCTCTCTCTCTCTCTGACATGGTGGTGGGTCTTGAAGATCGGTAAAATTTAGTTTAACATTTTAAATAAGCTTTTCCCTGGCATCCCATTTTGTATATATCAGACTTTTACTTTGCCAGAATTGTCTTTATGTATTTTCAACTTTATTACACTATAGTTATGAATTTATGTATGGATATGTATTAATATAGTTTTGTATTATCATTTACAGTATTTATTTATGTATTTTTGTATATTGAGATATATATATAGCCTTTCATTTTTTACTGCACTGTCAGGAAGAGCATTGTATAGTTGATTTTGTGTTTATATTATCTGTGTATTGATGTATTACTTGTTTATATATATGGTAGCATTAAGGACAGAGAGAGGGAGTTTGAGGATGGTGATGGAGGTGCTGGTGGTGGTGATGTTACTGGTGATGGTGGTAACAATGATAATTGTGGTGGTGGTGATGGTGTATTTGTAATTTCTGTGTATATGAATATTTATTATGTACTTTTTTATGTAGGCAATTGTGTGTGTGTGTATCTGCAATGTGAGGAAGAGGCATCAGGGGTAGAGGGTATTGTCATGATTACTATCGATCGTCAGTCAAAACTCTCTCTCTCTCTCTCAGGATTGTTTTTCCTACTTAAACGGGTTAAACATTTGATTCCGTATGACGCGTTAATGTATAAGCTATAAAAATTTTTTTTGACACCCTTATGGCACGATACATTATGCCACACCACACAAAGCATTCTGAATCAACTCCTGAATTAGGTTTCGTTGTTGATATCCCCAGCCTTGTGTTGCTGGTATGTGTCAGTTCGTCTGCTAATGATGAAATCCAATGGGAGAGGGAGAGAGGTACAGGGGTACGAAGCACGCTACTTATTCTCGCCGTCTGTAACAGTAATCATTGCGAAGTGCATCAGAGCAAGGGATGCCGAAAATTTTTGGAGAGGGTGTACGTTAATTAAATTTGTAACTATTAAAACGACATACGGTAAGTAACATACAGAAGGTGTAGGTGTAATAAGCAAACTAAATCGCCTGTGAAGAGGTTAAGGAAGCTCCCTAACATCTGCTCTTAAATGATTTATTTTGCATATAACACACTTCTTCATCTGTCACATAAATCCTTCCAGTATCGTCATACAGAGAAGGGAGGTTAAGAGACTGGTGAAGGAGAGTAAGAAGAAAGTGGATGAAGAGTTCGGGAGGAATCTGAGTGCGAAATGGAGGGAGAGTAAGAAATTGTTTTGGAAGGAGGTAAAGAAAGTAGGGCAGTGTGAAAGGGAAAATAGTAGGGGAGTGAAAGGTAGGAATAATAGATTGTTGGTGGAGAAGAGAGAGAAATTGAGGAGATGAAGGGAGTACTTTGAGGATTTGTTGAATGTAGAGAGTGAGAGCAATGCGAGTATAAGTGGTTGGGGAATGGCTGAGAGAAGAAGAGATGAGAGGAGGGAGGAAGAGATCAGTAGGGCTGAAGTGGTGGAAGCGATGAAGAAGATTAAGTTGGGAAAGGCCCCAGGAATTGATGGAGTGTGTGGTGAAATGCTTAGGTATTGGGGTGAGATTGTTGTGGAGTGGATATGGAAGTTGTGTAGATTGGCTTGGGAAGAGGGAAGGGTTCCAGAGGACTGGAAATCAGGTATAATTGTTCCTTTATACAAAGGAAAAGGGGAGAGAGAAGTATGTGGTAACCATAGGGGTATTTTCCTTCTTAATGTGACTGGTAAAATATATGGTAGAATACTCATTGATAGGGTTAGGCATATGACAGAGGAGCTAGTTGGAGAAGAACAAGGGGGATTTAGGAAGGAAAAAGGGTGTGTAGATCAGATATTTGTTCTAAGATGTTTAGTGGAGAAGTATCTAGAGAAGGGAAGGAAAGTGTATGCTGCCTTCATGGACTTGGAGAAAGCTTATGACAGAATAGATAGGCAAGGTATGTGGAAGGTATTAAGAATATATGGAGTGGAGGGGAAATTGTTGAGTGCTGTGAAGAGTATGTACGAGGGAGCTAGGGCTACAGTGCGAGTGGATGGTGAGCTGAGTGAGTTCTTTGATCTCAGTGTGGGACTGAAACAGGGTTGTGTGATGTCTCGATGGCTCTTTAATATATACATGGATGGGGTTGTAAAGGAGGTGCAAGGTAGGGCAGTGGATGTGGGGGTGGCTGTAATGAATGAGGGTGAGATTTGGAAGCTTCCGGTGTTGCCGTTTGCTGATGATACAGTATTGTTGAGTGAAGATGAATGGGAGTTGCAAGGTTTGGTGAATGAATTTGGGACAGTGTGTAGGAGGAGGAATCTGAAAGTTAATGTAAACAAAAGTAAAGTTATGGTGTTTGAGAGGAATGAAGTCGCAGAGTGTGCAGTGAGGTTGGATGGTGAGGATATGGAGGATGTGAGTGCATTCAAGTACTTGGGTAGTGTGATGAGTAAGGATGGAACTTTGGGGGATGAAGTGCTTGAAAGGATACAGTAGGGAAGGAAGGTTGTTGGTACACTGAAAGCAGTGATGAGAAATAGGGAGGTGAGTATGGAAGTTAAGAAGTCACTGCATGATAGTATTGTGATCCCTACCCTGACGTATGGAAGCGAGGCGTGGACCTTGCAAGAGGGGAACAAGTCAAGAGTGAGAGCAGTGGAAATGAGTTACTTGAGAGGAGCATGTGGAGTGACGTGGAGGGACAGGTTGACGAATGAAGAAGTGAAGAAACTTTGTGGGTAGGATGTGGATGTGGATGTGGTTGAGAAGATTAGGAGAAATACACTGAGGTGGTTTGAACATGTGAAGAGAATGGAGAATGAAAGACTGACTAAGAGGGTGTATGTAGGTGAGGTGGAGGGAGGGAGAGGGAGGGGTAGACCGAGGATGAGGTGGAGGGATGGAGTTGAGAGGTATATGAGGGAGGGGGGAGTGAGTTGGGGGGAGGGTAGTCAAATGGTGGGTGACAGAGCAACTTGGAGGCGTTTTGTCTGCAGCCACCCTTTGTGGGATTAGGGCGTCGGGCTATAGATAGATAGATCGTCATACAAAAGGATATTAGCTGGCCATTGCTAAGGAAGAGGTGTTAGGAAGCAATGTGAATGTGAGCCTTGGGGGTGCTCATTCTGTTCGGCAACACATTTGCAGCAACTCATTCTTACTTCATTGTCCACCTTGTCCTGTGAAAAGGTCATATTGTGCCATTACACATGACATCAATATTATACTCCTTTGTACTCTGCTCTTAACCTATAATTACCATCTCTTCATCTTAAATACAGAATTATAACAGTAGATGAACACATACTAGTCACAAAGAAGCGCAAGGGAAAGGATGTGGAGCTGTAGTATAGTCTTCACTAACACATTAACTGCAAGATCATTTTGTCTTAAGAAGGAAGGACACATGATATAAACTAACCTTATGGGGAGGGAAGATAGCGAGCATGGTAGTGATTGAGTGTGTGTGTGTGAGGGGGAGGGGCTTTGACATGAGTAGAATGAACAAACCTTATGGGGCCGGAAGATAGCAAGCACGACGTTATCGATGCTGTAGAATGTTTTGCTGAAGAGAATGACAGGTACAGCCTGGTGGAATATGGCCGCCAGCATGTAATTTGGGCCTCGGAAGGGGTGGGCTTGGCACAGACACAGCATGCAGTTCATATCTACCTCCGTTACCTAAAACAAATAAAAACACTACTACTGCTACTACAACTAGTACTACTAGTAATAATAATAATAAAAAAGGTGTGTGTTTTTGGTGATGATGTGGATGTGACAAATTGTTGCGAGAAATACTTTGTGGTGTTTTGTGTGGAGAGGATGAAAGTGTGTGTGTGTGTGTGTGTTTACCTATTTGTAGTTTACAGGAATTGAGCAGTGCTCGTGTTGTCCTGTCTCCATATCCACATTTATCTAGTCTACTTTTACACCCATGAATGTTTTTCTCCTGCACCACCTTTTCGTCTAAGTCGTTCCAAATGCGTATGTATTTACCTAATATACCTAACTGTGATATACACGAAATGTGCTATGCTCGTGGGTTCCCGTCGCTGTTTCTCAGTAAGTCAAATTTAGCTTTAAACTCGTTTAAGTTTTTAGACTGGACGAATGAGAAGTTTGACTGGGACAGAGAAGGTTTGGAGCCAGCAGATCCAGTGTCTGGCCCTTGGCCTTTGATTGATGCTGCTACTGTGAGTGAGGCAATAGGCAGGATGACGGTGGGGAAGGCAGCAGGTGTGTCTGGGTTGACTGCCAAAATGTTGAAAGCCTCAGGCAATATAGGGGTGAAGTTAGTCACTGAGCTGATAAATAGGATTATTTATGAGTGTGTTGTCCCAGATGATTGGCTGAAGAGTGTAATTGTAAATGTGTATAAAGGGAAGGATGATGCCCTGGAAAGAGGAAATTATAGAGGTATAAAGCTTTTAGATCAGATAATGAAGGTAATGGAGAGAGTTTTAGAAGGTATGATTAGAGAAAGAGTGAATATTGATGAGATGCAGTTTGGGTTTATGCCAGGGAGGGGGACCACTGATGCCATATTCATTGTTCGACAGGTTCAGGAAACTATATATTGGTAGGAGAAGGGATCTTTGTTTTTGTTGATTTGGAAAAGGCCTTTGACAGAGTCCCTAGAGAGGTGGTGAAGTGGGCAATGAGAAAGCTTGGCTTGGAGGAGTGGCTGGTTAGGGTGGTTATGGCCATGTTTGTGGGTGCCCACACCCAGGTAAGAGTGAATGGAGATTTGAGTGATGAGTTTTCCGTGAATGTAGCATCAGGGGTCAGTTTTGAGTCCCATGTTGTTTATCATGGTACTTGAAGCCCTTTCACGTGACTTTAGAAACGGACTCCCATGGGAGTTGTATGCAGATGATTTGGTGTTGATTGCAGAGAACGAAAGGGAGGCGGAGGAAAGGTTTAGGAAGTGGAGAGATGGTATGGGGCACAAGAGCTTAAGGGTAAATGGAGATAAAACAAAAGTGATGATATCGAGGGTTGGTGGCGGTACTGTCAAAGACGAGAGAGCGTGGCCATGTGCAGTTTGCCACAAGGGCGTGGGAAGTCATTTCATCTTGTGCGGTGTTTGTGATAAATGGGTGCGTAAGAGATGTAGTGGTATCAGAGGTAGACTGTGAGATAATGCTGATTTTATGTGTACGACGTGTCGGGGAGAGCAGGTGGAGATTGTCAGACATGAAAGGATTGAATTTTCTAGTGAATCTCTTGGAGTGTGTGGAAGAGTTTTGTTATTTGGGAGACATGTTGTGTGCTGGAGGTGGGGCTGGAGCTAGCTCTGTGGCTAGGGTGAGAAGTGGTTGGAAGAAGTTCAGGGAGCTCTTGCCTCTCCTGGCATTGAGAGGACTTTCCCTACATGCTAAGGGGTCTTTGTATGCAGCATGTGTTACGAGTGTAATGCTGTGTGGTAGTGAGACCTGGGCAGTGAAGGAGGAGGACATTTGCCGGCTCAGACGTACAGAAATGACAGTGATTAGGTGGATGTGTAGTGCGTCCCTGTGTCCAAGGTCTGGGGGGGCTGGGTTCACGATGGAAGAGTTGAGGTAGGATGGGACTGGAGTGTATCGGTGTTGTGATGAGGAGAGGTAGATTGTGATGGTTTGGACATGTGGAGAGGATGGGGATGGTAATTGGGTGAGGATGGTGAGAAGTGTTAATATTGGGGGTGGGGTTATGAGGGGTAGACTGTGAAAGACATGGGACGAGGTCATTAAGTGTGACCTCAGGGTTAAGGGACTGAACAGGGAGGCTGCAATAGATCGTGCAGCATGGAGAGCCGCCATTAGGTGACCAAGGCCAACTCATGCAAGCATGTTGGAGCCTTTAAAAATTAAACGATTATTATTATTATTGTTGTTATTACTATTATTATTATTATTACTACAGACCGCAAATTCTTACTGCCATGTAATTAAACCTTACTGTTCCCAGGTTATATTGTTCTTGCTGCTAACCAGATACTTTTGTTAATCAAGGTTTGGAAGGAAAGGACTAATGGGTACTATTTTTTCAGGTGTGTTAATTGACCCAGCTGTGGAAACTTCCAACAGAGACGGAGAAAGGGGAGAAGAAAACCACAACCAGCTGCCCAGTCATGGTAATACCAACCATCTGCCTCCACTCTCAGGTAAGCGTCCTATTGTGACTTTTTTGAATTTTGCCAAAGGGACCTGTAGTATGGGGCTTTCTGCTCTTGTCATAATATACTTGCTACCACCAGACTCTTTCATTTATATTAGGAGACGGCCATCATTGTGAAGGAATCTATCTACTACCCAGTTTCCCACTATCTATCTGTTTAAACTGCCATCTGTCCTTATTCAGTGCTGAGTTGTAACAAAAGATTAACACAGGAATAAAGCCAGTCATGAAGAGTTCGGTAAATAATGCAGAGCCGTCGGAATTTCTTGTTCTGCTGGGAATAAGGAAGTACTTGAGGGATTATAACCAAGGAATTGAGCTAGACAGATGATGTAAAATGGATTTGTTCATCTTAGGTCTTGTGTACTAGTAGTAGTTCAACCCCAGGCACAGCAGAACATTATCCCAGTGGACTGCAGGCTGAGTTACCCTTCTGTAGTCCATCATTCTCCTCTTGCGGGATAGGTGTGGCATTGAGAAGTGTAAATGTAGTCAGGCAGCCCTCCCTCCCCATCCAGCACCAATACACTAGGGGTTAATTAAGATCCATATTGAACTCCTCCACAGACAAAAGGATTAAGTTTGAACACACTTGAGATTATCTCCTAAAACCTTGCCTTATTTTCAGGGTCCGTCTGTGTTACTCAGGCTGCTGTTCCTGCGATTGCTGAGTTGGTGCTGCCGTGCTGGCGTTGATCCTGGTGGTGCTTCCATGCTGGCGTTGATCCTGGTGGTGCTGCCGTGCTGGCGTTGATCCTGGTGGTGCTGCCGTGCTGGCGTTGATCCTGGTGGTGCTGCCGTGCTGGCGTTGATCCTGGTGGTGCTGCCGTGCTGGCGTTGATCCTGGTGGTGCTGCCTGCTGGAGTTGATCCTGGTGGTGCTGCCTGCTGGAGCTGGCAGTGCTGGGTCAATTTTTCTCATCATGCAGTGTCTATACCCAAGGGTGATTGGGGTTTATCGTTAACGTAATGCCACTTGGGGATGAGTGTGGCATGTCACTCTCATCTTGAATGTCAGGACCAACTTGCCCAGCCCTGGGCTCCTTCGCTGCTCATAGGGTGATACAAGATTGTGTGGTGAATGTTGAAAAATACTCAGTGGCCTCAAAACTCGGGAAATACGTCTGATAGATATAGAGGTTCCCAGCGCCATTGATCCTGAAAACCTTTCTACATCTCAGTTCCTTCTGCTACAACTACAGCTACAACCACCTGTCTGAAATGTGAGTTAGAAAATTTTTGGTTGGTCCACCTTGACTTGGCGGAGAGTTTTGTCCTTGGCAGTCTAATTTCATCGGCCAGAAGCAGAGTAAGACAAGGCTAGCAATACTGTGGCTCTGCATCCTTTCCAGATCACTTTTAAGCCAAGTTGAGATGGACAGAGTATAACGTTTGCTTCCCTGCTTACGATATTTTGATAGAGAACTCCTGACCCCATCGTTGGGTGGGAAGAGGAGTCAGGAATGATGATGATAATGCCTAATGATTTTAATTATGATCAGTGGCAGTGCTGGGCTGCATAACTAGATCATTCCACCACTAGGGTATACAAGACCAGTTAACTTAGTCTAGGTACTGATTTTACTCGCCTATTGATGACGACGACGATGATTGATGATAGAATAGTTAGTGCTAGGCTCCATAACGAGATCATTCCACCACTAGGATATAGAAGGCCAGTTAACTTAGTCTAGGTGCTGATTTTACTGGCCAATCAATGACGACGATGATTGATGATAAGCTAGGATGATGCAGTGCCAGGAGTCAATCCCTGGCACTATCAGGCTGGCAACCACACAGCCGAATGAAATCTCAAGCCGATAAGTGTTTAATCTCAACACAATTCTTCTTAGCTCTTGTTCGTAAGTGGGAGAGCAACTGTCTTTATTCCAACTAACACCAGATGGTTTTATTCAACTGAGAGTGATGCATTGGGGGTCTAAGGATAATAATGAGCTTTATTTTTAACTTATTTTCATCTTAAATGTCAGGACGACCTTGCCTAGCCCCGGGTTCCTACGCTCCTCTGTGGGGCGACGTGGGATTGAATGATGGCTGATTGGATGGATTTTTAACTTATTTATATTCGTCTATGCTCAATTAGCATACTTCTTGCACCGTAACGTGGCCTGGGATTTGTCCATTCACCTGCTTTTTTCATATATCTCTGCGGTAGAATAACACAGTACTACATGTCTACATCCATCCCACTGCACTTCTTCATGACTAGCATTCTGCTTGATAAACTATTGCTAAGATGCTTATTTTATGCCTGGGTAGAGTAACAAGAGTACAGTAAGTAAATTCCCCAGGTTTACCAGTAGCAGATAGTTTTGAAACCTTTCCCCTGCACTTCATGATTAGCGTGTCTCCTTGCTAAGGTGTTGCCTCAGCTCAGCATATTTCAAGCTGATAGATAAAGTACACAGATAGGTAAACATTACACAGATACACATAGATAGTAGATATATTGCAGTAAATGTTAGCTAGGTAGATACCCGGTATACTGCAAGAATTTTGTGATGGAAAGGTTTCTCATGTTATTTTTGATGCCTTTGACTGCTAGTAGTGTTTTTCTCAGTTGAACAGTGTCTGGTGTTAGTTCAGTCAAAGTGGCTTGTCTTCTTTGTGGCTGGGGTGATTTCCTAACGTGATTTCTTAGCAAGCCTCCTGAGCCACCTAGAAGACACCCAAGTGAATTATGCATATGATTATTGCTTGATTATTGTGTTGATGTTTGTATTGTAATTGATGCACAGTGGACAGATTTTTTTATAGCCTGTGGTTTGGCCAGTTGTTTGATACTTGTGTATATTGTCACTATGTTGTCCGTTTAAATCACCCACACCAATCGACCCTGCAGTTCTGGCATGTCTCATTGTTTACGAACCTCGGCCCGTCGATTCCCGTGTGTGGAAGTTGGAACGCTAAGTACCGGTATGCTTTAAAAAATAATTAGCGCCAAGTCAGACTAAGGAGATTAAAGTTTTACGCCGGCAGTAAATGAACAAAAAGTCTGCTTCGTAAAAATAAGCTTTAAAAATTTTGTGCCGAATTAGTTGCCATAATACTGTCGTGTAGCATGGCCCCAAGTCCCTTTGCTACTAGTGGGGTTTTGGGGGATTGGGGATGCCTGGGGGGTTGGGTCAATACTTTTACAGCACACACAACCCACCATTGTGTGCCATGATATATATCCGTTTTGACATGGGTAATGGGGTCTGTCGGACAGTGAGAAGGAGTCCATCATTGCTTATGTTGGAAGGATAAGTGGCACACAGGTGGATGATTATATAGGTAAACATGCACTCAGGCCTTGCTTGCAATAACCACGTTGTGGCCGTACAGTAAGGGGGCGGAATGCTCTATGAGGGGGTTGTGTTTGATGGCCAGTTTTTTTGTTTATTTTTTACGGCCTAGGCAATGCCTCAAGGATTGGGCATACGTTCTTAAGTGGATATTGCAAGCCAGACGTTGCACACTTTGTTCACATCTATCAGATGCTGGACCTCACATTCACAGCCACCCAGTCATTCACCAATTTTTTGTTTCCCCATTTTGTGAAGAGACCTGGGACTAGCTGCTGACTAATTTAATACCGGATATTGCCACATCCAGCTGGAGAGCCGTAACTCTTTACACCACCACGTGACTGTCTAGTTGTATATTACCACCAAGTGTAGTAACTTATATCCTGGGTAGCCAGAAGCCACTTGACTTGTCACTCATGATAGTCACGAGATGTCCACTTTGATTAGTAATCGTATCAAACAACCAGTTTCTTTACCTGCTGCCGTCAGCTCTAAAAGAAGACATCTTCGCCAGATTCGAGTAAAGCGACTAAGGTTATAGACAACTGGCCAGCCGTACACAACCATTGGCTATGAAATGTTTTGCATAAATCCTGTCCTGAGCATGAGCAAAGTATGTAGACACTTCTCTGCCAGCTGTAGGAATGGAAGGTGTTGTTTGAAATATTTTATGTGGTAAGGACTGCACATCAACGTTACTATTCTTTCCTAGTCCACCCTTCTCCTGTATGGGGATAGTAAAGGAACTGAAGGCTGTTATTTTAATCTGACATTCAATATCTGAGCATTGCCATATGAAGGTGTCTGTCCCAGGCATCAGGAAAACAAGCAACAGAAGGAATGTTACCCTCTAGTCATTTGGGGAAGAGTGGTAAATATGAAATACAAGTTAGTGCTGGCAGAGTATTGTTGGCATACTTTTGCACATGCCTGTACATCACAAACATGCAGTTAAGTCCTGGTTATGTGCCACAGATGCTAAAAAATACAGGGTGGTTCATATATAACATGTCTGATACCATGTGTTTTGTTGTTGCATTTTGAACCATACCTTACCCCATCCTTAGGTGGGAAGAAGAGGCTGGGATGATGATGACGACGTTTGCAGTGATGATTTTAATAATAATGAATGATGATTATGATATTGATTTTGATTATTTGATGATTGATATGGCGGAGGCTCAGTCGGCTTTACCATCACTACCCTGCATCATTTTCTGTTTCCCATAACCCTTTCTTACTTGATAGTGATTGCTTGTTTGCATCCATTGGTTCCATTTTTTAATCCAGTAATACAATATCTCCTCTTGCATTTTCTTCAGTAATTGCTTAAAGTTCACTCATTTTGGTTAGAAGAGATTTTTACCCTCCACTGACTTTTATGTATTGCCAGACATCTCAATTGCATAAGGGGAGGCCACAAACAAATTAACTCCATGTCATTCTGTTATCTGCTATTTGACTGCCCTCTCTCCAACTCACACCTCCCTCTCCCTTGTATCTCTCCACTCCAGTCTTCCGTCTCTGCCATGGTCTCCCCTCCTCTTCACATCATACACATACCTTCTAGCCATTCTCTCATTCCCCATCCTCTACATGGCCAAACTGTCTCAAAGTATTTCTCCTAATAGCACCACAGCACTTTTCCACTTCCTCATTTGTATATCTGTCTGTCCATAAAACTCCACACATTCCTCAGGTCCTTTCCATTGCTCTCACTCTTGTGCCCTTCCAACAGGATCCAAGCCTCATTTCTCAACGTCTTATCACAGCTTTCAGTGATCCAGCAACCTTTCTACCCTGCTGTACCCATTCAAGCACATCCCTCCATCCTCACCATCCAGTCTCACTCTGTATGCTGTGATTTCCCTCAAGACCATAACTTTACCCATACGTATATTCTCTTTAGGATTCTGTTTCTTACATCCTCAGACTCATGCACCAAGACTTGCAGTTCACATTCATCACAATACAGTATCATTAGCAAGCAACAGCTCAGGAAGTTTCCACATCTTACCCTCCCTCACTAGATACCAATATATTCACATTCCTTCCTATTACCTCTCTTATAGTTTCATCCATATACAAATTGAACAGCCACTGAGACATGACATGCAGAAACACGACACACACAGACATGACCCACAAAAGCATGGCACAAGGTATGACACAAAGAGACAAGATTTTTGTCCTTATTCAGATTCATTTCCCTCATGTCACTGGCAGAATAAGATAGCACTGTGGCCCAACATCCTTTCCATAGCACTTCTTCATGACTAGCACCATATTAGTCATGTTTCAACTAGCATTTACAAAGGAATGATGGTAATTTAATACCCAATTAAACGGAGCATAATTAAGTTGTCAAAATACGTGCTTCCCCCATACCCGCAGACTGAGCCGACAACACCAGATATATATGGGCAGCCCTGTATTTTGGTTTAGTAAATTGTGGGCTGCTGTTGCTGTGGTCATGTATTCCTGGCAAAGTAGGACAGTGGCAGGTGTTTGGATATGCCTGTGTAGTAGTGCTGTAATCCAACCACTTCTCTGAACCAACATAGCATCAGTTTCAGCATTGTTGCCAGTACAGTCTTTGCTGCCTAAGTAAAACAGTGTCAGTTGGTTTTAGCTTATCTGTGTGTGCTGATCATCTACCTTCTTGAATGAGATGTGGCTAAATGAGCTATGAAACTTTGCTAAGGATATATGCGTGTCATTTTCCAGAGTAAACTCCTGAAAGATGCACTCACACGTCTGAAGAATCTTAGAGGATAATCTTGGTTGTAAGAATTTTGGAGCTCCTATTGCCTCTTTTCTTTGATTAAATACGAGTATTTAGTTTCTCCAGCATTGACTCTGATTCTTAGTAATTAAAATGACCCAGGGACCACCACAACAGCAGGTATTATCAGCCCAAAAGGTCGTAAATAACTGTGGCAAATAAAAGGACTCTGCAAAAAAGCCATAGTGCTTGTTTACCCAACAATAAAAATGGGTGTTTTGTATATATTATCCCTCCTGAACTGTTGATGTTGGCTATTGTATTTGTACGCCAATTGTTATGCCCATTTTCTTGTAATATTTGCATTATTATTATTACCATGTCATTGTGATGTACTGCACAGTCAGCCACAGGAAAAAATATGCTGAAAAAAATATGTACTCTTGTCCTTCTTTGGTTGATTGTAATTGGCAACAGGTCAACTTGAATTTATTTTTCGCAGTCTATTTCCCTCTGCCTGTGACCTCCAGTCTTGTAAATGCAATGTGTGCAGGAATTTCAGATGTAAGATATCTTGCATTTGGCTCTCTTTTGTGTATTATTTCTTGCACTCTTCAGTTTCTGCTTCTCTGCATTATAAAGAAAAATGTATTGTCCTAAATAGCACTGAGATTTTAAAACTAACAAGCATCTTTAGTTAACGACCATTTATGTCAAAGGTTGATGAGCAACTTGAGTCGTTTCCCTTCATTTATATCCAAAAATAACAATCATTCTGAGTTTATTCCCCTCATTAAACATAGCAGTTGATTCCCTTCATTTAGGTGAGAGATTAACGAGATTTTTCCCTGCATATATACGAACATTTGTCATTAATACGGTTTATGTTTTTTATATTATTTTTCCTGTGGCTGACTATGTTTTATATATTGATGTGGGAGTGTTTTTTTGGTGTCATTATTTCTGTTGATTTATTCTATAGTCAGTTTGCTTCACCTGACAGAGATTCATAACCGTTAGCTTTATGGCCAAGTGTAGTCAGACTGGAGAGTTAATTTGACTAGTAACCCAGGAGACTCATCCGTACCCCATCACTAAGGCATACTGAATTTTAGACATCAATGATTTAGTACTGAAGTGATAAAAGTTGCCTTGTTTTGTCAGATGGAAATAAACTGACTATAGCTATACGTTGAATTGGAATATGTTATACTCTTATCGGTTTGTGGGAAAATGTGCCACGTGTTTGAAATTTTATAACTATATGGATTAGGGCGTCAGGCTATAGATAGATTGATAGATAGGTAGGGAGAGATCCTAGGGTGCCCATAGACTAAACTATTTTGATATATCTCTTCCTATCACACAGTCATTTGCCATATTTTCCTAAGCATGAGCAAGAACCAATTTGCCTGTCAGGTCTCAATTGTCTTTGAACCCAGGGCATCTCAGAAATCAGCAGTATTATGTGTTGAGCAGATAATTTTGTGCAGTATGCCTAGCCCTGGCTTCATACACTTCTTATGGGGTGACATAGGATTGGATGATGGCAGACGATGTTGTATAAAGTTGCAAGGTCTCCAACATCACAGCCAATGGTTGATACGTTTTTAGAATTACTATCGTTATGCTGATTCTTAGGCTATGCTGTTGATATTTCTCCTTCATTGTTGCGTTTTCTTGGTCTGTGTATCGTTTGGGTGTTTGTGATGGTGTTGATGTCTGTTGGGTTGGGTTGTCGTGGTTTATGATTAGAGAGAGCAAGGATGTGTGATGTTCCCATGGTTTTGTGTGTGTGTGTAAGATACTAGGATTTGAATGGTAAGTGAATGAGTGTGTGAGCCATTTCATTGGGCTTGCAGTTAGTTTCACTCTCTCTTGGGTTTCCTCTTTGCTTTATGGGCCCTATGCATTTTATCCATGCTTAAAAAAAAAAAAAATAAACAGGATAGGAGTGACTGCTTGAAAAAGAAAAAAAAAAATGGTTACAATCATTGAAAAATAATTGGTTACGAAGATGATGATGATGATGATTAGTCCACTTCACTAGGCATGGTACTGATAGTTCGCCCCCTTAATGCTTGTTTATTCTTTGTTCTTTGCTGCCACCTCAAATATTTCTGTCATGAGAGATAGAGAGACCCTGTTGTTGTAGTGCTAAAATCATTACATGCCTCTGACCCTCCTATCACCTGTATTGGCCGTCATAACCTTCCCTTCCAGCAAATTAATTCTCATGATAAATTGAATTCCTTTGTCAGTGGATGATAAACCTATTATATCAAAATTATGCTGTTTTGAAGAATATTTGCTATGTATTAGTAAATCTTGGCTTGTAATCCCACTTGACTGACTACAGAAACCCTGGCAGCCCCAAAGGTATATGTTGAAGGATTGTCTGTTGTGGTAGTGTGGTGTGGTGTGTGGGAGGAGGCCTACACTGTGGTACATGTGGTGAGTGTTTGTAGTAGTGTGTTGTGGTGAGGGGGGGAGGCCTTACACTGTGGTAAATGTGAGTGTGGTGTGGTGTTGCAGGAAGCATTACACTGTGGGCATAGTGCATTGTGTGTGAGTTGTGTATTGTGTTGGCATTGAAGTAGAGAAAGATGATGATTGTGTTGAAGTCTGGGTATACTCATTTCACTCTATCTTGGCACAAATTTTCATTTTTTTTTTTTTTTTTTTTCCCACTGGCAGAAACAAAACATTAGACCTGCATTCACTCCATAGCTTTTCATTGTGACAGGCATCATATTTTAATGCCTGTTTACTCTATTTTTACAACTCAGCATTCATGAGAGAGCCTAAGCCATTTTTAGACCAAGTTAGAGTTGTGTTTCTCTGGGTATGGTTGAGTCTGAAGGGTGGGTGTCTGGTGATGGTTTTTGAAGGTTTCTGTTGTATATCTAGGTAGTAGCTATGTACCGTCTGAAATAGTAGAAATAAAGTTAAAAAAGACAGAAAAAAAAAAGTGGATGACGGCCACGGCCACTTGGCAGTCTGCACTTGGGCTACTGGACTGCACTTAGGCCACCGTTATTGCAGATGGTCGGAGCCAGTGACCTGTACTGTGAAATTCCATATGCTTTTCACAGCACAGTTCGTTTGGAATGGGGGCCGTTTTAAGGGGGTAGGAAAAAATATGTATCCTTCTGAAAAATAGTGTTGGGTATAGGATGAGAATAGGTTGTAAGTACTCTTTGTAATGTAAGTTCTTATTACATGCTTTCCATAGCTGTTCTTCAAAATCAGTATCATATTCTAGTGCTTATATACTGTATTCTTACAATACAGCATCCATGAGAGAGAGCACAGGGCATTTTTAGATCAAGTTAGAGTAAAAAGAGAGAGAGAGTATAGGTTGTGTTTTTCTGGATGTGGTTGTGTCTGAAGGGTGGGTGTCTCATGATGGTTTTTGAAGGCTTCTGTTTGGCTGTAGTGGCCATGTATATCTAGGTAGTTGCTATGTACCGTCTGAAGTAGTAGAAATAAAGAAAAGAAAAAAAAAAGTGGATGACGGCCACAGCCACTGGCAGATCTGCACTTGGGCTACAGGTATTGCAGGTGGACGGAGCCGGTGACCTGTACTGTGAAATTCCATATGTTTTTCACAGTATGGTTCTGTTGGAATGGGGGCCGTTTTAAGGGGGTAGGAAAGAAAATATGTATCCTTGTGAATTTTAGTGTTGGGTATAGGATGAGAATGTCTATCTATCTGTCTGCCTACTGCCAGCTGCCATAATCCCGTAAGGGGGGGGGCCATTTGACTTTTATTATGGGGAGGGGCACTAACCCTTCACCAACCCACTTGTTGACACATAGGGAGCCCATATGGTTTGATTATATGGTTACCACCCAGCATTGTAAACAGTTTCTTGGCTTATAGATTTTTTTAAAGTACTTTTTGTAATGCAAGTTTTTATTACATGCTTTCCATAGCTCTTCTTCATAACCAGCATCGTATTTTAGTGTTTATATACTATGCTTACAACCCAGCATCCATGAGAGAGGCGATACGTTTGTGGCCATCCTGTTCAGGATTAAGGCGTCTGGCAATAGATAGATAGATCCATGAGAGAGAGCACAAGGCATTTTTAGACAAAGTTAGAGTAAAGAGAGGGTGAGAGAGAGTAGGTGTATTCGTGTTTCTCTGGGTAGGGTTGTTTGTGAAGGGTGGGTGTCTGGTGATGGTTTTTGAAGGGTCCTGTTTGGCTGCAGATTTGGGGATGTCTGTAGTGGCCTTGTGTGTATAGGTAGCTAGGTACAGTGTGAAATAATGAAAATAAAGTACTGTATATATATATATATATATATTTATTTATAAAAAAAGCTGTGTACACTCTGAAATAATAAAGTACTGGAAAAAAATAAATAAATAAAAAAAAGAGGTTGACGGCCACAGCCATCGGCGGACTGCGACAAGTGCAGGTGGTCGGAGCCAATGACCTGTACTGTGAAATTCCATGTATTTTCACAGCACAGTTCCTTCTGAATGGGGGCCGTTTTAGGGGTGAGAAAAAAAATATTGACTATATCTTGTGGAATTTAGTGCTGGCGTGTAGTGTTATAGGCTTTGAATGGCTGTAGTGGCTAGGTAGGCAGTATGTACAGGATAACTTATTAACAGAAAAAAAAGGAAATAAGAAAAAAAGGAGGAAAACTATAAATGGTTGCACATTTTATTTGGATTAGGGTAAGTTTCTAATTTGGGGCAGTGGTCAAGTAATAGGTCTAGTACAACTTCCTTGGTGGTTTGAATGGCTGTAATACTTTTATGTTCCTCTGACAAAGTGGGGCCAGACTGGAGGGTCAGTTGAACTAGTAATCAAGGAGACTCATTCCTGTCTCAGTACTAAAAATTTCACTGTTTCATGGGATTAGTTATTATGAAGAGGTACATAGTGAGGTTTGGGGGGAGGAGGTAGCTTTATAACTCTGTGTGGAGATCTTGTTGGGTTGTGGTGGTGGTTTATGTGTTCGTGTTTTTCTGCATTGAGAGTCCCCTTGTTGTCCTGTGTCTGTGTGTTTAGCCACAAGGGATTTTTGGCACTGAGAACACCAACTGGTATTGTAGTGGTGTTGGTCTGGAATAGGAAAGTCCTGGAGTTGATAATTTTGAAGCACTTATGTAGGGAGAAATATGTGAGGTAGTCAGGATTCCAGGGGCTTAAATGGTCAGTGAGTGAACATCTAGCCTTTTTCACTGGACACGGCCTGGTTATATCAGTGCCACCACCTGAAGGTGTCTGCCCTGCACCGCAATTTTATAACAATTGGGTGCGTAAGGTGAGAAGTGTGAATTTCGGGGGTAGGGTTCTGAGGCCGACTGGAAAAAATATACGAGACAAGGTCATACTGTGGCTGCCAGAGATTGAGCAGCATAGACAGCCACCATTAGGTGACTATGGCCAATGAATGCATGTTGGAGCCTTCATGAATGGTACAAATGATATAAAAATACTGAACTGTTTCTACAGGCCCATCATGTACACCTCAGTATATATATGCATAGCTTTGAAATACTGCATATATAAACACATCATCTGAGATCTAGTGGCACATTTTCCACACAGTTAAAAACAGAATATGTGTAAATTGTGAGTTTTGTTTGTGTATAATGCCAGCAGTAAGTAATTCCTCATTTAATACTTGATATATATTCCCGTAAATTGCTGATTGCGTGAAGTTAGGGTCGGGTCCCAGCAAGAGGGACTTTTTCTCCAGAAATTAAGGATCATATGCAAGACAGAACTAACTAGCAGTATTTATTTGTGTTAAATTTAAAAAAATTATATTTTTAGATGAATTAACATTGATCTTTCACAGCACACCTTTGAGATTAATTAAGAAGTTTGTGAAAAATGTATTTTTGAGTGACATTAAGAGAGAGACTGTGCTTAGTGAAAGTATCTTAAATGAGGAATTACTGATAGGGGTTTGCCAGTAAATTATTAATTATTATTATTATTATTATTTGACCCACAAGCAGTTTTTGAAGCATAAACTAATGATACCCCATGCTGGCATTAATATTACAAAGGAAAACAAAATTGAGTGTTTATTCTCTGTGTGTTTTGGTACTTCATATAGTTAAGTATTGTATTAGGCTTCCTCTTCTCCTTGTTGTTCTTTTCCTCTTCTTCCTTCCTCTTCCCCTCCTCATTCTTCTCCTTCCTCTTCTTCCTTCCTCTTCCCCTCCTCATTCTTCTCCTTCCTCTTCTTCCTTCCTCCTCCTCCTCCTCCTCCTCATTCTTTTCTTCCTTCCTCCTCCTCCTCCTCCTCATTCTTTTCTTCCTTCCTCCTCCTCCTCCTCCTCATTCTTTTCTTCCTTCCTCCCCCTCCTCCTCCTCATTCTTTTCTTCTTTCCTCCTCCTCCTCCTCATTCTTTTCTTCCTTCCTCCTCCTCCTCCTCATTCTTTTCTTCCTTCCTCCTCCTGCTCCTCATTCTTTTCTTCCTCCTCCTGCTCCTCATTTTTTTCTTCCTTCCTCCTCCTGCTCCTCATTTTTTTCTTCCTTCCTCCTCCTGCTCCTCATTCTTTTCTTCCTTCCTCCTCCTCCTCCTCATTCTTTTCTTCCTTCCTCCTCCTCCTCCTCCTCATTCTTTTCTTCCTTCCTCCTCCTCCCCTTTTTGTATTAGGCTTCCTCTCCTTCTTTTCCCCCTCTTATTGTATTAGGCCTCCTCTTCTCCTCGTTCTTCTCTCCCTTTTTTTCTTTCCTCTTTTCCTAACCTTACCACCCCCACCCTTGCTATGCCCTACCAGGTGTCCCTTGCTATTCCTGTCATCCTTGTCCTGTCCTTCCATCCCTGTTCTGTCAATCATGTCCTGTCCTTCCATCCCTGTTCTGTCAACCATGTCCTGTCCTGCCATCACTTACCTGCCCTGCACCCTTGCACTTTCCTTCCCTCCCCTACACCCATGCAATACACTGTACAGCCATGCCCTCCCCTACACCCTTACAATATGCAGCCATGCCCTCCCCTACACCCTTGTAATATGCAGCCCTGCCCTGCCCTGCCACCCCTGTCCTGTCTTGCCTTGCCACCCCTGTCCTGCCATGCCCTGCTGTTCTTGCCTAGGGTGTCCTGCCCTTCCATATCTGCGATTTTTTCCTTTGTGTGTCCTGCCCTTCCATATCTGCTATTTTTTCCTTTGTGTGTCATGCCATTCGATATCTGCTATTTTTTCCTTTGTGTGTCCTGCCCTTCCATATCTGCTATTTTTTCCTTTGTGTGTCCTGCCCTTCCATATCTGCTATTTTTTCCTTTGTGTGTCCTGCCCTTCCATCTCTTGCTGTATCCTGCTTGTCATGCCTTGCTATGACCTGTCCTGTTGTGCCCTTCCATCATCTGTGCTATGTCCTGCTTTGTGCCCTGCCACCCCTGGCCTGCCCTACACCCATGCACTGTCATCTGCACTCTTGCTGTGCCCTGCCATCCTTGGCCTGTCCTCCCCTCCTTGGCCTGTCCTCCCCTCCTTGCTATTCTTACCCTGTGTCCTGCCCTTCCATCTCTTGCTGTATTCTGCTTGTCTTGCATTGCATTGCTATGACCTGCCTTGTCATTTGTGCTATGTCCTGCCCTGTTGTGTCCTTCCATCATCAATGCTCTGTCCTGCTTTGCCCTGCCCAGTCATCTGTGCTATGTCCTTCCATCATCTGTGTCATGTCCTGCTGTTCTTGCCCTGTCATCTCTGCTGTGTCCTGCTGTCCTTCTCCATGTGTCTTGTTTTGTTTTTAATATATGTTTGTTTTATTCTTTAATATTGTATTTTTAAGTTCATAATTTTTTCTAAGTGCTAAATTTTGAATATGTTATAAGTTACTTATATATGTACCGTACTTTGAAAAATATCAGAAAAAGAATACCAATAGACATGAATAGTACGAAGTGATGTCTCCTTCGTACTATTCATGTCTATTGGTATTCTCTTTCTGATATTTTTCAAAGTACTATACATATATAAGTAATATACCAAAAAGGTATATGTATATAATAAAGACATTGTAATAATACATTGGTTTTATTTCCACTAGATACATTTAAGTGAAGAAGGTGAAAAAAAAAACTATCTCGATAAATCGGCCAGAGAAATAAGGACTGGCAACCCCAAGGGAGGGTTGCCAGTCCGTATTTTCGTGGCCGATTTATCGAGATAGGTTCTGTGCCCTACCCCAAGATGCTTCCAAGAGCGTGCCCTTCAAATCACTGTGTAGAGGCCATGTCTTGTATTGCTCTGCCCAGCTAATGCCAGGCAGAGCTATACAAGAACACATGGCATACAACAGAGTGATCAAAAGGGCTACTTAACATGCATTGCTAAACACTGTGTGCACCACGCAACGTGTGTTTGCTAAGGCATGTTAAACAGGAAGCAATGCAACATTAGTCAACATGGCATACAGTATACCAAAGACATGAGCTAATTAACCCCTTCTGTATGAGGACATTTTATTCCTGCTGATGCCACACGATTTTATTCAGCTTGGAGTGCGATCTCATACTGGAGGGGACATAGCCTCCCTTCAGTATGAGACCCCCTTCCTAAGCTGAGTAAAATCGTCTGGCAGCAGCAAGAATAAAATCATCTGGGACACAGCAACAATACACTGAGAAAAGATGTAACAGTACTGAAGAGGTTCAAAAATACCAACATGGACTGGTTGTGATGCATGTTAAATATCAACAAAATCACATTCCACTGAACAATATTTACTCTTCACTAACTTGGCCCAATTTGTCAGTCTTTTCCAGCTGTGTCACATAAGAGTAACTCGAGGCACAGAAAGGCAATGCTATTACTCATAATCCTTTTCACACTGTGCCTACTATCCTGTTTTAAGAAAGTTACAACTCATAATTCAGGCTGGAAAGATTTAAAATTTTAGGCCAAGCTAAAGTTCAGAGTATAATCTCAAGCAAACAAATAAAACTGTAAAAATATATAATGGCCATATTACTATAATGTGAAAGTGTGGACATGCTATATCTACCTATAGCCAGACACCTTGATCCTGTGACGGTACATATCTCCTCTGTCCACTGCCATCTACCTGCCCTCCCCCCAGATTACACCCCCCCCCCCTATCATATACCTCTCCATATCTATCTCATCCTCAGCCCCCCCCCCCCAACCTCACTCACATACACCTGTTGAAGTTTCCTACTCTCCATTCCACCAACTTACACCCCCTCCCCTATCCCTCCATTTTCTTCACATACATTCACCCAGTTAGTCTTTCACACACCCCAACTTACACCCTCCTCTTCTCTCCATCTCTATCTCATCCTCAGCTCCCACCCACCTCACTCACATACACTCTCCTGATTATGTTTCCTACTCTCCATTCCCCCAACTTACACCCCCCTCTCATATATCTCTCCACTCCATCCCTCCATCTCATCCTCAGTCTCCACCTCACTCACATACACTCTCAGAATTAATCTTCCTACACCCCCCAACTTACACCCTCCTCTCTCATGCACCTCTCCACTCCATCCTTCCACCTTACTCACATACACTCTAGTCTCCTACTCCACTCCTCCCCCTCCAACTTACACCCCCTCTCTCATATACTGCACCTCTCCACTCCATCCATCCATCTCATCCTCAGTCTCCCCCTGCCACTTTCCCCACCTCCACCTCTCTCTCACAAACCCCTACTTAGTCTCACTCTCCATCCCCCCCACTTACACCTCCCTCTCATACCTCTATTCCATCCCTCCGCCTCACTCATACTCCACCCCCAACTTACACCCTCCTCTCCTATACACCTCCACTCATCCCTCCGCCTCACTCATACTCCACCCCCAACTTACACCCTCCTCTCCTATATACCTCCACTCATCCCTCCATCTCATCCTCAGTCTCCCCCTCCCTCTTACCCCACATCCACCTTACTCACACTCCTAGTTAGTTTCTCTCTCCATCCCATTTCAATTTAAAACATCCTCTACTCAATCCCTCAGTTTCCCTCTCCCCCCCCCTCCACCTCACACACATTAGGGCCGATTCACACTACACGGTTCATCTCCGTACGGCTTTCATACGTTAATTTTTTCGAAATCAATGGGGCTGTTCACACTATATTTTCCGTTTATTGTTCATCTTTCGTGCGCCTTTCACTCGTACGGATCGGCTACGTTTGGAGGAAATCTCTAACGAACGAAACATACGTATGGAAACGCTCCGTACCTCCACTGATCAGTGTGATCATCGATACGTATCAGTCACGGTGTGTTTACAGACAACAGAGGACAACTTTAGCCTGTCACTGCTTTTGGCCGTGAACAGTACTATAAGCAGTCATGAGTGGCGATAAGTTATTATAACTGGTCAGAGGCTACGAGGAACTATATGACATGGGCAACAGAAAATATAACGATAACCATGTGAAAGAAAAAATATGGAAATTAATAGGAGAGGGATTGGAAAAATTGGGTAAGATATTTAAATATTTCACAATTTTATTATAAGTGTCACAAATACCATTTTATCCTTCATCCTATTCATTACCATTCATAGGGTATCTCTTAACACCCTATCCATTACCATTCACTGGCTCTCTCTCAAGTAGCCTATTAATTACCATTCACAGGTTCTCCCAACATCCTGTTCATAACCAATGGTAGGTTCTCTCTCAACCCTCTTTATGCCCATGGAAGAGAACCAGTGGGACTTCAAGAATCTTTTAAATTTCTTTTACAACGAATGCACCTTGTGGAGCATTTCCTCCCTGTCTAGTTATGTCTACAAAAGAAGCTTGCATTGTTCGTGACATTCATGGTTGTCACATCAGTGGCATTGTCACCTAAGTAGTTGTGCAAAAATGAAAGTTGCAGCAAGCTGCTTTACACTAATATCTGAGGCTTCTTGTCGGAGCCACTGCTGCACGCAGACTGACGAGATCATGGACGTATAGTGTGAACAGTGACATAGCAAATGAACCGTAACCCTGTGAAGACGAACCGTATAGTGTGAATTGGCCCTTAGTCTCTCACTCCAGCCCTCCATCTCATCCTTGGTCTCCCCTCCTACCTCACTCGCATACACTCCTAGTTAATTCTCTCCCTCTCCACTCCATCCCTCAGCCTCCCAATTCTAATTTATGGAGCATAGACAACCAAATGACATATTATTTCTTACTAAACTCGTGGAATGTTGACATAACCTACCTACCAATAACAGATCTTTGTAAAAAATAATAATAATATATATATATATATATATATATATATATATATATATATATATATATATATATATATATACATATATATATATATATATATATATATATATATATATATATATATATATATATATATATATATACATACATACATATATATATATACATACATATATATATATATATATATATATATATATATATATATATATATATACATATATATACACATATATATATACATATATATATATATATATATATATATATATATATATATATATATATATATATATATGGCCACGTTATATTTTTACAAGTAATGAAGTAACATTTCTCGCCTTTTAAGACTTCGTTCCCTTAAAAAATCTTGGATTAGCACTTCTAAAAAATTACAAGGTTACTTATGAACTGGCTGCTACAGTTTATATAACTCTTGTTTATTTCTTGATCATAAACACACACACCTTAACCAAGACTGGCTGAAGTTAAAATATATTGCTCATGGTCTGGTACAAGTAGGCAACTAATAAAGTACTGTATGTATTAAATCAGTAATGCTGTTCCTGGCCTACCAAGCCATTCATACCCAGGCAACAGGTCTTTTAGTCCAACATGACAGATGAACACTACAGTAGGTAATTTTTAGGCAATGCTGTTCCCACAACAATTTAAATCAATATTTTATGCAAGGAAGAAGGAACCAAATGCTAGAAAACCTGAACGACTGTTCCCTCCAACAAAAAACTAAGTTAAGTGCCAAATTCAAGATCGTTCATCTTGAGATGCCTAGACACAGCATTAAAAAGACTGGAGGATCATAGGCAGTAGGAAGAGTGAAAAGCAGTTCCAGAGTTGACCTACTGCGTACATGAAGGTTAACTCCTGCATTTGAGAGCTGGACAGAAAACGGATGAGAGTTTGCTGCTAGACAGGTGCTACGAATCTGCCAGGGTGGTGGAGGGATGCAAGCAGACGTTTCGGAGGGGCAGTGACCATTGACACAGCAGTACAAATGAGATAAACATGAAACAGTTGTAGTCAGATGGAATAAAAATTGGCAAGCTGCATCACTATGTGCCACTGATGCAATATGTCGAGATGTTTCAAATAATTTTTGGTCTGGACCAGGAGCATGCATTTTCTTTTTTTTTAAGCTGCAGTTCTTTGGTTGTGCGTTTAGTATTTTGATTAAAAGTTGCAGCAATACTTCACTCATTGGCAAAGCAACTGACGTTAGATTTAAAAAGCACAATTAATTTTACTACCTCTCAAATATCGGAAATTATATGACTGCCTTGTCAAAATCAAGCTGTTTTTCATTAGTCTTAAAAGGCGATAAACTCTACTCCACTAGACAAAATACTGAAACATTTATATTAAAGAAGCATTTACAGTAAAGATACATTTATTGGAATAAAGAAAATATGGTCAGCACATATAAATATACAAGTAATGGAAGTGGGATCATGAGGGCCGCAATATATTAAAATCTACACGAGTGAAGTTCTTCTGAAAAATCCTATGGTCTAACTGACTGGCCAAGAGATGCTCCCACATCCACAAATACTGTACAGTGCATATACAGATGTCCTCGTTTAGCCACAGGTATGGCCTAAACTAAGAGTATTCCCACCATACAACTGGTAATGGAAAATTCTGTACCCTGACTAAACTTTACAGAAACACTTATCAACTGACAGAATTGGGAAAAAAAAAAAAAAAAAAAAAAAATGAAGACACTGGAGAATGAGGGGTTGCATTAAAAAAAAAAAAAAAAAGGGGGGGGAAAGGTTATGCCGTTAAAAAAAAAAAAAATGAAGATTGGGGGGATAGGGGTTGCATTGTTTGACAAAATTAATAGAGGGGTTGCACTGATTAAAAAAAAAAAATGGAGTGGGGCGGGAGAGGGGTTGCATTGTTTGATGGTCCTTAATTATGAGGTATGACAGTCTCCTTGGTTACTTCGTTTATTTTCCTATCGCTTACAAAGGCTTCAACATGCCTGCATAGCCTTGGTCACCTAATGGCAACTCTCCATACTACTTGATCTCTGGCAGTCTCCCTGTCCAGTCCCTTATCCCTGAGGTCTCACTCTGACTTCATCCCAGGTCTTTTTTTAGTCTGCCTCTCACAACTCGACCCTAAACAATCACAGCTCTCACCCTCCATCCTCTCCACATGTCCATACCATCTCAACCTACCCCTCCTCATCACTACATCAATACATTCAAGTCCCATTCTTCTTCTCAACTCTTCAACTGAAGTCCTCACACCCCTCCCAAGGCCTGTCATTCAAGGATGCACTAAAAACAAATCTAATTGTTGTCATTACTGTATGTTTAAGCCAATGAACATCCTCATCCTTCACTGCCCAGGTCTCACCACCATACAGCATAACACTCCTAACACGTGCCACATACAAAGATCCCTTAGCACTGAGGGAGAGCCCTCTCAATGTCAGGAGGCAACAGCTCTCTGAACTTCCTCCAGCCACTCCTTACCCTAGCCACACAGCTAACACCAGCTCCACCTCCAGCACATAGCATGTCCTCAAAATAAAAATTTAAAAAATCCGCCACACACTCAACAGCAAGACTAATCCTTTCATGCCTGAAATCTCCATATGCTCCCCCACCCCCACACACACACACTGCACACACCATGTCAGCATTTTTCAGTCTACCTCTAACACCACATACACAGCCTCTCACCAAACAGTGAACAAGTTGCAATTCCTTCCCACACCCTAGTGGTAATCCACACATGGCAACACTCCCTCAGCTTTGACAGTACCACCACCAGCCCTAGATACCATCACCCTTGGTTACTAGTCGTATCAACCCTCCAATTACACTACACACTGCCATCAACTGAGACAAAAGGGAACAGGGATCTGTCAGGTTTGATAACATGCATAACAAATTTAACAGACAATGGAGAAAGTTGCCTTTATGAGGTGGCAGTCTCCTTGGTTATGGTTACTAGTCATATCAATGTGCTATAGCAATACACTTTACAGGTACAGAAACCTTGCTTTCATGTGTCTCCTTGATTACTAGTCCTGCAGGCAGTAGGTGACTGTGATCATCCACTCACTTGATATACACTGCAACCTCTTACATTCGAAGTTCTTGTGTCCTTTTGATACTTTTGAAATATTTGAACTTTTAATATAGTATTTCTGTGGCTGTCTTAATTCTCATGGTTTTGACATGCTTTTGACACAAGCTTTGTTGTCTGGGCTAACTAGCTGGCTTCAGGCATCCTATTTTCCAGTGTTAACACTACCATTTATCTCATCTCTTAACTCAAGGATCAGTACTATAATAGCTACAAACCATGAAGTGTTTCTTTCACATTTCCTTTCCTCATCTTGTGTATGTCCCCTTGTTCTAAAACACTTTGCAGTTGTATTCATATTTAACATCAATCAGTAAGTTGTAAGGGACAGTAATTATGCATTCATTTATTTACGTAAAAACTACAGTACTGAACATGAATATTTACATGTTTCAGCAACCACCATCCACTCCTTGATGTAGCACTGCCCACTATCTCCATTATTTTTGTTTCTGTCCTCCTCTCTCCCTATTTCTCACATCTTTCCTGTCAATTTTTATTACTCCTTCCTTTTCAGGTGGCTTTACATTGAGTAACATGCCTAATGGCTTTCTGTAAGCCAGAAAACCATTTACAATGCTGGGTGGTAACCATATAACCAACCCATACGTGATGCTACACTTCACATATTGTGCACTGATTACACAGTTTATTTTATGACATTTTATGATACGTACAATTACTGCCAGTCTGCATTACTATGATCTTGCAGAAATACTGCAATCTCAGTGATGAAATACTTAAGTACATTGTGTGTGTGTGAAAAAAAAAAGGGAAGATGGTGGTGGTTTATATCTACTCAAAAATAGATTGCACAGTGGTTTAACTGTGATGCAAATGATCTATTTGAATTACACTAAGACTGCTGCCTACCAACAATCATGCTTCAGTCAAAAGTGAATAAAATCAGTTGACAAGTGGTGTTGCATGGTGTTGCGTGATAAAGGAATATTTACCATAATTCCACTCAAAAACTTAAAAACCTTATCACACTGCTTTGTAATGTCATACACTGTCAGGTTTAACATCACTGCTATCTTTGACAACACCTGCAATGAGTTATTTACTCTAGTTTCAGTTGGTACAGCACTGAGAACTGTCAAATTTATCATACATGGTAGTTTCCATCACCAGTCATTTCACAACACACAGACTAAGTACTTGTGGCTGCATTCTTATACTGCATCATTTTTGTTCCCAGCACTGCACTAATTGGTAAAGCCAGGACACCTGTTTGAAGCCATATTATGGTCAAATTTGGATATGATAAAACTGACTCAAATAATAAAGAGCTTACCCAAGAGGAGGAAAGGAAATTATTATTATTATGGGTGATCACACGCCTTATGGTGAGGTCATCAGTACCAGATGGGTGTATTTTTTTTTTTTTTTTTTTTTTTTATACTAGTCTCTGGTTATTTCTGAGCTAGTTTTGGTAAATAAAAATGACATTTTTCATAAATTAAGGCAATTGAACTTTAGAGGTTTGCAAAATTTTGAGGTTGCACTGTAGTACTACCTATTCTTCCTTCAACTTTATCATTCTGTTTGTCCTCACTCCCTACTTCTCCCTCTCCTTCCTGTTACTTTTTCTCTTCTTTCCACTTCATATGGTTTTACACCAGGTGACAGCCCTAATGGTTTCCTGCAACCCAGGAAACCATTTACATTTTTATGGGTGGTAACCATATCACCAAATAATGGGGTGATGTCGGGCCTGCTATGGTGCCCATGTTAACTGGATTATGCAAATGCAGCATCCATCCAGGAACAGAACCTCCACACTATTCAACGCACCGTGCCGTTGCAGGGCACTGTCAGCCACAAGGGAACATTGGTTCATTAAATGAGGTGGCAAGGCTGTTGCTTGCCTGTGGTTGATAGGTCTGCTTGGCCAGGCAGACTGGGGTTGATCAACAACATACTTCAATTCACAATGCCATCAAACAAAACATGCCCCAATTCCCTCCCTTATCCTCCAAGGATGGTGGAGTACACGAGTCTCCTTGGTTACTAGTCTAATACCTCCCTATAATCCCATAAAGGAAAATGGTGGACTACAGGATACGGGCCAATGCAGCCAGCAGACCAACATGTTCCTGTTCAGATAAGCCTGGCCACAAAATACATCACTTCAGCACTACCATATAAACCAGCCAGGGAACACAATGACAATTACTTGGATTTAACGTACATGAAAACAGCACTTCATGACTAGCATAAACGAGGACTTTCTGTATACACAACTACAGTTCTTTCACTTAAACTTGGCCAAGACATATCCTTTGACAGCTGACTTTTAGTTCACTGGCTCTACAACCCTTCCACCACACTGCATAACTAACATCACTAATTTTGATCTAATACAGTATAGCTAAACACGATTCAAAGATGGTAATTTTAGGTCGTTGAAACCTTTCCACAGCACTTCTTCGTGACTAGTAAGGTATTTTTAGGCCAAGTTAAAGCAAAATGATTGAGATGCAGTTTTAACACATTACCAATCTTCTTCAAACATACAGCATATTCCTCTACCCAGCTGGCTTATTTACCCAGCTGGCTTCATCTTGCCATCTTGATATCTTCTTCATAGATCTTGTTAGACGCCATCTGTTTCCTGCAAATACAACAACACATTAGCTGTGTTTCTATCTACACCCACACCTACTGACCTACTCTACACCTACACCCACTGACCTAATGTACACCCAGACCCACCGACCTAATCTACAACACCCACTGACCTACTCTACACCTACACCCACTGACCTAATCTAACACACACACACACACACACACACACACACACACACACACACACACACACACACACACACCTAACCTTCAAACACCAGCCAACTGGATTACCTAAACAAGATCACAAGTTTAAATTCTGTACCTAAACAACAAGAGCCTATCTGCACAGACTGCAGTCAATATTTAGGTTTCTTTCAAACTCAGAATGTGAAACTTGTATTAAAATGCCTCCTTATGGCCAAAACTGACAACTGTTTAATAATCAGCTGATGCAACAGCTGACCTACCAAATCAACTCAAAATTTCAAGCTGAGCAACTTAGTATTTCATAAGTCACTACAATGCCTCCTTAAAGTCAAACTGAAATGCACCCAACAGTCAGCTTAGGCAATGGCTGACATGATAAATCAATAAAAGTTCAGGCTGAGTAGCTTTGTATTTCATAAAATCACTCAAAGTTCTCCAAGAGCAGATATTTACACTTTCCTTGGAGAGAAAAAAAAAAGTAACACTAGTAGACCTGTTAGCTTTGCCACAGGTGAACAGACCTATTAATATTCCACAGCACATCTGGCTGGACCACCTTAACCCACTACATCACCAGGCATCTACAGTAAACACAGCAGCACAACCACCTGACGCATTCAAAGCATCAGACACCACCACCTTAACCCACTACACCAATGCTAATACACCTAAAGATAATTCACCATACTCCCTGAGTGCTTTATCCATCTATATCTATTTATCTATATCTACTGAAGTAATTCTGGAGACTATTTCAAAGTCTGCATTACATGATACAGTCACTGGTAAAAGGAAAAGTCACAGGCAGAAGGAGAAAGTCACAGGCAGGAGGAGAAAGACACAGGCAGAAGGAGAAAGACGCAGGCAGGAGGAGAAAGACGCAGGCAGGAGGAGAAAGACGCAGGCAGGAGAAGAAAGAAGCAGGCAGGAGAAGAAAGAAGCAGGCAGGAGAAGAAAGACGCAGGCAGAAGGAGAAAGACGCAGGCAGAAGGAGAAAGACGCAGGCAGAAGGAGAAAAACACAGGCAGAAGGAGAAAGACGCAGGCAGAAGGAGAAAGACGCAGGCAGAAGGAGAAAGACGCAGGCAGAAGGAGAAAGACGCAGGCAGAAGGAGAAAGACGCAGGCAGGAGAAGAAAGACGCAGGCAGGAGAAGAAAGACGCAGGCAGAAGGAGAAAGACGCAGGCAGAAGGAGAAAGACGCAGGCAGAAGGAGAAAGACCAGGCAGAAGGAGAAAGACGCAGGCAGAAGGAGAAAGACGCAGGCAGGAGAAGAAAGACGCAGGCAGGAGAAGAAAGACGCAGGCAGGAGAAGAAAGACGCAGGCAGAAGGAGAAAGACGCAGGCAGAAGGAGAAAGACCAGGCAGAAGGAGAAAGACGCAGGCAGAAGGAGAAAGACGCAGGCATTTTGTAAAAAAAAAAAAGTCAGATTAATTCAAACTTACACAGTACTTCCAATTCCCTGCCTCCCCCAACATCTCTTCCTTAGTGATATATTTTTGGTTTTATTCTTGCTACTACTGTACTTGGCAATTTTTACAACTCAGGGGCTGGTACTCTTGAAGCACCTCCCCTAACATCTCTTCCTTATTGATTTATTGTTTTATTCTTGCCACCACCAGGCATTTTAAAACTCAGGGAGGACTTACAGCTCTGATGGGGTTAATAAGGCTACATCTTCAGTTCAAAAAACACAGGATTAATTGACTCTGGAAATATTGCTATCGTATCGTTTATATAGACTCTGGAAATACTACTATCGTATCGTTTATATTGACTCTGGAAATACAGCTACTGTATCGTTTATATAGACTCTGGAAATATTGCTATCGTATCGTTTATATAGACTCCGGAAATACAGCTATCGTATCGTTTATATAGACTCTGGAAATACAGCTATCGTATCGTTTATATACACTCTGGAAATATAGCTATCATATCGTTTATATTGACTCTGGAATTACAGCTATCGTATCGTTTATATAGACTCTGGAAATACAGGTACCGTATCATTTATAAAGAATCTGGAAATATTGCTATCGTATCATTTATACAGACTCTGGAAATATTGCTATCATATCATTTATAATACAGACTCTGAAAATATTGCTATCGTATTGTTTATATAGACTAAAATATTGTTATCGTGTTGTTTATATACAGCAGACTCTGGAAATATTGCTATCGTATCGTTTATATTCATTCTTAGAAATATTGCTTTCGTATCATTTATATAGACTGGAAATACAGCTATCGTATCGTTTATATAGACTCTGGAAATATTGCTATCGTATAGTTTATAGAGACTCTGGAAATACAGCTATCGTATCGTTTATATAGACTGGAAATACAGCTATCGTATCGTTTATATAGACTGGAAATACAGCTATCGTATCATTTATATAGACTGGAAATACAGCTATCGTATCATTTATATAGACTGGAAATAGCTATCTTAACATTTATATAAACTGGAAATACAGCTATCGAATCGTTTATATCAACTCTGGAAATACAGCTATCGTATCGTTTATATAGACCCTGGAAATATTGCTCTCGTATCGTTTATAGACTCTGGAAATATTGCTCTCGTATCGTTTATATAGACTCTGGAAATATTGCTCTCGTATCGTTTATATAGACTCTGGAAATACTGCTATCATATCGTTTATAAAGGCTCCAGCAAGATTGAATGCGTCGGTTTTCTTAACTTAATAGCAGCTCTCCACACTGCTCAATCTCTGGCAGCCTCCCTATTCAGTTCTAGCCAAGGTCTATGGCCTCTTCCCAGGTCTTTTTCAGTCTGCCTCTCACCCCTACCCTCAACCTTGCCACTTATCACCTTCCACACCCAACTGTTACTCTCCATTAAAAATAAAATCAAGGCATTTGAGAGAACAAGTACCATTGGAACTAAGAAATCTGCATATATGACTAGGCTTTACTATCACACCACTGATTTCCCTAGATAAATAGCTAAGGAAGAGGTGTTAGGGAGCTTCCTTGTGAATGCAGGGGTCTCCAACTGACTTAAGTTTAACCCCTAAAATAAATCATTACAGAAGAGATGTCAGGGAGCTTCCTGTTGTGTGTTAATTCACTCCTGCCACAGCCAATGGTTTTATCCAGCTCTGGGGATATTTTATTTACTGATGGGGTAATAATGGCTATATGGCTTCTGTTGTAAGTCTCCAAAGACTTAAAACTATATGGAAAAGTTAAGAAAAACCTAAGGCACAAGGGGTGGCAGTGATCATTTCCTGGAATATGGTTGTTAGCACTGCCAATTTATGAGTAGACTGTAGCACCAGTCGAGCAGGGCAGTACTCCCGAGGTGGATGGAAAGCTGATGTCAGGGAGTGCTGGAGCTCCCGTTTCATCAGCCCTCAGGACTAGTTCCTGACCATCCCCCTTTGCTGAACTTTTTCAGTGTCTCAGTTACACAGAGAGTAGGCCAGCATGCTCTCCAGTACAAATTTCTCTAACTATCTTCACCAAACTACATGCACAGAACACACTACACTTCCTATTCAAAATTCACCAAAAATAGCGTCGATTCATCAAGCCTCGGAGTCCCCAGGGGGGGGGGACCATAAATGCCCCCGCCATCTGCCCCTCTCCCGGTGACGACTCGAGGTGCCTGGAACCACTGTCTGACTCTCTTCTTCATTTCTGCAACATTTGCGGCCTTTCATCTAACTTTCGCTCTGTTGAGCACCACCTCTCCTCCTCTAAACCTCACCTTCTTTTTCTAACGGAGACTCAGCTGTCTGAGGCAACTGACAGCAAACCCTTTTCTGTATCCTCCTACTTTCTCTATACTCATTTCAAAACCAAAGGTGGCTGTTGTGTATACATACGCAACGACTTATCTTGCTCTCGTGTTCCTGAACTTGATTCTTCTGAATTCTCCACAGTCTGGCTTTGGCTTTCCTGTCATTCTCTGACTAAATATATCTGTGCTGTTTACTTATCCCCTAATTCTACTGACTATCAAAAATTCTTCGACTATCTTACTTTTACGATGGAACACATTGTCCATTTCTCCTTTCTCTGAAATCTCCATTCTTGAAGATTTCAATGTTCACCACCACCTTTGGCTCTCCTCTCCTTTCACGGATCCACCTGGTGAACAAGCCTACATCTTTTCTATCCTTAATGACCTAGAGCAGCTTGTACAGCACCCTACCCGTATCCCTGACCGCCTTGGAGAGAGCTCCAACATACTTGACCTCTTCCTCACAACTAATCCTTCTGCTTACTCTGTTAGTCTTTTCTCTCCGTTGGGCTCCTCCGATCACAACCTTATTACCTTAACCTGTCCTATCACTCTGGTACGGCCTGTGGACCCTCCAGGGAAATGTCGTCTGTGGCATTTTGGAGCCGCGGACTGGGAGGCCCTCAGGCAGTACTTTTGATTTTCCCTGGAATGATTATTGCTTCCATGGCCGTGAGCCATCTGAGTGTGCCTTGCGCATTACGGAGGCTATTCTCTCGGGCATGGAAGCATACATTCCTTTCTCATATCCTTTGACTAACGCAAGAAAGCCTTGGTTTAATCACGCTTGTTCTAATGCTGTCCGCAACAAGGAGAAGGCCTACAAAAGGTACCGGAGCCTTTACGTTTCTGCCCGGAATCGTGCTAAGTCTGTTCTTCGCTCTACTAAAAATAATTTCATCCATACTAAATGCTCTCAACTCTCCAACTCGAATTCTTCCCGCTCCTTCTGGCACCTTGCCAAAAATCTTTCTAACAACTTTACCTCATCATCCTTCCCTCCTCTTTTCTACTCTGATGCTTCTGTAGCTATTTCTTCTACTGATAAAGCAGATCTCTTCGCACAGACTTTCTCCTCCAATTCCACCTTAGACGATTCCGGTGCAGTTCCTCCATCACTTCCCCCCCCTGACTTCCTCATGGCTGACATTAAAATTTCTTCATTGGATGTATTTTCTGCCATCACTGGCCTCAGTACTAACAAGGCATATGGGCCTGATGGAGTCCCTCCTGTTGTTCTCAAGAACTGTGCTTCTGTGCTTACACCCTGCCTAGGCAAACTCTTTCGCCTTTGTCTGTCAACTTATACCTTTCCTTCTTGCTGGAAGTTTGCTCTCATTCAGCCAGTCCCAAAGAAGGGTGACCACTCCCAACCCTCCAACTACCGTCCAATTGCTTTAACGTCCTGTATTTCAAAAGTTTTCGAGTCAATTCTTAATTGAAAAATTTTAAGGCATCTTTCCTATCACAACCTTCTTTCCGATCGTCAGTATGGGTTCCGTCAGGGACGCTCCACTGGCGATCTTCTCACCTACCTTTCAGACTCCTGGTCATCCTCCTTTCGGGACTTTGGCGAAAGCACTTGACATCTCAAAGGCTTTCGATCGAGTCTGGCATAAATCTTTAATTTCCAAACTGCCCTCCTACGGTTTCTATCCTTCTATCTGTGCCTTCATCGCTAGCTTCCTTTCTGGTCGTTCTATAGCCGCTGTCGTAGATGGCCATCGTTCTTCTCCTAGGTCTATCAACAGTGGTGTTCCTCAGGGCTCTGTCCTATCACCAACTCTCTTCCTTTTATTCATCAATGATCTTCTAAGCTGTACATCTAACCCTATCCACTCATACGCTGATGACTCCACCCTTCACCCTTCCATTCGGTTCCCGCAACGCCCATCTCAACAGTTACTTCAACAAACAAGGGATGAGGCTATGGCACACCTAATGTCTGACTTGGCTCGTATCTCTGACTAGGGTAAAAATAATATGGTTGTCTTTAATGCATCTAAGACTCAGTTCTTACACCTATCAACCCGACAAAATCTTCCACATGTATACCCACTAATGTTTAATAATATTCAGCTTAATCCTGCATCATCATGAAACATGCTTGGGGTTTCATTTACTCGGGACTTATCTTGGAAAGATTATATTACATCTCTTGTAAAATCTGCTTCCAAGAGATTGGGTGTGCTAAGCCGACTACGCTCTTTCTTTACCCCTGCACAATTGTTGACTCTATACAGGGGTTTTATCCGCCCCTGTGTGGTGTACAACTCTCATGTGTGGGGAGGCTCCCCACATACAGCTCTTCTCAATAGGGTGGAGTCAAAGGCTTTTCGTCTCATCAACTCTCCTCCTCTTACTGACTCCTTTCAACCTCTGTCTCTTCGCCGCACTGTTGCATCTTTATCTCTTTTCTATCACTGCTTTAATGGTCACTGCTCCTCTGAACTGTCTGCTTGCATTCCTCCACCTCTACGACGGGCGCGTAGCACTCTTCTGGCAGCAAACTCTCATCCCTTTTCTGTTCAACTCTCTAATGCAAGAGTTAACCGTTACTCCCAGTCTTTCATTTATGCAACAGGTCAGCTCTGGAACTGTCTCCCTCTGTCTGTATTTCCTGCTGCCTATGATCTCCAGTCTTTCAAACGCAGTGTGTCCAGGAATCTCAAAATGATCGGATCTTGAATTTGGCTCTCTATTGTATTTTGTTTTTGTCTTGGAGGGAACTGTTACTGCGGGCTCATGGCCTTTGGTTCCTTCTTCCTCGCATTAAAAAAATAAAAAAAAAAAAAAATTAACCAGCACACTTACTGCAAATAATTCCACTTAGCAAAACTGAGTTTTTAATGTTCTGCATGATTCTTGCAACTTTAGCTTCGTCAGCTATTTAAGCACAAGTTGCAGTGCATTTTGACTAACACCTACTGAGGCAAGTTCTGCAACCAACTGGCAATTAACAAAAGCAGCACCACAGCAAGATTTACAGACAACTATACATTATGTATAAAACACTCCACTGGCCCATCAATGGTTATTTCAACAGACTGGCACCTAAGTGATTAAGTATAACATTTTAAAATGTACTCATCTTGTAGTATTCAGCCAAGTTGCTCCCCTTCATCACTGGTGGTGGTGGTGGTGGATGTCTACCACCCGACACCACCACAGCAGGGGTGGCCTTCTCTGTCATCAAGCTGCCCTCGTCATACTGCCCTAAAGTACAAACATGCTTTACAACTCCACCCTTGAACTACAATGCCAGTGCTACCTCAACAATCAACACTAGTTAAATCTTAGGCTGAAGGACATACTGAAGGCTATATCAAACCAGCCATTTCAAGGAGTCTATCAGTTAATATTCTTGCCATACACATACCTACCTATCTCTCAGAAAGAGGATGGTGGACTGCAGAAGGGGAATTTTAGCATGAAGTCTCTTAGATTCATATCCAGATAAGCATGAACCCAAAACTGAGTTAAGGGCTCTAGTAAATAAGTTTCTCAGTGAAATATGTTAACACCCAAATATGCCTAGTAACCAATGCATTTATTCCTATACAGTATAATGCTACTTCCCTATTCAAGTTAAGCAAATGCAAACAGCAAACTAGCTAGGAACAATCTTCATTTTCCTTCATCCTGATCTTTTTCACCTAATGCTGAAGTGAGGAAGGGTGCAGAATGGAAGGACAGAGAAAGAAATAGAGGAAGCACCATGAAACAAATAACTCAAAGTCAAATGGCCACCCCTAATGGGATTGTGGCATCTGGCAATAGATAGATAGATAGACTTACATTTATACCTCAACATCTTTACCCGCCTAATGGAGCGGGAAAAAGGAACTTATTTCCTTCATTCATTCATTTATAAAAACTCCAAGATGCTTCCATACATCACCCTTGATCACCTAATGGCAGTTCTCCATGCTGCTTGATCTCTAGCAGCTTCTCTGCCCAGCCCTTTATCCCTGAGGACACTGACTTCATCCCAGGTCTTTCAGTCTGCCTCTCAACTTTACCCTCCATGCTCACACCTCTCACCCTCCGCACCCAAATGTCATCCTCCATCCTCTCCACATGCCCAAACCATCTCACTCTACCCCTCCTAATCACAAAACCACTACACTCCAGTCTCATCTCTCCTCCCAAACCATCTCAGTCTACCCCCTTCACATCACAACACCAATACACTCCAGCCCCATCCTGCCTCCCAAAACCATCTCAATTTACCCCTTAACTCTACCCTCAACACACACACACCTCTCCTCCGCTGCATCCAATTGTCATCCTCCATTCTCTCCACATGCCCAATGCAATGGACAGTAAATTTCTATGACTGCACCTATGTAGATATATCGTATACTTTACCTATGCCTTCACCCACACTGGATAAAACTTAGGTCATAACGTATCAACTGTTCCCTAATCTTTCTCGCATAGTCTACTGTATAGTCTGTTAACTGCTCTAACACACGTATCTAAATGACTTGTTAATTATGCTAAAGAAGGGATATGGCAGAGGTCGGCAACCTGCGGCTCAGAAGCCGCACGAGACTCTTAGGACACTTCTGCGGCTCCAGGAGCTTCATAAATAACGATTTATTCTTTCAGAACAAAGGCATCATATTATACATGCAAGGCAACACTCGATTTTTCATTCAACTTTGATAAGATCTATATTATAAGCAGATCAAACAATATCACCGTAATGTTTTGTTTAGATTTAGAATACTGCAGATTTCGGTTTATGAGAATTTTCTGTATTGCGGCTCCAAGAGTACTACATTTTTATGAAACTTTGAAAAGATCTACAATAGTAGATCAAACAGTATTACCGTAATGTTTTGTTTAGAATACTGCAGATTTCAGTTTGAGAATTTTTTGTAATGCGGCTCCAAGAGTACTACATTTTTTGAAACTTTAAACTAAATGGCTCTTGTAGCTTTAAGGGTTGCCGACCTCTGGGCTATGAGAAAGGTGTACAGGCACGATAATGTCAATCTGGCATTAAGCTGTATCCCTCCACAAAAGGACAAAAAGCTATACCAATTTAAGAGTAAAATCTGTGTTTCCATCTCACTTAGATTTCTTAACCAAGGAAAAAATAATCTTGCCACATAGCTATACTGTAGTCTGTCCTTCACCTGGTGGAACTGGCCCATTCTCACAAATATAGTACTTAATTAATTAGTTTCATTAATTTTATAGTTATGGAGGTATGAATGAGTCTCCTTGGTTACTACATGTTTTCACTGGACATAACTACCACTCCCACATCAATACAGTGTGCTTGCTGGAAATTCAGTTATATATCTATCTAATCTCTCTATTGCCAGACATCTTAATCCTGTAAGGCGTGGCCACAAATTTCCTCCACACTGTCCTGTCCTCTGCCATTTCACTGCCATCCCTCCAACTCACACACCCCCTCTCATCTCCATCCCTCCAAATCACACCCTCCCTCCACCATATCTACCCACACTCATCCCTCGTACACACATTCTCACTCCCATATCTACTTGTATCTACTCTCCATCCCTCCAACTTACACCCCCCCCCCCATCTCTCTACTCCATCCCTCCATCTCATTCTTGGCTATAATGTAAGAATGAGTGTCCTTGCTCAATTCAACCCTCCATAGTTACCTGCCTACACTAACAGACAAACAGGAGTGACAGGAGAGGCAGACAAGAGAAAGACAGAAAAGAGACAGATAAGACAGACAGACATGAGAGACAAACATGAGAAGAGACATGAGAGACAAACATGAGAAGTGACATGAGAGAGAGAGAGACAGACAAGAGAGAGAGACAAGAGGGAGACAAGAGGGACAAAGACAAGAGACAGGAAAAACAGACAGGAGACAGTACTATACCCATCACAACAGATTTCAACCTCTCCAAGCAGTCGTGGCCCCACTGCTACTCTGAGTTCTCCAGGCAGTCTCCCTTCACTCCTCTTGAACCGCCATCACACTGCCATCTCTCTGGAACCCTGCTTTCTTGTACCGTACTTCACTTACACCCACACAAACCCAAGGCCGCCACAGGAACACCACTGCAATGATTGTAGGAATATAATACAAATTATTCACATTTAGAGTAGACAGTTATACAGTAAATAGCACTACTTCTTCTACCTTCTATCTATCTATCTATCTATTGCCAGACGCCTCAATCCCGTTTGGGGTGGCCACAAACAAATCGCCTCCAAGTCGCCCTGTCCCCCGCCATTTCACTCCCCTGCTCCCAACTCACACCCCCCTCTCTCATATATCTCTCCACCCCATCTCTCCATCTCATCCTCGGCCTCCCCCTCCCTCTTTCCCCCTCCACCTCACTCACATACACTCTCTTCGTCAGTCTTTCACCCTCCATCCTCTCCACATGGCCAAACCACCTCAGTGTGCTCCTCATAACGCTTCCTATCACATCCACATCAACACCACAACGCTCCTTTATATCCTCATTCGTCAGCCTGTCTCTCCATGTGACTCCACAGGCTCCTCTTAAATAACTCATTTCCACGGCTCTCACTCTTGACTTGTGTCCTTCCAACAACGTCCACGCTTCACTTCCGTACGTTAGAGTTGGTATCACAATACTGTCATGTAGTAACTTTTTCACTTCCATGCTCACTTCCCTGTTTCTTATCACTGCTTTCAAAGAACCAGCAACCTTTCTTCCCTGCTGTACCCTTTCAAGCACTTCACCCTCCAAACCTCCATCCTTACTCATCACACTACCCAAGTACTTAAACGTACTCACATTTTCCAATTCCTCACCATCCAACCTCGCTGTACATTCACTGACTTCACCTCTCTCAAAGACCATCACTTTACTCTTCCCTACATTCACCTTTAGATTCAGTTTCCTTCACACTCTCTCAAACTCATCCACCAAGCCTTGCAGCTCTCCTTCGTCTTCACTCAACAACACGGTATCATCTGCAAACAACAGTACAGGGAGTTTCCAAACACTATCCTCCCTCACCAGGGCCACTCCAACATCCACTACCCTACCTTGTACCTCTTTTATTACCCCATCCATGTACAGATTTTAACAACCATGGAGACATGACACATCCCTGTTTCAACCCAACTTTCAAAGAGAAAAATTCACTTAGTTCACCATCCACACGCACTGCAGCCTTTGCACCATCGTACATACTCTTCACAGCATTCAACAACTTCCCATCTATTCCATATATTCTTAACACTTTCCACAATCCTAGTCTATCCACCCTGTCATATGCTTTCTCCAAATCCATGAAAGCCGCATACAACTTCTTTCCCTTCTCTAGAAACTTTTCTACCTTCTACTTGGCCTATATTTTGCCTTACGCAGTCAATATCACACAGTTCAGTGGCAGAACAAGGTAATGCTATAGAGTACCCTTTCCACAGCACTTCATGACTAGCAACATTCTATTTATCTACAGTTACAATTCAAAATTCATGATGCTATGATATTTTAAACCAAAAAAGAAGGGCATAGCATCGTATTCTAATAAAATTTTGTTACAGCCAAGTATTCAAAGTGGAAAGTTGTTTTTATACCTATAGCCACTTCTGAATCAGTCACTCCTGCAAAAAAATACGAAGATGTGTATGCATCTGACGAGCTGTAGTTATGAGTTAGGAATGAGTCTCCTTGGTTACTATTCCAATTTACAACTACTAAAATCTGACTGGTCACTCCCACAAAAAATACGAAGATGTGGTTGCATCTGACGAGCTGTGGTTTTGAGTCAAGAATAAGTCTCCTTGGTTACTATTCCAATTTACAACTAAAATTTGATGCTAGTCATGAACAAGTGCTATGAGTCTCCTTCGTTACTAGCTTGCTTTTACTTTACCTTGGCCTAAAATTGCCATCTCTCCATTCTGAATGCTGAATTGTAATCAGATAAACACTAGAACATGATGCTAGTCACAAAGAAGTGCTATGGGATGACTGTACAGCCATACCATTCCTTTTTCCTGCCAATGCGCTATGTGAAATAATTTACAAAGGAATGAACACCTGAGCAAAGCTATTGTGACAGTCTCCTTGGTTATTAGTCAAAACTGCCCTCCTAATCTGACTACACCTGCCCATCAATTAACTGAAAAGGGGCTAGGGATCTTGACAAAGCCTTGGTCAAAGTAAAGAATAAGTCTCCTTGGTTAATAGCCAGAATTACCCCCCTCCCCCAGTCTGACTGCTTTGCCATAAACTGAAAATTATGAAGAGCCTCCTTGGTCATGAGTAAGGAATGAGTCTCCTTGGTTACTAGTCAAAATTACCATCAATCTGACTACTACTTGCCATCAGCTTATTGAAAAGGGGTGAGGGATCTTTACATAGTTCCTGTATGGAATACTAGCCTTAGTTAGGGAATGAGTCTCCCTGGTTACTAGTCAAAATTACCATTCTTATCTGCCTACACTTAGCCAAAAAGTAACTGAAATTAGGCTAAGGATCACTACGTAGGGCCTTGGTTGTGTCCCCTTGGTTACTAGTCAAAATTACCCTCCCAATCTGACTACACTTGTCCATAAAGTAACTGAAATGAGGCTAGGGATCATTACATAGGGCTTTGGTCATGAGTCTCCTTGGTTACTAGTCAAAATTATCTTTCCAATCTAGCTAGACCTGGCCAACTACTTACTGAAAAGGACTGAGATCTCTGAATAGTTGCATGGAATTGGAGCCCTGGTTAGGGAATGAGTCTCCTTGGTTACTAGTCAAAATACGCATCAAAAGCATCAATCTGACTACACCTGGCATTAACTAAAACGGAGTTAGGGATCTTTGAAAAGTTGTCGCATGAAATTTGAGTCTTAGGGAATGAGTCTCCTTGGTTACTAGTCAAAATTACCTTTCCAATCTGACAACACTTGGCCAAGAAGTAACTGAATAAAAGGGTCAGAAATACAGTATATAAAGAGCATTGGTCAGGAGTCTCCTTGGTTAATAGTCAAAATTACTTTTCCAATCTCTACACTTGGCCATAAATTAACTGAAAAAAGGCATAAGGATCTTTACATTATTCTAGTGTGCAATTTTAGCCTTAGTTAAAGAATAAGTCTCCATGGTTACTAGCCCAAATTACCATCTCAATCTGACTACACAGCCATAAAGTAACTAAAAGGGAGTTAGGAATCTTTACATAGTCTTTGCATGGAATTTTATGAATCTTAGTTATGGAATGATTTAATCTGACTACACCTGGCCAAAAAGTAACTGAAATGGGGTTAGGGATCTTTACGAACAGCCTTGGTCATGAGTTTCCTTGGTTACTAGTCAAAATTACCCTTCCAATATGACTACACTTGGCCATAAAGTAACTGAAAAGGGGTTAGGGATCTTTACGAACAGCCTTGGTCATGAGTTTCCTTGGTTACTAGTCAAAATTACCTTTCCAATCTCTACACTTGGCCATAAAGTAACCGAAAAGGGGTTAGGGATCTTTACAAACAGCCTTGGTCATGAGTCTCCTTGGTTACTAGTCAAAATTACCCTCCCAATCTGACTACACCTGGCCATTAACAGAAAAGAGGTTAGAAATTTTACAGAGAGCCCTGGTCATGAGTATGGATAAGTCTCCTTGGTTACTAGTCAAAATTACCCTCCCAATCAGGCTACACTTGGCCATACACTGTGAAGGCTGGGGGTCTGTCACTAAAAACTCAAATTATTTTTATAAATTAGCAGGGAAAGTTATATACCTAACCCCTCCAAGTAGCATGCATAAAATAATAAATAATAATAATAAAATTGAGAAGGTTCTGGCATATTCACCTAGTAAGTATCCAATTAAATGTCCTCCAAAGATGGTTGTGGTTGTGGTAGTTGTGGTAGGGGGTAGATGATGTGGTAGTGGTGGTTGTGGTAGCAGTCTCTCTACAGCTACATGGCCAATTACTGAACCCTCCAGATCTTTTTTTCTCTTCTTCTTCATTATCAGGCTGCCTTCTCCCCAACTCTCACTCCTGAAAAAGAATATTCCTTATAAGCCATCACAAGAAAATCACAAAAAATATCAAAATATCCATACACAAACAAAACCACAATTCCACACACACAGATACCCCAAACTCCACATCGTAACCCCCAAATCTACACACACACACCCCCAATCTCCACATACACCCCCAATCTACACACATACCCAAATCCACACACATACACAATCCAAACTCCACACATACACCCCAATCTACACACACACACCCAAAATCTACACACATACACACCCAAAATCTACACACATACACACCCAAAAAACTACACATACACACCCCAAGCTCCACATACATACACCCAACCCCAGAGTTCACACCCAGCTCTGTCATGCTATTTTCTTACCCTTTCAATCATGAGTATGCTTTAGAAACACTCAGGCCTGTTTACAATACACATTAAAATAAACATCATCAACACAGAAGCAATTAATGGAGAAAGGTAATTACTGGAAAAAGAAAGGAAAAATATCTTACCAAAATTGCGGATCCTTCCCCTCTGACTGCTGGAGCCTGACTGACCAAAAGCCGGCACATTCCACCACCCCCTCATTCCGTCCCTCACTCCCTCCCCCCCCACTAGTTTCCTCCTCCCCTCCACCACCTCCTCCCTCCCTTCACAGCCCCTCTTTCCTCCACCTCTCTCTCTCTCTCTCTCTCTCTCTCTCCTTCCTTCCTTCCTTCTCCTCCTTGTCTTCCTTTTTCTTCCACCTCCTCCTCCTCCCTGAAAAGCACTCTCCCTTCAATTCTCCTCCCTCCTGACATCCTCCCTTCCCTCCACCCCCACTAGTTCTCCCCCCCCCTCTTTCCTTCAACTCTCTCTCTCTCTCTCTCTCTCCTTTCTTCTCCTTTGTCTTCCTTCTTTCTTCCACCTCTTCCTCCTCCCTGAAAAGCACTCTTCCTCCTGTCCCTCTCCCTCCTTACATCCTCCCTTCCCTCCAACTCCACTAGTTCCCCCCCCCATCTTTCCTCCACCTCTCTCTCCTTTCTTTTTCTTTTTTTCTTTCCTTCCTCTCTCCTCCTCCTCTCTCCATCTCTTGTCATCAATCTTCCTTCCCTCTTCCTCCTCCTTGAAAAACACTTTTCCTCCATCCCCCCTTACCTCCTCTCTCCCCTCCATCCCTCCTCTCTCCCCTCCATCCCCCCCCTTTCCTCCCCCTCCTCTCTCATTAGACACACACACACACACACACACACACTCGCTGGTGCAGTGGTAACGTTCTCGCTTGCCATCTGGTAGACGGGAGTTCGCGCCTCGCTCAGGTTGCGAAAAGTTTCACTGACGAAGTGGGTGGTTACTGTCCCCCTTGAGCAAGGGGACGGGTGTGTTGGTGTGTGAAGGTCACAGCCTTGCCTTTAGATCGGACTATATGAGCTCTCAGCTCCCTTCCGGGAGGGTAAAAGCTGACGATCACGACCATCAAGTGATCCTGACCGACCCGGTGAATTACACACACACACAAAGTAAAAAATAAAATACAATCCATTAAGGACAAGGGAATCACCTATACACAAGAGAAGGATATTTGTGAAGCACTAAAGAATTATACACTATATCAACCAACTCCAAGTCTCCATAAAGGCACCAGATACTAATAAACATACAGACATGATAATTACCTTAAAAATAAGCGAAGAAACACCATAAATAAATAATAATAAACGCAGTCATCGCTCACCTTCACCATCTCCAGCAGCTCCGTCTCATCTCCCACAATGCTCCTGTGACGTCACCCTCCACCCGTAAAATTATATACTTTTCAATGGCAAATTTTATGCACAGAAGCTCTTGAATATATTATCAGCTGTTCAAATAATAATTATTGTGCAAACTTTGTAATGTAGGAAGTAAGAAGAGGTCTACAAAGCCTCCCAGGCCACGTAGATTCAGGTTCACGCGATGACGTAGCAATGTCTTCAGAAACGGAGGAATACCCAAATCCAATAGGTTCCTTGGCCATGTTTTTCTTCTTGCTATACACTAAGATGGCTGACATTTTTGGCCATGTAAAACTGCTTTCACTCTCCTGCTCGGGAGCACCTGTGGCCGTTCACGTATCAACGCCATTTTAATTTCACAAAAAAAAAAAAAAAAAAAAATCCTAACACAATTAACATGAAAACGATATAATAATCTACAGGTTTTTTCCATCCCCTTAATGGATGGAGGCAATACTCGGTGATTTAATTTGACACAGCCTGTCTAGTTAAATGGCCGCCACCGGGGCCTTTCAATCAAATGTTATTTCACCTTCCAAAATATTACACCACACATCTACTTGATTTTCGTTTTAATTAATCTCCAACGTGTACTCATGTACTAACGATATTCAAATCCAAAAAATAAATATGGATGCTTGAAATAACATGAGATTTAAATAGCACCTCTGCTAACTCGGTTTTAAAGGGACGTCTTGGATGCCTGGGGCGCACACCGCCCTATATCGTCCTCATAGCTAGTAATTATACACTATATCAACCAACTCCAATTCTCCATAAAGGCACCAGATACTAATAAATATACAGACATGATAATTACCGTAAAAATAAGCGAAGAAACACCATAAATAAATAATAATAAACGCAGTCATCGCTCACCTTCACCATCTCCAGCAGCTCCGTCTCATCTCCCACAATGCTCCTGTGACGTCACCCTCCACCCGTAAAATTATATACTTTTCAATGGCAAATTTTACGCACAGAAGCTCTTGAATATATTATCAGCTGTTCAAATAATAATTATTGTGCAAACTTTGTAATGAAGGAAGTAGGATGAGGTCTACAAAGCCTCCCAGGCCACGTAGATTCAGGTTCACCCGGTGACGTAGCAATGTCTTCAGAAACGGAGGAATCAAGTCTTAAGTAAAGCCTGCTATGCAGACTTCCCTCAGCCACATTTTAAAGAAACCTCTATCACACCGGTTGAACCCAGGTCCTCCTGATCAGCAGGCCAGTACCATGCCACCGCGCCCCCACTCGGATAGTGGCTAAAACTTCTACTGTATTTTATTTCTTTACGTTACAGAAAATAGGAAATTGAACTATCATGCACAGACTAAATTAAATTGTCATGTACCTATTAATGTCGCTTTTGGAGGAGATATTTCGAAATTTCCTGAGCTACTTGGAATACCTAAGCCTGCAGTTTAATGCTAATCATGAACAAGTGCTAGGGAAAGAATATAGAGCAGTTGCTACTTATATAAAGGGAGAAAGTAAAAACTGGAACTTAGCCTGCTATCCAACGCCAGGACTTAAACGATTAACCATATATTACATAAACTTATCACACTGAGTGACACAGAAACTAAACATATGTTACAAATTCTTTAATGAAACTTCTAATGAGAGTACAAATGATAAAATATACACTGCACAGGAAGACAGTACAGTACTTAGTGGTCATACCTTCTGTGAGAACTCTGAGAATGAAAGCCTATCTATCTGTCGTACCGATTTATAAACGGAAGAGATGAATCGCTAAATTTGATCCACAGTAAAAAAAAAATAATAATAAATTTTTTTAAAGCATCTTTCCTATCACAACCTTCTTTCTGATCATCAGTATGGGTTCCGTCAGGGACACTTCACTAGTGATCTCACCTATCTTTCAGACTGCTAGTCATCCTCCTTTCGAGACTCTGGCAAAAGCTGTCACTGCACTTGACATCTCAAAGGCTTTTGATCAGGTTTGATATAAATCTTTAATTTCCAAACTGCCCTCTTACAGTTTCTATCTATCTGTGCCTTCATCTATAGATTCCTTTCTGGTCGTTCTGTAGCCGCTGTTACAGACGGCCACTGTTCTTCTTCTAGATCTATCAACAGTGGTGTTCCTTAGGGCTCTGTCCTATCACCAACTCTCTTCCTTTTATTCATCAATGACCTAAGCTGTACATCTAACCCTATTCACTCATATGCTGATGATTCCACCCTTCACTTTTCCAGTCAGTTCCCGTACCGTCCATCTCAGCAGTTGCTTCAGCAAACAAGGGATGAGGCTATGGCACACCTAATGTCTGACTTGGCTCATATCTCTGACTTGGGTAAAAGTAATCTTATTGTTTTTAATGCATTAAAGACTCAGTTCTTACACCTATCAACCCAACAAAATCTCCCACAGGAGTATCTACTAATGTTTAATAATATCCAGCTCAATCCTACATCATCCTTAAACATACTAGGGGTTTCATTCTCTCAGGATTTATCATGGAAAGATCATATTACATCTCTTGTAGAATTTGCTTCTAAGGGATTAGGTGTGCTAAGCAGACTCTGTACCTTCTTTACCCCTGCACAGTTGTTGACTATATACACGGGTTTTATTCGCCCGTGCAGATTACAACTCTCGTGTGGGGATGCTCCCCACATACAGCTCTTCTCAACAAGGTGGAGTCAAAGGCTTTTTGTCTCATTAACTCTCCTCCTCTTACTAGCTCCCTTTAACTTTTGTCTCTTCGCCGCACTGTTGCATCTTTATCTCTTTTCTATCGGTACTTCAATGGTCACTGCTCGTACTGTCTGCTTGCATCCCTCCACCTTAAACGGGTGCATAGCACCCGTCTAGCAACAATCTCTCATCCCTTTTCTGTCCAACTCTCTAATGTAAGAGTTAACCATTACTCCCAGTCCTTCATTTATGCAACAGATCAACTCTGGAACTGTCTCCCTCTGTCTGTATTTCCTACTTACTATGATCTCCAGTCTTTCAAAAGCAATGTGTTCAATCTTCTTGAAATGAACGGATCTTGAATTTGGCTCTCTGTTGGGTTGTCTTTGTTCTCTTCTTGGAAGGAATGGTTTGTGGGCTCCTGCCCTTTGGCTCCTTCCTTGCATTAAAAAAAAAAAAAAAAAAAAAAAAAAGAGCACTGGGGTCTTATTAATACAGCCCCAGAACACTGAAGGTAAGTGACCAGGCTATGCCCCAGGTGACTTTACATGACTAGAAAATGTTCAGCTACCTTACAATGATGCTATACTCTAGTTGGCACAGGATACTCTGTAGCACCTATTCCCCGTGAGTAATTTTGCATATTACACCTTTTTATCCTCTTTTACTTTAATATGGCAAACTACAGTATGTTGATACTAGAAGTCCTTAACATAAGAGAATATTAAGATAACATAAGCTTATTTAATCATTAAGAAAAACAAGAAGCAGAGTACTGTACACTATACCACCTAGATGATGGTCGTGTCTTATGACCATCCTAATTTGTCTCATACTTGCCATCAGAAGTGAGAAATCTGTGAAGGTACAGTTATATACTTTAGCTTAATATACAAGTCTTATTTAAATATTAACACTAAGCAATAAAATCTATACAACCTTTCTACAGAAGCTGAGCCAATGGGCAAAGTGCATGGCAACTCAGAGTTCCCTACCATCCCTTTCAAATCAATCTATTTTTGCTTATGACCTGTTAATAACCTTGTAAATCATGTCAATGATATTATGGTGTAGTGGTTGCAAGCTTAATAATAATGCTGGAGACAACACATTTGTGACCATCATGTTTGTAATGTGGTCAAAAAGTTATGTTGTTGATGGTAGGAAACAACTGGAATCATGGACTGATTAGGTTTTGATATTCGTAAGATCTAACATATCAAAAGTTTGGTGAGAAAAGTCTGATAATAGGTTATTGCTTCATTTTACATACTTATTAGGCTTGGCAGCGCCAATAAATTTAGCCCTTGTTTTACTATTAAGGAAAATCAAACTTCCATAATTGTCTGAAGCTGATTATATAAGGTGAACATACCCCAACACAAGTATCTCCACATTTGTACCGCCCACTTCCCATCTACACATTGAAAAAAAAAAAAAAAAAAAAAATGGTTGTTAAAATGCCCGCCGTAGGACCTCCCACCTCACCACCCCCCACACCACCACCGAGCCGCCACCCCTCCACCACCCCAGGAGGACACACTGGTGAGGTTAGTAATCCCGGGCAAGAGGGTCATCAAGGCAACACGGCTCTGAGCCCCTATTCCCCGCAAGTGCCCCAACCCCAGGTGATCAGGGGAACCGAACTACTGTGCGGGCGGGATAGTGATCGTCGAGGACTTTGATGCATGGTCGTGGGATGTGCAGACGTGTTTCTCTGGCTCTCCTCTAGCTGCAGGGTTGCCTCACCGGCTTTAGCTTTGTTTTCTCCGCCACTAGGGCGTTTTTCAATAAAGTTAGGTTAGCTAGTACTAATTCTCCTCCCAGCCTTTTAGAGATATAGTAAGTGTCTATATCTGTTTCCTGAGATTGCCTTTGCTTACTCACCTCTGGAGTGTACCCCCCACTGATCGCTCTGGGGTGTGAGTTATACACGGGCGCGTCCTCCCGAGAGTGGTTTGAGAGGGTAATCTCAGACTAGGTGTGTCTTTCCCAGGTACCTTGTCCCTTGCTTGTTTTTCTCCTTCTTCCCACTTCTCCCGTGAGGGGGAAGTGGTTGCTATGACGGACGCCCCTGCTGCCTCCCCCCCCTTCAGGGGGGGAGGTGGTCCTGACGAATGTAACGACCGGACTGACCACCCCCAGACTGACGGACGCCAAACTCGTGCCCCACTTGACGTTCCTGTTGACAATGCCACGTTCGTCATTATCCATGCTCTAGGTTCGACTCCCCTGTCCAGTCTCAATCCCTTCCTTATCAAGAAGGTGATTGACCACTGTGCAGGAGAAGTCGAACAAGTGAAAAAACTTGCTAACGGAGATCTCCTGGTAAAAACTGTTAACTTGTCACAAGTGAGAGATTTGCTGAAACTGCGTAAATTCCACTGTTACGATGTCGAAGCCAAAATCCCAGTCTCCATGAATTCTTGCAAGGGTGTTGTCACTTGCAGGGATCTCATGGTGATGAGCGAGGACGAAATCGTACAAGAATTGGCGCAGCAAGATGTAATTGAAGCTAAATTCATAACTCGTTATTCGGAAGGCATAAGGACGAAGACAGCAACTATTATCTTGACATTTGCCAAAATTTCTCTTCCTAGTCAAGTCAAAGTTGGTTATGAAATCATTCACGTTCGACCATACATCCCTAACCCTTTCCGTTGTTTGAAATGCCAGTTGTATGGGCATGGTTCGAAGACTTGTCGGGCTTCCCAGCCAGTGTGTGGCAAGTGTGCAAGCCAGGGTCATGATGCGGAACATTGTACATCTGAGACGGTCTGTTGCTTTCACTGCAAGGGCGCTCACTCCACTTCCTCTAGGGATTGTCCCAAGTGGAAGGAGGAGAAGGAAGTCTGCACAGTGAAGGCAACTGAGGGCATTTCCTATTACGAAGCTAGGAAAAAGGTGAAGGAGTTGCATGCAACTCCCACGCCGAATAGGTCCTATGCTTCGGCGGTAATGTCCCGTCCTGTGATGTGCTCTGTAGAGACCCAGACTGACCCTGTCTTTCTCCCTCCTGCCACTCACAGTACATCTCCATCTCGACCTCCTGTCCGTTCCAACTCTCTCACTGACATCCCTAAGGCATCAACTTACTCTCAGGCTGCTGCTGCCTCTTCATCGGTACGGCCTAAAACGAAGCCTGACAAGTCTAGTAAAAGTAACATGACCACCCTCACGAAACAGTCACGTCCTCATGTCCTTCCGGTTCCTACTCCAGCGAGGGAGAGAAAGGTTAGCTCTTCCTCGGGGGAGGCTGGGAACCTAGTTATTGATGACAATATGGAGGTTTCCATTAACAAGCACCGGGATAGGTCCCCCGGTAGTCGCTCGCCTGCCGGCGGGAGACAAAAAAAGACAAAGCACACTGGCCCCCAACGAAAATCTTAAACCGTCGCTTTCACTGTATTACAGTGGAATTGTAGAGGTATTGGGAATAAGTTACACAATATAGCAATCTTGCTTTCTATACACAGGCCAGACGTTGTTTGTTTACAGGAGACGCGCCTGGAGGATCACCCTGATCCTCCACAGTTCAGACACTATCACTCGTATAGAAGATATGAAGGTCACGGAGTTGCCATATACACACATAAATCACACCCACAAACGGAAGTGATTCTAAATTCTACTCTGGAAGCTGTCGCGTGCAGAGTAAAATTTAATAACACGTATCTGTCTATTTGCTCTCTGTACTGTCCTCCACATGGCCCCATTGATAGTGATGCTTTAAATTCACTAGTTGAACATCTCCCTGGGAATAAGTTAGTGTTGGGCGATTTTAACGCCCATCACTATCAATGGGGTAGCTTGAGGATCGATGGTCGTGGGGAGCAAGTAGCCGACCTAATACTACAGTCCAACCTCTGTCTTCTGAACGATGGTAGAGCGACTCGTGTAGATGATCGTACTGGTAACTTTTCGGCCATTGACTTATCTTTGGCCTCCCCTGGTATACATCAAGATCTCTCATGGGACCCTTACGACGACTCCTTGGGAAGTGATCATTTACCCATCTGTCTTTCTTATACACGCGACATCATTTCGGACCCTCCACCTCCAAAATTTAACTATAAGAAAGCAGATTGGGGATCCTTCTCAAGGATCGCCAATTTAGATATATCTGGGGAGACCATAGATGTTAAGGTCGAAAATATAACTACTTCCATATTACACGCAGCTGAGGCTGCTATTCCCAAGACTTCTACAGTTCATGCGAAGCATAGAGCACATTGGTGGACGCCGGATTGCCGACAGGCATTAAGAAAACGCAATAGGAGATACAGGATTTTTGATAGTCAGCCCACTGAGAAAAATTTTATTGCATACAAACAGGCACGGGCTGAGGCAAGGAGAATAATAAGAAGGGCCAAACGTGACTCCTGGCGGTCCTTTGTGTCCACGGTGACTCGTACGACACCATTACGTAAAGTCTGGTCCACCATAAGAATATTAAATAATAAAGGCCCATATTTCCCCATTACCACCTTGCAAATAAATAATAACATCTATGACGAGCCCGTGGACGTTGCTAACATCCTTGCCAGGAGTTTTTCTCATGTAAGTAGCTCAGCCAATTATGACCCGCGTTTCCAACATCATAAACGCACGGCTGAGCTACAGATATTAGACTTTGCCACAGAAGACGTAAACTCCCCGTACAACCAAGAGTTTACGCTAGATGAACTGCTCCTTGCCCTTAAATCCTGTAAAGACACCAGCCCTGGACCAGACACCATCACGTACGGTATGATCCAGCATCTTAATCAGGACAACCTGATTAAGATGTTAGCATTGTACAATGAGATTTGGGCGTCTCGACCGTTCCCAAACTCATGGCACTTTGCGCACGTCATACCGATACCCAAAGAGGCTGGTCGTCTTATGAATCCCACTTCATTTCGTCCTATTGTGTTGACTTCTTGTCTATGTAAGGTCATGGAACGAATGGTTAACAATAGGCTGTTTTTTGTTTTAGAATCGAAGAATTTGTTAAATGATCAACAATGTGGCTTCCGTAAATACAGAAGTTCACTAGATCATTTAATGAATTTGGAGCATTAATTGTATTGCAGAGGCATTTGCCAATAAAGAATTCATGATAGGGGTGTTCTTGGACATCCATAAAGCCTATGACATGACCTGGCGACACGGTGTACTAATGAAGCTCTATGCTTATGGTTTAAGAGGAAATTTGCCTGTTTTTATTTCAAATTTCTTAAGGGACAGAACTTTCTCTGTCAAATTGCCCCGTAACGTAACATCGGATATATTTATCCAGGAAAACGGGGTACCACAGGGAAGTGTGCTTAGTCCTACTTTATTTAGTATTATGATCAATGATATTCTGTCACCAGCTCCCATCCCGAGGAATCTTAAATACTCACTCTACGCTGACGATTGTGCAATATGGCACTCTTCCCGTAATGCACAATTTTCGGCTGGGCGGATTCAAGCAGCCCTTGACTCCGTCCACCAATGGGCCTTGCAGTGGGGATTTAAGTTTTCCGTACGTAAGTGTGCCGCTATAGTTTTCACTAATCGTAACGTACCTAATTTGTGCTTAACTTTGGATAATCAGGCGGTACCTTTTCAAAATTCTGTAAAATTTTTAGGAATACATTTTGATCGTAGAATGAATTTTAAACTTCACGTTAATACTTTGCTTGCTCGTTGTGATAAACCGTTAAATGTCCTCAAGTACCTAGCGGGTACTACCTGGGGTGCCGACAGAAAATCTTTATTAATGGTGTATAAGTCCCTTATTCGATCGAAGCTAGACTATGGCGCACAGGTGTATGGCTCGGCATCCGATGCCACTCTGAAAGGATTGGATGTGTTGCAGAATAAATGTTTGCGAATGTGTCTTGGAGCTGTCCGGTGTACCCGTGTAGCTCGTATGGAAGTGGAGGCGAATGTGCCTCCCCTCCGTATTCGCCGTGACCACCTGGCCTTGTCCTATGGTGTAAGGACATTTAGGAAATGTAATATCGGCAATGTGGCCTGTACCCCCCTGCGTCAATACCACCACCTTCTGCGGGGGGTGCGTCGGCCACTTGCCGCTCGCCTCCACTTACTGACTCAGGAGCTTGATGTGGACCCCAGTGACTGTGACAAGTTGGTGCTTAAAAATATAGCGCCTTGGGAGCCACCCGGCTTTACAGTCGATGTCACATGGCTCCCAGCACCAAAGGCCAAGGCGCCGGAGGCGGAGGTCCACCACTTGTTTCGAAAGATCATTGTTCGTCACTTGGGGTCCCATCAATTGTACACCGACGGCTCCAAGTCGAGTGAATGTGTGGGTGCAAGTGTGTGGTCGACTGAATGTGCCCTCAGGTATCGGTTGCCGACTCATACATCTGTGTTTACTTCAGAACTTTTTGCTATTGACAAAGCCATAGACTATGCTCTCAATTCTAGACATGACTCATTTGTCATATTTTCAGATTCAAAATCAGCCCTTCAGGCAATTGCATCTTGTACTACGGACTCTCACGAGATCCAGGGCCGCATCGTTAATAAGTTGCATTCATGCAACAAGTCATTCACGCTGATCTGGGTGCCTGGTCATTGTCGTATCTACGGCAATGAGCAGGCTGACTTACTTGCAAAGTCGGCTGTAGAGCTCGAGGAGACTTGGGACGTTCCTCGTGATCTGCGGTCGAGTCTCTCTCTCGGAAAGAAATCAATAAATCTTCTGTGGCAAGGTCAGTGGACCAGACTAAATATTCCAACTTGTAAGCCGTACCTAGGCGACTGGGACACTGCCAACCGTCCCAGTCGCCTAGAAGAAAAAGTGTTGGCACGGTTACGGCTCAATGCCACCGTTTTAACCCACATAAAACCATATATGGAAAGACGCTTCCCACCGCACTGTGACATCTGTGATGCGGTGTTATCTATCAGTCATATCATCCTGCGCTGTCGGCGATTTATTCGTGAACGTGCTTCACTTATTAATTACTGCGGCGCAGCAGACGTCCCCTTCACCCTTTCCACCATCCTGGGTGATGGGGACATTGTTATGGCTGATAAATTGATGGCTTTCTTGAGAGAGACCGGACTGATCAGAGTGATGTGACTTTTTTACTGTGTGGTTATGGTTTTTATCAACGGTAAATATGTATATATTGTAATATTAATTAGGGTTGACAGTTGACATATTTTAAATAGTTCCTCCTCCCACTGATCTATTTCTAATATAGATGTCCCCTACATTAAGCCAAGTTCCTCGCCTGACAGTCACCAGCTGATGAGTGCAAGTGTGCAATATAGGAAGGTATTGGGCACTTGCAGTCGATGGTGGTCTGCTGGGCGAGGTTCTTCACTTTTTGTACAAATTATGTAAATACATTATATTATCTTGCTTAAGTTATTCTAATTAGGGCCGACAGCTGACATATATGGAAATGTTCCTGACTCGTCTGGTTCCCTTTCATATATTGATGTCCCCTATATTAGGTTGTGCCTTGACTGACAGTCACCAGGTGATGAGTGCAGGTATGTCATGTAGAAAGGCATTACATATCTGCAGTCGATGGTGATCTCTTGGTCGAGTTTTTTTTTTTTTTTTACCATTAGTGTAGGTCTAGTTATTTGTCTCTTAGGATTTAGTATAGGTTAGTGATTTGTCTGTTAGGTGTTAGTTTTAGGGTCTTTAGATTAGGCATTTTAGTTTATAAGTAATATAAGGTTAAAAAATAAATAAAAATAATAAAAATAAAACTACAAAAAAATAATAAAATAAAAATTATTATATATATATGTACGTGTGCATGAAAGTGTGTATGTTCATATGCATGGATGTGTGTATGTATGTAAGTATGTATATATATATGTTCGTATATATATGTGTATATATGTCAATATATATACATATATATATATTGCCTTAATGACCAGGGGCTCCGGCCCCAATGGTCGATAGGAAAAAAAAAAAAAAAAAAAAAAAAAAAAAAAAAAGTGATCGTCAGACCAGGGGTGGGACTGAAGCTAATTCAGACCCAGGTAACACCGTATTGACGGTCTTGTTACACCCTCTAGGGCAGGAGGCCCAAGGCTACGGCCTAAATAGAGATTGACAGACTTAGGCTACGGCCTAACAGAGTGTTCAAAGGGGAAGGCGACCCCAGGCTCCGGCCTTAACACACTAAGGAGAGAGAGTTGCCCTCGTGCATTCCTCTCCAGCTGCTCTTCGGCTACGGCCAGAATACGGTCCAGGGTAAAGAGCCCCTGCTACCGTACGTGTAGCACTACCCAATTACGGAAGCGGCGTCCCGGGGTCGGTACCCTGCCGCAACGGACGGGCGAACCAGTTCGCCCGTTAGTCGTCTTCCGTACGGGCAGACACTCGGCTCCGGCCGGGGCACGTACCAGGGTAGAGAATTCCCTGCAGGTAGGATCTGTCCGTATTGGAGAGAGTGTGGCCTCTGTGCCCCTCACTCCGGCTTGTCTCCTACTACGGGAGGAACACCACGCCGGCGGTACCTTGCCACGGCGAAAGGGCGACATCGATCACCCTATAGGTGTACCCCGGGCCGTACGCCAGGCAAGTTCACGGCCACAGCCAAGGTGCGCAATAGGGGAAGGAGATCCCCGGCTCAGGCCTCTAGACACCACGGGTAGCGTGAGTCCTCCTCTAGCCTCTTTCCCTTCGGGGAGCCCTTCGTCGCCATCCAGGAATATAGTCCCGGATGAGACACTAGAGTGGTGGCAAGGCCCGATATCGGACCTACCGCCCACACCCTGGAGTTCCTTGTCCCTGCCAGAGCCCCGCAGGAGACGCTGCCGCAGTCCAGTCCTGACGGCGCCTCTTCCCCTGAGCACCCACAGTCCCAGGACGCCCAGGCCCACCTCCGCAGCCCTCGACGAAGGCGATCCAGGCTCCCTCGCGCCCCGGAGCCGGAGGAAACAGGCCCGACTGCTCCGGTTGTTCGGCCCCAGTCCTGAGGGCCACCGATCAGGTCGAGGCCCCCAGACCACAGGGCCTCCCTGCACCCCACCGGCGCGGCCCTAGTACGAGGGCCGCCTCTCAGGTCGAGGCCCCCAGACAGGTGAGTCTCCCTGATCCTAAGTGCAACAGTGAACTACTAAACCCAGGAAACAAGGGGAAAGACAGTGACAGTGACCAAGAGAACAGTGTTAGTGCTTACACAGAATATATATTAAACAGTGGCCCACTAGAAACTAGTGCCATCGGGGCAGGAAGTGTATTTTGTCAATTGATTTAGTCCCTCCCCACATCAAGAAACCAGGGAGTTTTCTGTGAGCCCAGAGGTAGGTGCGCGGGCGAGTTGAAAGATAAGTGTACGTGTCTCCGTGACCAGGTGACAGTGTCGAGTGTCGCTATCCGCACCCTACCTCTATTATAGTAATATCTTCGAAACACTCTCTCAATCTCGGTATTCTTAAAGCGAACAAACCCATTTTTATATTAACCTTCAGTGACATAAGAATCCCTTACAATAATATAAAGTGAACAACCCCATTTGCATAATTACCTTCCAAGTGACATTAAAGAATACCCGCGATCTCCCTGTGTAATAGTGATAATATATATGATCATTCTGTGAAGCCAAGTGTAATCCTGTATCTCTGTTTCTCTATATACTAAATATCATTGTATGTACACTGTTATGAGTAGGACCTAGGTAATAGATGTGATACGGTATACTGCCTGGTTTTTATGTCCTGTTCCTTTGTTAGTGCTTTACATCCGGTCTAGAAAGAGGACCCCGCTTCAGTAGCTAGTGTTTTTACGACGAGAAGTCGCCTTAAAAACACAGCATTACAGTTGTATTACTGGTTAGAATCTAACTCCTGCCATGATCTAACCGTTAGATCATGTCAGGGGTATGAGTTTAAGGCGGTTTTTGATAAAGTGTCTGTTTGTGACAAGGTAGCTGAGAAGAGGCTTCATAGGCCAATAATTTTCTTGGCAGCAGGTAATGAGTTTGTCAAATATTTTGGTAACGACGATGACGAGCCTAAGCAGCTGACTATATGTTGGTTGGATAAAATTTGAATGTAGGATCATCCAGACAAGAGTTTGGCATGCCTTACTCAGTTTGGTAGAAGATGAGCTAACTTCATCATACAGATGTTGTGCCTGCCAGATTTATGTATTTTTATGTTTTTTTCTTTTGGGTGCAGATGATTGGCCATTTAAGTATTAAGTTGGCCAACAAGCTGTATGAGTGCATGTCTGGTTCATTCAGGTGTGCATGCAACAGGCAGCACTCTCTGTATGTTGCATGAAGTGTACCTGCATAATGAACTCTTTATCAGTGCATACTTTCAGGGGAAAGGAATTATCAAGATGATAGTCATTTGTGACAACAACGTATTGAATGTGTGGGGAATTTCTGCCATAGGGTCACATTGCCTTGTGATTATTGGGTATCTGGTAGTGCTCAATTCGAACAATTTTTAGATTCGCACAACCAGAGATTCTTAGAAACATAAGTTTACCAAATAAGTTCTGGGCCAATATAGACCATTTTTCATTATACAGTATGCACTTTGCTCGCAAATGAATAATACTTGAATTAGGTTGAGCTGGGTTGGGTTAGGGTAAGTAGTAGGCCCACAGTACATATTTTTTCATCAAACCTGACTGTTTCCTATGGTTTTGGGTGTGATTCTGTTCATTTTGACCTTTATTTCTCAAAAGAAATAGTGGATTCTAAGGTGATTGCAAAAATATTCATTCCTTTGAAACCACTGATTAGCAATAGATTTGAAGGGCAAAATCAAATGAATCACACCAAAAACCATTGGAAACACTCAGATTTGATGCAAAGATCAGTGGTTGTGTGAAACTAAAAATTGACCCTCATTTTCATTCGTGTTCCCTTCAGTGAGCTACTTTGCTGTTAGGTCAATGTGTCCCCCCACCCCCTCAAAAAAAAATATATATTAAGAATATTAGCAAAACCATACCGGTACTTAATAATTACATTATGTTCCTTTGGGTTGGTGCAGAGAATCACATGGAAAGCAGAAAGGCTTCAGTGATCACCTGGATCAGAAAGATCTTGATTTTTTCAGAAGTATGCGAGTCACCAAGGAAACCTTTACTCTTCTCCTTTATTCTGTACAGGAGCAGTACAGACCAGTGTTCCGTGGAGGGACTTCACCTGTTCATTAAAGTGTTCTCTCCATCTGTTCACTTTTTCTCCCTTCTCCACCAGTAATCTACCATTTTTAACTTTCACACCCCAACTAACTTTGTTGGCACCCAGTGTAGCTCTCTTTACCTCTTTCCAGAACATTTTCTTACATTCCCTCCACTTTTGCACTCAAATTCCTTCCAAATTCCTCATCCACTCTCTTCTTACTCTCTTTTACTAATCTTTTCACCTCTCTCCTCCTCTCTACATATAACTCGTCCTCCTCTCAGCTTCTTCGACGCCCCTGTTCCTCATCCACTCATTATATGCTTTCTTCTGCAAGAAAATAATTCATTTGCATTAAAAGTGTTCTTAGAACTGTCAATCAATCATTTCCTGTGGCACCCCACGGGATGCATAGGGCCTCAATGAACTCTCTCCACCAATATTTGTCTCTTGCCATCTCCTTCAGGTCCCACCAACACTCCTCTCCTGCTTCTTTTTTCATTGTCCTCAACCAGGTTTCCCTCGGCCTACCTCTACCTCTTCTTCCTCTAGCAATCCACTCTGGCACATCCTGTATTAAACAACCTTCTTTTCTGTATATGTGCCCCTGCCACTTCCAGCGAGACAGTCTCACATATTCATTAACTGGTTCCACTCTCGTAATATCCCTTAGAACTGTACAGGGGGGGGGGGGGGGGAAGATGCATGGATTAAAAATATTCAGGAATATATGAAGGAAATCAGCATAAGAAATACTAACCAACTGAACAATTTAAAAAAGGATGAAATAAAGAAGGTAAATGAATACGAAAAAAAAGAAAATGTTGGAGAGAAGAACTGACAAACAAATCCTCAATTATATTTCATAAAGAGAAAAAATTAGACATTAAGGAAGAAAAACTTTATGAAAACACACAGGGTTCTATACTGCTGCACAGATGTTGCTTGAACACTTTAAAATTAAACTGGAGAGCAAGGTATATTGGTGGAAATACGTATTGTGAATTATGTAGCAAAACAAGAAGAAACTCTTGAACATTTCTTTAAAAATTGTAATGCATTAAAAGATATAAGAAGTAAATATGAGGTAGAAGAAGGCAATTTAGAGAACATACTGTTATTAACATATGCAAAAGACGCAGATAAAAAATTCTACCACTACAAGAAATATCTCTCTGAAGTATGGAACACTAGAAAACGTATTTAAAAAAAAAAAAAAAAAAAAAAAAAAGACAACGAACAGCCCTGTGCTGATTCAAAAGTAATACTGAGTGAACACCATCTGATCTGATCTGCACCACAAATGAGCTGTCCAATTCACTCTAGCTACACATGTTCTTCTCTCACGTGCATCAACTGTAAATTCTAGCATATCTGTATATCAAAATCAATCGGTGCAAGCCACATACTCGTGGCATATTGAAAAAAAAGTGAGAACAGTACATACAACACAATGGAAGACGCCATCTTTGTTTACATATGACGTCACACTCCCGGGCTCGAGCTACCTCAAGCCAGCTCCAGGGGTGGATCGACTTGGCTTGAGTCTGGCTTGAGCCTGGGCACCGCAAAAACGGCAATGGATGTTTGGCTTAAGTCTGGCTCGAGCCAGGCTCAAGCCTGGGCCTCACAAAAACGCGCCTTATGTTGGGTTTGTGGAATGACGCCACCTGAGAACATTGTGGGAGCAACGCATTAGAGAGGTTGAGTGAAAATTTATTTTTCTTATATTATGGCGTTACTTTATTTATCATTAGGATAATTGTTATGTCCATGTAATAATTAGTATTTGACGGCATTATTGAGGGATATAGCGGGTTGATATAGTGTATAATTATTAGATATAAGAAGGATATACGGCCGTGTGTATTCCCACAGAGATGTCCACATAAACTCAGGGAACTAAGTGCTATTTATATCCTCTAATATATACATCATCCTTCTACCCGTTAGTAGAGATGCTAAGGCAGCTGGCCACACCGACCTCTCCCATCTTGCAGCTTGAGCTACCCTCTCAAAGAGAGCCAGATAAGAATATATATCATCATTGGCCTCATCAAAAACTGGGAGCTTAGGGGGATTAATTACGATTGCAACTGGTCGAATGTTTTGACCAGCAGCAGCAGCAGCCCTCGAAACTTCAATCTGTGTCTCTAATTCTAAAATCTTTAGCTTCCTTTCTACTGCACGACTCTCCCTCTCTTGAGCCCGCTCCTCTCTCTGCCGATTTTGCTCTATCACTCTCTCTTCTCTTACCCAGGTCATAAGCTTGTCACCCTCTAAGCCCATTTGTTTTCCCTCTTCAATTAACCTCTTTATAGTGTCTGAACTCATGGTGAAAATCTAAAGATTATAAACTTCCCTGTATACTGCCAACCCGCGTGCACAACGAATTAATGGGTCCCTGTTCGGGCGCCAAATGTCATGGCCAAGTTACGGAAACAGTCTCATATGTGAAAGAAGACTACCATACCATGATTCCAGAGTTTCACTATTACCACTACTCACATAGTTGGAAATGACCCATAATTCATTTGTACACTGGGGCTAGGAAAATGTAAATTGGAGAATATAATTTATTCACAAAATTATAATTTAATCCTAAGTATAAGAAAGTAAACTACAAGTGAAGTAACCTTAGGAACACTGCTTCACATTACTGGTGACAGATAACAACCTTACTGAGAACAGACCATCAAGAGGGTGGTGACTGAGAAGCAGGTAGCATGTCCGCAGGCATTTCTATGCTAACACCTGCTGTAGACCATGAGGGCAGTGTGGGCAGAGTTTAGAGCTTCCTCAGTATGCAGGAGTTTCCATCCTCACCCTTCATAGGCTCACAAGTGTCACAGCGGGGAGGGAAAGTCGCGAGTCGAAGGCACACTTCACGTGAAGAGCTGCTATATCCTTTCCATACCAGTGCTGCTGATCAACTGCCCACACCCCAGCTCACAGTCACCACCTCACTTCCCTTGATTCGTACAATGGAGAAATTGAAGGAGTATCATACAATTCATAATAACTAATCACACTCCAAAAATTACAAAATACAAAATAAGTATACATAAACATACTAAATTTGAAAGATCCACAATAACGTATAATTTACTTCCGTGCTCCAAACAGCCTCATTACCAGTGAACTACAACTAACCTAAGTTTTAATGAAACAAACCAGAGAAACTAAAATATACCCTTTTAGAACAAAGATCCAATATTGAACCCTTATAGTCATGAATCATTCCAACACTCACAATACTTTTATTCAACAATTTTGTGTGTTTTTATTAGCTTATTGTGTAGTACAAACATCAGGGAAGATGATGGTATACAATTTATACCATTATAACCAATTCCTGGGGCAAATAAAATACATGGGAATGTTTGCCTTTGTGCACTAGTCTAGCCTGTCCTTGTGGTATTTTCTCTGATCTTGTCACACACACTTACAGACAACTTACAGTGCACGAGGGGGTTAAGTTGTTTGGAAAACTTCCTTTAGTTCCTGTAAAATTTGCCTTAGAGGAAAGAACCACTTCTGGTGACCTGAAAAATATACTTGTAGCCACAGCTCAATCCCCTAAAAAGGCAGAGAAACTGGCGACAGGAAGAACAGTTCCAACCTTTTGGTCTGTGTTTTTGCAGTTAAAAATGTTGCTTTGGAACCTAAGGAACCTGCCAGAGCAAGATGATAGTAATCCTATGCTGACTGCTTAACTCTACTGTGACAAACTCCAGTCAAAATGAAGAACAAAAAATTCAAGAGCTTTCAGTCTATGGGTACCTACTGTACATTGGTACCCTCCTCCTTGCTGATTGTAAAATAATGCAAATGCACATCTCTTAGCTGCCAAATAAATCTGAACTGGACAGTGTGCATGGTTCCCATGATACTGTGTGTTTTTATTTCCATGGGCAATAACAACTCTCTTGTCCAAACTATGGTCTCTTCTCCCACAATCATTTGCCTTTTAACCCTGATGCCTGTAGGTAAATACCTGTAGTGCAAAAGGGCAATAACAATTCTCTTGTCCAAACTATGTTCTCTTCTCCCACAATTACTTGCCTTTTAACCCTGATACCTGTACCTAAATGGTGCAGTGACTCAACTCATGTGGGATTTTATTAGGCTGTACGGCACTGTTTACACAAGTGTGGTACTCATATATCAATAGGTGTGAGTTGGCTACTGCATGGCATAGCATTTTGTATGTCTGACACATGCAGTATATAACCCAAAGCATACTGCAATCTTAATTCTAAGCAGTAAAAGGATTTTATTTATTCATTTATTTTTAGCTAAGTAATGCAACCTATATTCTATAAAGTACTGTAATACAGTGGCCAAGCCTTGGGCCAAGCATCCCAAAGGAGGTAATGTGGGAGTGCAATGGTGGGCTACACCCAGGTTAAGGTAATGTGGGACTGGGTTATTTTTCCCTGAGGGATTACTGATGTGATGTATTTTAACCTAGTAAACCTGAACTAACTGATACAGGTGGAAAACCCTCCCAGACTATGCTAATCACCAGAATCAAATCTCTATTGAGCCTTCACTGTCACCTGCTTGATGTATATACAGTCATCATAAAACTGGGCTCTCAGGAATACACACTTGTAAGCCATACAGTTCCACATAAAAGTTACCATTTCCCAGACTTACGAAATTTGAATCTGGGTACCAGTGGGTTCATCATTACTGGTTTCCATAGTCATGTCTGCCAGATATTGCCAGGTAATTTAAGAGCAGTTTCTTCACAGTATTAAGAGTACACAAGCATGGAAAATACCACTCAGTGCCAAGCTAATCCCTTCTTCCTATGCTCTACCAGGATTCTGAGCTACTTGCTTATTAGGCGTTTGGCCATTATCCTCAGGTCTATTGACATCTCAGAGATGTTAAAAATAACTACAGTAGATCTGATTTAAAAAAACAAACAAACAAACAAACATAATTTGATTAACAATGCTTTGTCATCAGTTTTACCATAACCTGAGCAAGATTTTCAAAATAAACTACATGAAATTACATAGTGATTGCTAGGATTATTGTGTTTATGTAGCTGAGATATTCCTTATGCAAATTGATATTCCTAATGTGACTACCAATTTTCTTCATTATGGACAATGTATACTGAGAAGTTGAATGGCTTCAGATAAAATACCATGCTTGGTATAACGGCAAATTTATACAACACCCAGTGAACTCTTCAGATCTTGAAGTATCTTCTTGGCTGACAAGGCATACTGTCTGAAAATAAACGGTACAAAAACTCATAACTAATATAATACAATCTTGTTTTAAATGTATTCTCCACACCTAAAATATTATAGTTTTAAATGCTTTTCCACTTAGTGCACAATTAAGCTGTCATTATGAACACAACATACTGTATTTTTCACCAATACGGTACATGTTTTTATTACACTCTCTGACCTTCAGTCTCCTCTTCCCTCCATACATTTCCCCACAACTTTTACATAAGGAATAACAACAAAGGCAAACGAGCCAATGGTACACAGCACCCACAACAGTGGAATTTCCTATGAAACGGTCTTATAAGACTAGGAACAGGACACGATATGAGAATTTCGCGAGTTAGAAATAACTAATCTTATGGGGAAAATTATTTATGAGTTTGTCATCTTGTAAACGTTGCACCCCTTACCCTCAAACCTACATCAAACTGGTCAAATCCTACAGCAAACTGTCCACAAGTGAACAATAACAACCTTGAAAAGAAATTAGTAAAGCATATTTAATGAATATGAATAATATTTTACGATTCTTACCTGACTCTGACTGATGACATTAATTGAATGGACAGGGGAGGGAGGAGTTTTGGATTATCTGGCAATATTTATTTTCAGATGTGATCCTGTTAGGCTGAAGAAGTTTAGGACGTACCTAACCTAACCTAACCTAATCTATACTTTGGACATAAGGCAATTCGGCCATTTGCCACTTTAGGCTGCAATGATCAAACTGGTTTACAGACGAAACAACCGGGACACAGAGGGACAGGTTCCAGGCTTGAGACGGACTATAGCCTCTCAGCACAAAGCAAGAGTTCTGCTGCCTCATCCTGCCGCCTCTGTGCCACTTCCTCCTCATCAACCTCCCTCAGGAACACTTCAAGGCTCAGTGTGGAAGCACCGGAAGTGGTGTCATTGTCAAACTCAGCTGCCGACGTGTTGTCATAAGTCATTAATTTGTTGAGCTTACCAAATGGGTGTGGCCTTTCCATATTTCCTATTGTAATGAGTCTTTCACCGATTACTTTTTATTATTCCTGGATTACCACTGCTATTGAGAATTTCTATAAACATTCCTCTGAAAGCTATTAATGAGGCTTCAGAATGCATGATACACTGATGCATCCAGTCAGCATGGTGGCTGGTAAACAACTGATATTGCAAACTGTTGCATGATGTTGCTGCGTATTATGAATTCGCTGTTTAGAAATGCATGATTTAGTTTCCACTGTACAGTATATGGAGCCTGTACTGGAACCTACAGGGTTACTGTATACTGTACTAAAGGTGGTTGATGGGGTAAGTAGTGCTTCGCTGATAATTGTTCATCAAGGATTCTTTTCTCAGCAAAGTACTGCAAACCCTCCAGTTATGACAGTTATTTTTTTAAACTATTTAAATTCACAACACTAAAAAAAGTTGGGAATTGATTAGTTACACTCATATTTTATTTATATTTGCATCAAATTTCATCATTCAACAATAATTAAGTAAAGAAAATAGAAAAGTATGAGATGCATCATTTACCCATTCTTCCTCCAGGGTTGGGACCTGTGAGCTTTGCAATTATGAGCCGACAGGCGGAGGGCTTAGTACTCTTCCGGCACAATCCCTCACACAGGAAACCCGGACACCAATGGGCTAAACATTGGCAGGTCTATCAATTTCTTTAACCCATTTAAGCTCAGTGTCCTAATATAGGATGTAACTGGGCATTTTCTAAAGTTAACCCGTAAATAAAGAGGAGAATCCCAGGGTAGGGATCTACAAGCTTCGCAACTATAAGCCAACAGATGGAGGATGGTACACTTAGCACCTTTCCAGCATAATCCCTCACACATGAGCCCTGCGCAAAAATGGAAAATCAAATGGCATTCAGGCCCTCACAGGCATCAACAACTACTCATAAGTACAGTCAAGTCGCCTAATCTGCAGCAATTAGAGACTGGTACCTACCCGCGGATTATGAATTCTGTGTTTTACAAAGTTAAGAACCAATGGGAAAAAAGGATATAGAGTGTGTACCCTCGTGAAACAAACCCCCCTACAGCTCCCTAGCTACACCTAACTAGCCGACAGCAAACACAAACAGACAATCTTAGTCGAACATCACCTTGGGGGGTTGGGGCCATCCATAACAGATCCCAGGGAGAGGTAACATTGACAAAGAAAGGGCCAGGTAGTGCTCAGAACTCACGGGGGAACACGAGTAGTTGGCAGTTGGTGGGACAGAAGGTAAACAAAATATGTCAGCTGTAGTGTGCATAATTGCTGCCAGGGCCGGGCTGTGATTGGCTGTTGGGTCTAGGTTGTCTGTGATTGGCTAGCAGCTGCAGAATGTATCATGGGTGCCCGGATATTATAAATCTGCTCGGAAATGAGCCACTTTGGAACCTAGGAACCGCGTTTTTCGAGTTTTTTTCCGCAGAGTAAAAAAATAGAGACCGGTTGGGCAAAGTACCACGGATTGCAAATCCGCGGCTTACAGATATGCGAATTAGGTGACTTGACTGTACACTGTAGCATTCCCAGTATTTGGAAATATGGAACAATTATCACTTTAATTACACCAAATAAGGATATAACACAACCTTCTTCGTACAGACCTATAACGTTACTTAGCACACCATCCAAAGTAATTGAATGCCTCAATCTCTACAAAGTTACATTCCATGTCCCCCTTGCCCCTTCACAACATGGATTTAGAACACTACATTCTATAAACATCTTACTGACTAACCTCACACAACATGCATCAAATGGCATCAACTCCACAAAACTCACGCAACAAGCACTTCTCACAATAATTAATAATGGTAATGTCTTTGATGGCATCCCCCAACACAAACTAACCACTCAGATATACATCACAAACATGGGGAACAACACCAAACAGTGCCTGGCGACTATTTATCTAGTCAACAAACACATATTACATTCCAGGGCAAGTCATCATACATGCAAAATTTTCCTAATGGAGTTCCACAGGACTCCATAACCTCACCCACACTCTTCAACCTACACATGAATGATATTTCCACATCCCAGCCACCAACAAACAATGCCTCATCTGCAGGTGATATCATAAGAACCACACACCACATTACAGACAGCCTGCACACTGCAAGTAAGAGGACTACCTCAACAAACTGCAGACTTGGGCCAAGGACAACAGGCTCATCATCATCCCAGTCAAATTCACAACCACATTCATCACCAGCAGAAAACATGAACACAAGTACTCCCCTCACATCAAACTTAACAATATACATATGCCATACACACCCTCCACTAAAATCCTTGGGGTGACATATGACACCAGACACACCATCAAGGATCACAAACAAGATATCAAGAAGCAGTGCATCCCCAGATTCAGTGCATTCAAGCAACTACACAGCCAGACTGGGCAAAATAAAGAAACACTCTCCTTACTCTACAAACAAGACATCTGAACAGTGATACTGTTTGTCTTCCCAACATGGGCTCCCAACTTATCAAATACTCACTACAACACTTCGGAGACCATACAGAGCCACATCCAACTCCACAATGGCTGAACTAAAACCATTCCCACACCTCATTTACATCCTTAAATAAAAGCCCTCCCTATCAAAGACCACCTTAATATAATATGCACACAATTCTACAGCTACCAGAAATTGACTTAGGACCTCCCCCTACAAGGTATTAAAAAACACAGAAATCATAATATATCACAATGTTTGTTCATGAAATGCCATTCATTAATATGAAATCATGTTTCCCTTGTTTTTCAGGACCATTTGGATGCATTTTGGCATGGAATCACTTAGACCTCTAAAGTAATCTAAGGACATTAAATTTTCTTTGCACCACACAAAAGTCAGTTCAGTCTTGAGGTTGTCCAGATTGGGTGTCTTCTCTGCCATGATTTTCATCATCTTTGCCCAGCAGTTTTCTATCGGATTCAGATCCGGACAGTTGCCAGGCCAGTCGAGGACCTCAATCCGATTATCCTGAAGCCATTTTGTCACCTTCCTTGACTTTGACATGGAGCTGAATCGTGCATGAAAAAGTCGCACCCATGAATAGCAAAAGTTTAACAAGTGATCTTTCAGAACTTGAACGTACCGGCCACCATTCATCATCAAGTTCTTAGGAAGAAAGTAGAGGCCTCCCCTCCCCATTTCACCTGAGAAACATCCCCATACCATTACTGATTGTGGGTGTTTAACAGTTGGCACCGTGTAAGCAGGCTCATATCGACTACGGGAGGCAGGGCAATGAACCTTGGCAGAACGCACCTGGGACACTTGAAATGTGCTTTCATCAGAAAACATAACTTTTCTCCACTCGTCCAATGTCCAGTGTGCATACTTCTTGGCAAACTGAATGCGCTGCTGCTTCATGCAGTCATTGAGAAGCGTTTCTTGGCTGCGGTGCAGCTTGGCAAACCCAGCTCTTTCTGCAAGCGATGTTGGATAGTTTGAATTGAGACATCTTGTAACAGCTGGGAATGCATTCTCTTCAATTCTGCAGCGGTCAGTCAAGGATACTCGATTACTTTCCTCTTCAGAAGCGTTTCTGTACCTCTGGAAGTCATCTCTTCTCTCCACCGCCAGGCTTATGCTCTGGTATGACAAGGTGGCAGGCCGTGCACTGCAACAAGAATCTTCATGACAGTCGACTTTGCGGGTCCAGTAAGTTCACAAATCGTGTTGATAGGGACAGTATCCTGCATCCATGCAGTGATACGGACCCTTTCATTCCTTGAGCAGTACTTTCCAGGCATGACAACCTGACTCTAGGAAAATAACAAGGCAAACAGTAATGCATATGAAAAAAGAGGGAGGTGCAAGCTCAGAACGATGGGAACTTAAACTCCCACTCTCACATCTGGTCAAGCATTGACGTGCTGAGTGTTTCACCACCTCTCACCAACACCAGAGGAGTTGCCAGTTACTTCTTGCCAAAAAAATTCACTTGGTAGAGGTGGAAACACAAAGCAAAGAAAGACAACTCTCCCATAGCAATTCTGTGTGTGTAGGTCCTAAGTCAATTTGCGGTGTGGTGCAATTAACAATGTGCAGTGTTAAACAATTATAACTCACAGTGCAAAGAATTACTGTAAGAGCAGCACAACACTGGATTGCTGTACGTGCTTCAAGAGTATTTTCACCACTGCCAAAACCAGAGAAGGCAGCCACAGACGTGCTGTAAGTACCCTGGCTAAGGTAGAGCCACTTCTAATTCTTCATTCTTTGGTTCCTTTTCATTTATTTCATGCTTTATGTCCATTATTGGTGTGAATAGGGTCTTAAATAGGTTTAAATATGTGCTGTGCATGTCCGGTAGGGAGTTATTTAGGTGGCTTTCAAAATTAGGCTGGGTTAGGGTCCTTAAGTACCAGTCCAGGAGCCAGGGACTTGTTGTAAGTACCCAGAATGTTTAATATTGTATAAACGCACCTCCAAAACCTCATTCTCTGGTTCTTTTACATTTATGTAAGTCTTTTATGTCCCTTACTAGTGTGATTTGGGTCTTAAATAGGTGCTATGCATGTCCAGTAGGGAACTGTATAGGTGTTTTTCTGAGTCAGGGTAGGTTAGGGTCCATAATTACAAGTCCAGGAGGCTGGGGCCCATTTTCCGGACATGCTTTTGGCTCTATTACATCGGAAATGGAGGGATTACTGTATATATATAAATATATATATATATATATATATATAGATAGAGAGATTGAGAGAGATAGATTGATAGATCGATTGATTGATCTATGTACCCATATCTCTTTCGGTTATTTCACTTGTGATGCATATATATATATATATATATATATATATATATATATATATATATATACACACAGTATATATGCACATATATATATATATATATATATACACAGTATATATATATATATATATATATATATATATATATATATATATATATATATATATATATATATATATATATATATATATATATATATATATATATATATATATATATATATATATATATATATCATCATCATCATCAGACATTACAAGTCCACTGCTGAACAAAGACCTCCCCCAACCTTCTCCATGAATTCCTTGACTGAGCCAATCTTTGCCACGTTTTCCCTGCAAATTTCTCTATCTCATCCCTCCACCTCCTGTCTGGCCTTTTTCTGCTACGCTTACAATCTCTTGGTGTGCAGTCAGTCAACCTCTTGCTTCATCGATTATCCCTTATTCCTGCTACATGGCCTGTCCACCTCCATTTCTGTTCTAACTTCTATAATATCTTTGACTTTAGTCTGCTCTCTCACCCAAGTTGATCTTTTCCTGTCTCTTAATGATATTCCCAACACTGACCTTTCCATTGCTCTCTGAGAACGAGTTAATTTATTTTCCATCGATTTTGTCAGTTTCCAAATCTCACAACCATACGTCATAGCTGGAATTATATTCGTTATATACTTTTCGTTTCATACAAACTGGCAAGCTATTTTTCATAATGCCCCTGTGTTTACCGAAAGCTTGCCATCCAATTGCAATGTCTTTTTATTTCGTTATCATTATCTTTCGTTAACTTTAGTATTTGTCCCAGGTAATTGTACTCCTCGACTCCTCCAAGAAGTTCTCCACTTATTCTGATGACGCTCTTTGGTGTCTGAGGATTAAACATTACTTTAGTTTTACTCTGGTTCATCTTTAGCTCTACTTTAAGACTTTCTCTGTTCAGGTCATTTAATATTTCTTGCAGTGTCTCTGCTGTTTCTGAGATTAGGACAATGTCATCTGCAAATCTTAAATGGTTTAGCTTTTCTCCATCTATGTTCACTCCTTTGTTTTCCCAGTCTAGCTTTCTGAAAATACTTTCCAGGCATGCTGTAAATAACTTTGGTGAAATTGTATCTCCCTGACACACACCCTTCTCAATTTTAATTTTTTCTGAGTCCTTATGTAATTTAATATATATATATATATATATATATACATCCATCCAACCATCATCCAATCCTACATTGCCCCATGAGGAGCGTAGGAGCCTGGGGCTAAGCAGTTGGTCCCAACATTTAAGATAAGACATATATATATATATTATATGTATATATATAAAAATAAATATATATATATATATTATATATATATATATATATATAAATACATGTATATCTATATCTATATATCTATATCTATCTATCTAATGTATATATTACACTACCAGATAATTTCTTATTGATATACTGTACTTACTCATATATTCCAATAGGGGCAGCATTGCTGATATCATCTGTGCTATTGTGCAGAATGATCCGATTGATGATACTATCTATGGCCAACACTGCTTGCTTCAAGCTGTACCGAGAAATTTTCCCACTGTCCAGTACAAGAACCTTGATTAAGTAGGAACCAGCAAGCAGGGAAGTACTATCCTATAAATGAAAGCAAAATTATTACATAACAAAATTACATTTCAGAAAAGAAAAAGCAGCTGCTGAAGTTGAAAATGTACTTAATGTACTTTGAAATACAGGATAGGCCAATTATTAATTAGAATCCTGGGATATAATAAAAATTATGGATATTCAGTAAACTACAGTATTTTATATATATATATAAATAAATATATATCTATCTATCTATTCCCAGACGCCTCAATCCCACTTGGGGTGGCCACAAACAGATCGCCTCCACGTCGCTCTGTCCCCCGCCATTTCACTGCCCTGCTCCCAACTCACACCCCCCTCTCTCATATACCTCTCCACCCCATCCCTCCATCTCATCCTTGGCCTCCCCCTCCCTCTTCCCCCTTCCATCTCACTCACATACACTCTCTTCGTCAGTCTTTCACCCTCCATCCTCTCCACATGGCCAAACCACCTCAGTGTGTTGGTGGTTCCTTGAAAGCAGTGATAAGAAACAGGGAAGTGAGCATGGAAGCGAAAAAGTTACTACATGACAGTATTGTGATACCAACTCTAACGTACAGAAGTGAAGCTTGGATGTTGTTGGAAGGACACAAGTCAAGAGTGAGAGCAGTGGAAATAAGTTATTTAAGAGGAGCCTGTAGAGTCACATGGAGAGTCAGGCTGACAAATGAGGATATAAAGGAGCGTTGTGGTGTGGATGTGGATGTGATGGGAAGCGTTAGGAGAAATACGCTGAGGTGGTTTGGCCATGTGGAGAGGATGGAGGGTGAAAGACTAATGAAGAGAGTGTATGTGAGAGAGGTGGAGGGGGGAGAGGGAGGGGGAGGCCAAGGATGAGATGGAGGGATGGTGTGGAGAGGTATATGAGAGAGGTGGGGTGTGAGTTGTGAGCAGGGCAGTGAAATGGCAAGGGAGAGGGCGACGTGGAGACGATTTGTTTGTGGCCACCCCGAACAGGATTGAGGTGTCTGGCAATAGATAGATAGATAGACATATAGATATATATATTAGGGTGTTCAGAAAAATCGAACCTTGAGGAACTTGAAGGGCAAAGTGCTTATTCAGTTCCACTACTGGTGGGAACTACACCATACTTTGCAATTTTTCTTTGGCCTTCTCAAACCCATGCCTCATTTCAACGCAAGTTGCAATGCAAGTGGTAACTCCTGCCTTGATCGCAGAAGGGCTTGACGTGGGAGAATGCAAGTTGTCTGTCAGGTCTCTGCACTCTTTTCGGAAGGAATCAAGGACTGAGATAGCTAAAAGATCAAAAAGGAATTCCAGCCACAAACACCCTTGATTCACCATTCTGATGGAAAGCTCTTGCCCAACATCGATGGCAGCAGCCGCAGTGATCACCTGGAGATTGTTGTTACAGGGATTGGTACGGAGAAGATCCTGGCAATCCCTAAGATCCCTGCTGGAATGGGCGAAGCAATGGGAATGGCAGTGCTAAGGCCTCTAGATGGATGGCCAGAAGTGAAGCCCTTGATTGCAGGGTTCTGTTTTGATACTACAGCGTCCAACACCGGGGTTCACAGTGGAGCTTGCTTTGTCATTGAAAGAGGTCTCCAAGTCCTGCTGCTGTTCTTGGCATGCAGGCACAACATGTGTGAACTCATAGTGGCTGGGATCTTTGACTTCTTTTTCTCTTCTTCTGGTCCTGATGTTCCTCTCTTCGGTCGATTCGAAGAGTTCTGGAACAAAATTGACAGATTCCTTCAATCCCTATGATGATGACCTAGATATAAAATCGCAGTTGTGAACTGCCAACAGAGCCGAGGACACTGAATACTTCATACTCAGGCACATGGACTGTACGCAACCCCATGATGACTACCTTGAGCTCCTCCAGCTGTCTTTGGCTTTCCTTGGCAAGAAGCCGGCACGGATGAGCTTTCACCGTCTAGGTGCCCATCACGGAGCAGGCTGGATGGCCAAAGGCCTTTACTGCCTCAAATGTTCCTTTTCAGAAGGATGCAGCTTCCTTCCCCTCCGCATGGCATCAAAAGGAGTCCATCAAACGCATCTGTGTCTTCCTCATCACCATCTATGTAATGCACTGGTCTGAAGGCCCAAATGCTGTCAACACTCCAATCAATGACTTCAATCTCCTGAAGAAGATTGAAGAATTCAAAGAGGTGGATCCAGTTGTAGCAAAGAAGGCAATGGACAAAGTCAAAAGCCACCTCTGGTACCTCAGTGAGGATCTGGCTCCACTAGCCGTGTATTCTGACAAAGTCTCTGCCGAGGAAAAGCAGGAAATGCTGAAAAATATGACCACAGCACTGCCGAGGAAGAAGGGTCTGCGCTGTTTTAACATGAAGATGATTCATAAGGCATCAGATCTGAGAATCTCTGAGTTTGTCACCCAGAAGTAAAAAAACCTCCTCCAGTGTGTGATGCTGGATACTCCAACAAGCATCAATGACCTCTGCCCCATTCTTGAAGTCATGGCCCACCTCAAAGTGGTCAATGATGCTGCTTAGCAGGCAGTCAAACTGGCAATGGACTACAACAATGGTCTGACAAAGAATGAAGATGAACGATTGCTGATCTACCATGTTGTGCAGCACCTCAGAGCCCTCTATGACTCGACCAAAAAATCGCACATGTAATAAACTGATTATGCTCATTGTATGGCTCAAAAATATTGTTTCTTTTTGGACCACATTGTTTATTTTTACCTTTCTTCATAAAACATAAATTTTTGCTTGAATGCTTTGTTTGTAAAGTGGAATCGATTGCATACTTTGCCCACAAAAATATCCAATTTTGATTTTTTCCACTATAAGTGATGAACACCCAAACATATATATATATATATATATATATATATATATATAGAGCAAGTGGAGAGAGTATGGGGACACAAGGGCTTAAGAGTAATGCAGATAAAATGAAAGAAAAGCATTCGAGAGCCAAATGTTAATCGTCCGCCAGAATATGCTGTTGGCCTTGTTACAAGCTACTTACAAACCAAATGTGACAAAAATTGCAAAACCCTGTGGAATTCAATCCCCACATTTCACAAAAAGCCAGTCCATACTAAAAAAAATTAGTTGACCTTTGGCAGCCAATTTGTGACCCTGACCTTGACTCCGATGCCCATTTTTGAACTCGTCCAAGATTTTGGCCATATCTTGATACCCTGAAAGTTTCACATTGATAGCTCAAGCCGTTCATGAGATATAATGGTGCTAAAGGTGGGCAATAAAAACTAGATGTCCTTTGGCAGCCACTTTGGTGACCTTGACCTTGACTGTGCATGCCCATTTTCAAACTCATCCAAGATTTTGGCCATATCTTGATACCATGAAGGTTTCATTTTGATTGCTCAAGCCATTTATGAGGTATAATGGCACTAATGGCGGGAGATAAAACCCAGTTGACCTTTGGCTGCCATTTTGCTGACCTTGACCCCAAGTGACCCTTTTCAAACTCGTCCAAGATTTTGGCCATATCCTGATACCCTGAAAGTTTCATGTTGATAGCTCAAGCCACTCAAGAGATATAATGGTAAAGGATACACAGACAACAGTAACATATATACACACACAGACGCAGGCAAAAACATTATCGCTCTGCCTTGGTAAAGGCGGGTGATAACAAAAGTGATGGTATCAAGGGCTGGTGGCGGTACTGTCAAAGAGGAGGGATAGTGGACATATGTGATTTGCCACATGGGCGTGGGAAGTAATTCCACCTTGTGCAGTGTTTGCAATAAGTGGGTGCATATGAGATGTGGAGGTATTAGAGGTAGACTGCGAGATAACACTGATTTCGTGCACACAGTGTGCCAGGGAGAGCAACTGGAGATTGCCAGGCGTGAAAAGATTGAACTTGCTGGTGAGTCTCTTCAGTGTGTGGACGAGTTCTGTTATTTGGGAGACATATTATGTGCTGGAGGTGGGGCTGGAGCTAGCTCTGTGGCTAGAGTGAGGAGTGGTTGCTAGAAGTTCAGGGAGCTACTGCCTCCCCTGACACTGAGAGGGCTCTCCCTCCGTGCTAAGGGATCGCTGTATGTGGCATGTGTTAGGTGTGTGATGCTGTATGGTAGCGAGACCTGGGCAGTAAAGGAAGACGATATTCGCAGGCTCAAACATACAGAAATGGCAATGATTAGGTGGATGTGCAGTGCATCCTCGAGTGAGAATCCTGGGGGGACTAGGTTTACAATGGAAGAATTGAGAAGCGATGGGAGTGGAGTGTATTGGTGTTGTGATGAGGAGAGGTATAGGAAGGTGCTTTGGGCATGTGGAGAGGATGGGGGATGATAATTTGGTGCAGAAAGTGAAAAGTGTTAATAAATTATATTTCTGTACACAGAGAAGAACTAAGTTCATTTCCAAAATAATGATATTACTTTTAAAGAATATCATGATACTGTATAGCTACTGGTGATTCTTTATATCCTACTCATGAAGAACAGAATAAACAACATTCATTTGTTTCTTGTGTTCTCATATTCTCACAGTTAAAAACAGTTCAACCAATGACAGCAGGGAATGGGTTCAGGGTTACTTTGGTCTCTGAGACTTTTGCTTACTCTGGAGAACAGATACCAGTGACTCCATTGGCACTGAGAATTTGAACCATCAGTTCTGATTTTACTGAATCTTGCCCAACCCTAGCTAATGCACCCTGTGATGATGGGTGCTGTAGGTTAGGACGTATTGCTGGGGTATTGGTTTCAGGGTTTAAATATTCTGAAGATGGGGGAGAAGGAATAATTTTGTATGTTATACCTTGTTCTATGAGGTTAGTAAAACTTAGTGAAAACAGTGTAAAGTACTTACAAGAATGACAGTTGAGATAAGGTCTGTGAGTGCTTCCATAAACGCTGCTGAAAGCTTGGCTCGCCCCTGACATACTCCTACCAGCAGGCCCACACACTCACCCAGACCACACACTTTCTTCACCCCCAGGTCTACACCATGGTTCTGCAAGTAACCCAATTCATGAGTTATGTTAAACAAGAATACAGTAAAGAAAACTAGAGTATTTATTCTGAAACACTGTTATACACACAAATGAAATCGTTATCTGGTAATAATAAAGTGCCACACTCTTGTATTATAATGATAGTGTATGTCTGAAAAAAAAATCCATTCCATGATGATTTATAGTATATGGAGACAATTATAACATGGGTTCAGTGGGGATACATTACTGACCATGCATCAACCTTCCAAAAAAATCTAAAAACAAGTTCCAACTCACCTAAAGTGGTTGTTATTTCACTTCACTTGCTGTTTACCACCAAAAGAAAATCTGGTAACAAGTTTCCAACTCACCTAAAGTGGTAATTTCACTTAATTTCACTTTACCTGCTGCTTGAACTCCAACACCACACTATTGTTTCATTACTGACACTAACAAACCTGACACTGATGAATAGAAAGGCCATCTTCAAACAATAAATGGCTGCTAACTTGCTTGACAAAGGTCATATATGCAAAAATAGCAATTGTATGGTCATCCCTAGGTTATCGTGAGTAATAATGAAAATCATGATAACAAAGACCCAGAACCTGCCATATTACATCTCAAGTGAAGGTGAAGTATCCTGCAGCAAGTGGATATGACAAAGAGGAACTGGCATGATGCAATGAAGAGGGGAGGATGACCTGGGGGGTAGTACTTCTCCCTCACGACTGGGTCATGTGACAGGGCGTGCGAGGATGCCAGAGAAAACTAATATGACACTCATGAGAAGTCCCACATTTAGCCTGATCTGTTTTAGGTCCAACTTTATTTACAGCTCATACAGGTACAGCAGTTTATCTCCACTTGATGCACATAATGTGTCCTATCACTTTTATGCTGATGACAAGCACCTTTATGTTACGATGGCCAATACAGTATTACTGATACTAACAACAAACTGGAACCCATAATATCTGATATTATGAGTTGGATGGCAAAGGGGAAACTTAAACTGAATGATGGTAAGACAAATAATTATTATTCAGGGAAACAGAAGAGATGCTGATGCTGATAATGCTCTGACTCTGAAAACTGGCAAGTCACAACTTTGTCCAGTATGTTCTGTTTGAAATCTGGGTGCACATTTCAATTCAAAACTAAATTATAAAGAACAGATTAATCAAGCTGTCAGAAGTCGTAACCTGCACATCAGAAAACAGTATCTTGTGAAACAGTTTATAAATAAATGATGCCTCTTAACACTGGGCCAGACTATGGTTTTGTCTTGTGCTGATTTTGCAACTCATTATGGACTGGTATTTCAAAGAAACTAATAAAGATGGTTCAGTCTGTGATGAATATGTCAGCAAGACTTATCTCTAGCATTCTTCCAAGAACCTAGAGCTGTTCACCAGTCATCTTGCTCTGATTGATCTTTTTCCTACACTGCCCCTAGGTTATATAATAAACTGCAATTATGCATGAGGCAACTGGCTTCTGGTGAATCTTTTCAAGGGAAGCTCAAAAGCCTCTCTTTATGAGGCACTATGATCTGGGGAGAGGTGTGATGGATGATTATAGAGTTTAGCCCCTTAACCATGGGGCATCACTTTCGTGATGCTCGGGCACAAGGGATCATACCGCGGGGCGTCACTTTTGTGAGTCTGTGTTATTTTGAATTCGCTCAGGCTTTCAAGTGGTGGCTTGTATCATCTATCAATACTACCAGTGTCCAGCTATAGTCAGTTCTACTAATGCCATCTGTACTCCCATCCACTGTTGACAATTTAGCCATTTTTCCCCTGCCCTTGACTCCCCTCCTTACCTCCCCTCCATTACCCTCTCCTCCCATCTGCCCAGCTGCGCTGCACTATGCAAATCCTGGATGGATTTTTCCACTCATTTCATCCATTGAAATATGCCTTATGCCCTATTCTAATACAAAATAATATACTGTATAAAAGAAAGAGAATGGATAATTGATACTGCCATGGGCTAATTATCACCTGGCAACACACCACATGCACTCGTTCGCTAATTTCCCCTGTTTATTTCCCCTTGAAATACGCTGTATGACCTATTCTCATAATAAAAATATACATAAGAAAAGAAGTGAGAAGCCTAAGTGATATTTACATTCACCTGGAACTACCTAATTTGTTATGTATTGTCTAGATTTCCTGCCAATCATTTCACAGCATATAAATTAGCAGCTGTCACCACGCTGACCCTGTCAACTCTTCCCTGCCCCTAGGCCACACCATTCAGTTTACTGTCGTCTTTCGAGGTGAAACCATGTCGGATTCGTGCCTGTCCAATTCTGCCGCTTCTTAGTCCACTGCAAAGGGCCCTGTGACCTCTACCCCTACTAAACCTTGTGTGGGAAGGGGTAAAGGGCTAAGTGATTCTGCTGTGGAACATGAACTGGCTAATTTATCAATGATAATGATGGACAGTGACTACGATCTTTCTGGTGATTCTACAACAGTGCAAGTGGAAATGTAAATACTGTAATGTGTAAATAGCAAAGTGAAAGCAATGAATGTAAATATGATTGAACAGTGGAAAATAGTTCTACAGTAATCCCCGTACTATCCGGACGCCCACTTTCCGGACCTTATCGTCCCAGGATCCAATATTCCCAAAATGGTCCGAAAACTGAAAAAAATTTGAAAAAAATCCGACTTTTTCCCGCCCGTAATTTGAACTTGCCATGCGGGGTGCGGGACAGCTTTGTTTTGGTGCGTCATTCCTCTGACGTCTGCTAGAGCGCCCCTGCATCCTCCCCACTTACCGCTCGTCTCTTGTCGTGAGTGCAAGCTCGTCGTCATTAGAATTCTGAGTGAAAAGAGACTGATTTAATAGACTTTCATTCATTTCATTCATTGCCAGACGCCATGTATCCCAAACGGGGTGGCCAAGGGCTTAGAGTTAATTGTTTTACAGGGAGGCGCACTAATCCTCCACCAACCCCACTTGACATGTAGGGAGAACGTTATGCCAACAGCATCTGGTGTTCCCAGGCGGTCACCCATCCAAGTACTAACCAGACCCAACGTTGCTTAACTTCGCTGATCGGACGGCAAGCGGTATACTCAACGTGGTATGGCCGTTGACAGTGTAGCTAAAATTAACTAGAGTGTGTTATGTTTAGAAAATGGAGTTATGAGTGCAAAGACTTTAAGTGCAGAGTGCAACACTTATTTCATAAAGTTACAATGGAGCATAAGTAAGACAAGAGTGCGCAGTGTTAAGAGAATGGAATTCTGAATGCAAATGACTAAGTTCTGTGCAAGACTTCATGAACAGTGTACTGCAAGTGCTTCAGGAAATCCTTCTTACTGTCAGAGTCTGAGAGGAGGCGGTTATTCATCGAGATGGCCAGGGACTTGCTGTAAGTACCCAGAATGTTTCATATTGTACTGTACTGTATTTTCCATACTGTACTAACCTCTAACACCTCATTTCACTCTTTTATGTCCCTTATTGGTGTGAATAGGGTATTAGGTGCTATGCATGTGCGTAGGGAGGTATTTCTCTGAGTTAGGGTCCATAAGTACCAGTCCAGGAGCCAGGGACTTGTTGTAAGTACCCAGAATGTTTAATATTGTATAAATTCACCTCTAAAACCTAATTTTATGGTTCTTTTGCATTTATTTCAGTCTTTTATGTCCCTTATTGGTGTGATTTGGGTCTTAAATAGGTGCTATGCATGTCCAGAGGGTGTTATATAGGTGTTTTTCTAAGTTAGGGTCCATAAGTACAAGTCCAGGAGGCTGGTGCCCACTATCCGGACAGGACCACTTTCCGGACATGCCTTTGGCTCTATTACGTCGGATAGTGGAGGGATTACTGTATAAGTTACTGTAAGTGACAGTGCATAACACAGCGTAAATAAAATAGACAAGTAAATAATGTAAATGAAACAAAAAATGTGAACAGAAATGTAAATAATTAGTAATATAAGAATATAAGTATAAATACTTGGTGTAATGAAAGTGAAAATGAAAGGTAAACTCTAGCGTGTATAAATACTGGGAGTAATGAAAGTGAAAGTGAAAGCTTCGCTCTTTACGCTAGTTTACTGAACGAGAAAGTGAATGCCTGGAGTGAAAATAAACTACTAGTACTGAAAGAAACTTATGGATAAATATCGTATATATAAATAAGTGTAATAAAGTACTAGGAATATAAAGTGTGAATGTGTTTATGAATAATAAATGACAGCTCTGCCTCAGAATACCATCAGGAAACGAGCGCAGGTGGAAAGCACGTATGCGCTCGTAATTTACATTGCTTTCACAGTGTATTTTTTTTGGAATATGGATTCCAAACTCCTTGAAATTCATAGAATAATGTGTGTGTAGTGATAATATCAGGCAGCGGTAACCATATCATGGGGTATCGGGAAGTGTAAAGTGGAGACTTCGTTACCCAACTTCAGAAGTCTCCACAAAGTCCTACGGTAGTCGACAAAGGGTCAACAAACATCCCAGAAGAAAGCTGAAGGTATGTGCAATATGCTCACGTAATTGTCATATTCTAAGACTAATAACTGATTTTTGGCAAATACTGTATTTTTAAAAAGTCAGCCGGAGCGCAATTATCCCTGACGGACGGACACGGCACATTCCCGACATCCCCGGGGTTAAGGGGTTATGAAAACACTATTTTTAATAATCAGTTTTCCCATGCTACGGACATAGGAAATGTTTAGGGCAGCTGCAGCCTAGGGGTTAAATACTGTTCAAGTGCAGAAAATGTGTCAAGCACTAACAAATTCCTTATTGGAAAAACTGGCACTTTTGAGAAACAAAAGACCTGACTATTATTATGATGAGTCCATAGTGCCACACACTGAGGAAAAAGCCTGAGAAAGTGGTGCAACCATTTCATCCTGCATCCCAGGGATACTGTGAGGTAATAAATGTCATGAAGGGCAATGTACTGATGAAAAACACAAAATTTCTGATGAAATTTGTTTGTCCTGAGTGTGAGCATAAGCTTCCAGCTGACAAACAACACTGGATATTTATGCTAGTGTCCAGAATCATGCAGGTACAAAGTATGAGGTCATTCCATGTTGGTGTAAGCTAGTTCCATGGGTTTGTGCAATGACAGATTGCACCACAGTCACATACATAATGGTTACACAGCAAGTGCGGATGATGAAACTGTAGCCTTTTTTCTTCCTGTGCTAAGGAAGGTACTGTAGCTGAGGACGTAGGTTATAAAATTTCACAAGCCTTCATAGGTACAAGACAATTCTATTTTAGAAAAAGTTGCTCTTCCTCAAGCTTCCTCACAAAGAAGAAGAGGAGGGCACCCGGATAGAGAGCAAATAAAGAACATTTCGCTCTACTATTCTGCATACACGCTATTGGCAAATGTAAGACACAGCTACTAGTGATAAACCACTTTGCCCATTCTAGGATGTATGTTGGGGTGAACCTGCAGTAGTTGCACATCCACTGAAGGCATAACACAGATGGGTGAGCTACATTTTCTATTGTCAGATGGTATGACATCTCTGTGTAAACGACTGAGACCTTGCCTTCAAGGTGGTCCTTATACTGGATAGTTGCCCTGGCCATCAAGCTTATCTTATTGGCGATCGTCCATCTGTTGAAGTCAAGTTCCTGCAACTAACCAACACCCTTAAGATCTAGCTGCTCAGACAAAGTTATTTCTCTATTTCAGCAGATGGTCTATCTATCTATCTATCTATTGCCAGACACCTCAATCCTGTAAGGGGTGGCCACAAACAAATCGCCTCCACGTCGCCCTGTCCCCTGCCATTTCACTGCCCCTCTCCCAACTCACACCCCCCATCTCTCATATACCTCTCCACCCCATCCCTCCATCTCATCCTCCGCCTCCCCCTTCCTCTTCCCCCTTCCACCTCACTCACATACACTCTCTTCGTCAGTCTTTCACCCTCCATCCTCTCCACGTGGCCAAACCCCGCTGGAGCAGGGAACAGCTTACGGATTTGAAAATCATAAAAGCAGACTTTACTGATCTACCAGAAGACTCGCCGACATGTCGTAAAAATACCCCCGCAAATACCAATACACCAGTCCCGTATAAGACAGCCCTAGCATGTATTCAGTATGGACGGTGGGTGTTAGCGCCGAAGTGGTGACATGTGTAGGTGTGCGGTACGTAGGAGGACTACTGGGCCTTGAAAGCAGGTTGTGAAGCCTATGCCCAGAGTCAGTCACATAAAAAAAACTCAGTGTGTTCCTCAAAACGCTTCCTATCACATCCACATCCACACCACAACGCTTCTTTATATCCTCATTCGTCAGCTTGTCTCTCCATGTGACTCCACTGGCTCCTCTTAAATAACTCATTTCCACTGCTCTCACTCTTGACTTGTGTCCTTCCAACAACGTCCAAGCTTCACTTCTATACGTTAGAGTTGGTATCACAATACTGTCATGTAGTAACTTTTTCACTTCCATGCTCACTTCCCTGTTTCTTATCACTGCTTTCAAAGAACCAGCAACTTTTCTTCCCTGCTGTACCCTTTCAAGCACTTCACCCTCCAAACCTCCATCCTTACTCATCACACTACCCAAGTACTTAAACGTACTCACATTTTCCAATTCCTCAACATCCAACCTCGCTGTACATTCACGGACTTCACCTCTCTCAAAGACCATCACTTTACTCTTCCCTACATTCACCTTTAGATTCCGTTTCTTACACACTCTCCCAAACTTATCCACCAAGCCTTGCAGCTCCCCTTCGTCTTCACTCAACAACACAGTATCATCTGCAAACAACAGTACAGGGAGTTTCTAAACACTATCATCTCTCACCAGGGCCACTCCAACATCCACTACTCTACCTTGTACCTTTTATTACCCCATCCATGTACAGATTGAACAACCATGGAGACATGACACATCCCTGTTTCAACCCAGCCTTCAAAGAGAAAAATTCACTTAGTTCACCATCCACACGCACTGCAGCCTTAGCATCATCATACATACTCTTCACAGCATTCAACAACTTCCCATCTACTCCATATATTCTTAATACTTTCCACAATCCTTGTCTATCCACCCTGTCATATGCTTTCTCCAAATCCATGAAAGCCACATACAACTTCTTTCCCTTCTCTAGAAACTTTTCCACTAAAGATCTAGGAATGAATATCTGATCTACACAACCTCTTCCCTTCCTAAAGCCTCCCTGTTCTTCTCCAACTAATTCCTCTGTTCTTTCTCTAACTCTGTCAATAAGTATCCTACCATACACTTTTCCTATTATACTAAGAAGACAAATGCCCCTATGATTATCACACACTTCTTTTTCCTCTTTTCCTTTGTATAAGGGAATAATTATACCTGACTTCCAATCCTCCAGGACTCTACCTTCCTCCCAGGCCAACCTACACATCTTCCACATCCATTCTACTACTATCTCTCCCCCATGCTTCAGCATTTCACCACACACTCCATCAATTCCTGGGGCTTTCCCCAATTTAACTTTCTTCAATGCTTCCACAACTTCTATCCTACTGATTTCTTCCTGTCTTCTCACCTCCCTCCTTCTCCCAGCCATTCCTCAGCCCCTTATACTCGCATTACTTCCATCCTCTATGTTCAACAATTCCTTAAAGTGTTCTCTCCATCTGCTCACTTTTTCTCCCTTCTCCACTAGCAATCTACCATTTTTATCTTTCACTCCCCTGCTAGCTTCACTTCCACCCTGTCTTACTCTCTTCACCTCTTTCCAGAACATTTTCTTACAGTCCCTCCACTTTACACTCAAATTCCTTCCAAATTCCTCATCCACTCTCTTCTTACTCTCTCTTACTAATCTTTTCACCTCTCTCTTCCGCCTCTCAACTTCTTCCACGCCCCTATTTCTCATCCATTCATTTTATGCTTTCTTCTTTTGTGCCACAGCCTGTCTCACCTCTTCAGTCCACCACGCTGCTCCTTGCATCCCCCTCCATCTTCTCTTCCTCCCACACACCACATCACTCTATGAAAATGCATGAACACATGCTGCAGGTTATGCAAGGAAGTAGAGCTGGAAGGTTTGGAGGAGAGGATTTGGGTGGTGTTGAGATTAACTTGGCAAATGTCCAGGCAGAAAGGAGACATCCAGCACAAAGACAAGCTTAAGCATCAAGAGTTTTGTTACTTGGGAGACACATTAAGTGCTGCAGGTGGGGCTGGAGCTCTGTGGTTAGAGTGACAAGTGGCTGGCAGACAAGTTCAGGGAGCTGTTGCCTCTCCTGACAATGAGAGGGCTCTCCCTTCGTGCTAAAGAATCTTTGTATGCAACATGTGTCAGGAGTGTAATGCTGTATGGTAGTGAGATCTGGGCAGTACAGGAAGAGGATATCTGAGGCTCAAAAGTACAGAAATGACAAAGATTAGGTGGATATTCAGTGTGTCCTTGAGTGCGCGGCCTGGGGGGACTAGGTTGACAATGGATGGGTTAAGAAGAAGGATGGGACTGGTGTATTGGTGTTGTGATGAGGAGGGGTTAATTGAGATGGTTTGGGAGGAAGGACAGGACTTGAGCATATTGGTGTTGTGATGAGGAGAGGTAGACTGAGATGGTTTGGCCAAGTGGAGAGGATGGGGAATGAAAATTGGGTGCAGAAAGTGAGAAGTGTTAACGATGGGGTAGGCTTGTGAGAGGCAAACTGAAAAAGACCTGGGATGAGGTCACAGTGTGTGATCTCAGGGATAAGGGACTGAATTGGGAGGCTGTCAGAGATCGGGCACCTTGGACAACTCAAGAAACACCAAAGACATTGGTATCTTTACACATGCCAACACAGCAAGAACTAAACAGATTCATCCAACTCACCAATGAGATGATAGACACAATGCTGAACATCTATGGCTTTGTCTGCTGGAATGTACCGACTTACGGCATGAGGATATACTGAACTTTCCTGCAAAATTACAAGCCAGCTACCATGATTCATTACATGCTACCTTCTAGCACTACCCAGTACAGCTCCCATAAGCAGTACAAAGTCAACCCGCCATCATCACACAAAGATCCTCAGGGAACAAGTGAAGTGACTTTGTAGGGTTTCTGCCTATCTCTTACCACTGCTGCAGAATTGGAGGCTAGCCCTAGCCTTAGATCCCCCTTACCCACCATCCCCATCAGCTTGTATCTTCATATTGTTCATAAAAGTTCCAATATGCTTGCATGCATCGGACTTGGTTAATAATGGCGGCTCTCCATGCTGCTTGGAGCTGTTGCCTGTTAAGGTGAGTCCCTCTATTTACTGCTTTAAACCTCTTTAATGCTGCTGTCTTTTATCTAATTAACTTCTGTATAACTGTGCTGGAGAGGGTCACCTTTGGATGGTGGCTGGTTTTACAAACATCCCTAGCGCTGATGAGGAACCAACAAAGGGTGACGCTGTGCACCCTGGATGGAGCAGCTATGGCAACCACCTGGGAGCTAAACCTCCTCACATTTCCCTGCACCTCATAGAGGGAAAGACTCGGGTCCTGTCTGTTACAAGGGGTGTGGGATACCTACACAATGTATTCTACTTACTCTTGGGCAGTCCCAAAGAAGCATTTGCCTACCTATGGACAATAGATTTACTTACCCAGACAAACTGAGGTTAACCAACAACAAATACCCCTCAACTCTCTCCATACCCCCTGAAACGGGGATGGTGAACTGCAGGAGGGTAGGCAACTTTAGCCTACAGTCCACTGTTCAAGTTCAAATAAACTTATAAACCTGGGGTTACAGCTACTACTATAATGGGGTATATCTTATTTAAAAAAAAAAAAAAAAAAAAAAAAAAAAAAAATGAAGTTGGGGCAAACATGGTTCTTACTATGAAAGTGAAGGTCGGGTTAAATACAGTATGTGACTATCAAATTAGATTTATTATTATGAGTCAAAGGGACAGATACATGGCAAGCTAAATTACCACATTCACCATGTATCTCAAGGGATGGCTGTATCTCAACACTTATCTCTATTTAGGGTATCAACCGTCCCCTTAAAAATTTTTGCAATCAAACTCTTCCAACAATCATGTAGCACAAAGAACACATCCATCATCCTACTCACTGATTCACCCACTTCTCCAGCTTCACCCCCCCCATTCCCACCCATAATCCCTAATCAGAGTGGCTGGAGAGAATTTTTTTCTATTATTTTTCTGTCTTGTAACATTCTTAACAGGACTTACTTAATTTAACCCCTCCGTGGCCAAAAGCCTGGAATTTTCAGTGCACACCAGGCCAACGTCGGGGCCATTTTTTGAAATTTCAAAAATTGATATTTTTTTTCTTGCCATATTGAAGAGAAAGTTCTGATGCACCTAACACTGCAAATCCCAGCTTCCTAGACGCAATTTGTGGCTTGCAATGGAGCATGGAAGTTGCAGAAATATCGGCAACCGATATCGCCGCCCAGGGGTGCTGCCACAACACAACTGGGCAGGTGTTGTTTTTTTTTTACCTCCCAAAACAATACGAATGGTGCTGAAATGTTGTGCATATATGAGATATGATGATATTGAATGATTTCAGTACATAATCTGTTAGGAATGGCCCGGAAAAAAAAAAATTTAATGAATACTTTTCCACCTTTTTTATATAAAATATGTTTATGTTAGTTTCGAGTTATTTTTTTACGTTATCGTTGTGCTCATGCTTGGAAAAGGGAGCGAAAGAGTTGAATTTTCGGTCCTAAATGAGAAAATTACACGTCCTCCAAGGCTAGACTCAGCCATGAGAGAATAAAGTGGAGAGTCAGATCCGATTAGCAATACGGAAGTTGAGTCGCAACTTCGAGCTCCCACACCATGAGCATGGCTAAAAATAGAATCGTAATGCAGATTCAGACGTAAGAATAAGTCTAATTACTACAAATACAGATACAAAGCGGAAATAAATACATTTACAGATGGGGGAAAATGTATTTTTTCCGTAATAACATGTTCATCTTTTACGTTCATCTTTATCATTTTACCTTCTTATTTTCGCAACATATATTGCTGTCTCGTAAACAAGGTGGTTGTGTGTGTTTTGCAAGGGAGGAAAAAGATTGTATTTTCTGTCTGGGTCGAGATAATGGGTGTAACTATGTTTTTAGGCATGGCCACGAGCGAAAAAATCGTACATCCTCTTGTCACGACAGCAGGTGGTGAACTGACAGATGATATGTGAGAGGGTGAAGTCAAGGTCAATCTCATGTCCCAGATTTTTGTTCCCTTCCTGAAGGTTTTCACAGTTTTCTACAAGTTGTACTGCATCTAATGATCCAAACCAATACAGCAAACCTGAGCAAATAGGTAAAGATAAAATGACAAAAATGTACTTTTCACTTATCATGTCTTTTTTGTATTTGTCTGTATTACTTCATAATCGTAAATAGGTGGTTGTGTGTGCTTTGCAAGAGAGGACAAAGATGATATGTTCTGCCTGGGTCGAGATAATGGGTGTAGTTGTGCTTGTTTAGGCATGGCCAGGAGCGAAAAAATCGAAAACCCACTCATCACAGCAGCAGGCTCTGAACTGTTTGATGAGGTGTATGGGAGTGTAGTATAGGTCAGTGTGAAGACGTTCAGAACGTTTGTTCATTTCCCAAAAATTTTTGCAGTTTTTTATAGGTCGCGCTCAAATGATGCCGGCGGCCATTTATCGGCTAAACGTCATTCGACGCCGGCGTCAACAAAGGGGTTAATGAGTTGCATTTTCAGTATTACAGCAATCCCTCAATTATCCAGACGCCCATTATCTGAACAATCCATTCTCCAGATGCTGTGATCTGGCTGTTCGAAACCATTATTCATACATTTTTCCAATTTATTCGGACAAAATGCTTGAGTTCGGGTGGAAATTATGACCGAGAGAACATTTTCGTCAGGCAGGACCGTTCCCCCCCCCCCATGTTTTTCCCTGTCACTGGAGGGTATGGCCCAGCAGTGGTGATTGCTTGTCTGTAGTTGATGGGTCTGATTGATCATGGTAATTGCTTGGCTGTGGTTTATAGGTCTGCTTGACCAGCTAAAGTAGTGTAAAACACCAGGAATAAGTGTTGCGTGATGTACTGTAGTGGCCTTTCACAAAGGCTTTCAAAATTAGGGTATTTATGAACGGGGCCATTGGAGAAGTCCATTATCCAGACAGATCCACTATCTAGATATGCCTTTGGCTCTACTGTGTCGGATAATTGAGAGATTACGGAAGTAATCCCTGTACTATCTGGACGCCCACTTTCTGGACTCCCCACTTACCGGACATTGTGGGCCTGGACCTTCGGAACCCAAAAATGGCCAAAGAAAGAAAAAAATCCCCTCCAAATCCGAATTTCTTCCCACCCATAATCTGAAATCGCTGTGCGGCGCCGAACAGGCCAGCTGTGTTTACACATGGCCCCTTCGCCCCTTCCTTCCTCCCCTCTCACCAGTTACCGCCTAACTCCCATCACGAGTAGATGCCCATTGCAACGGATGCCGCACATGCTCGTTTTTGTGAATAAGCAGTGAATAAACTGCAATACCTCGCCACTAGACCACATGGAAATTTACAGTGTTGTGCAGTGTTAAGAAATTAGAATTTAGAGTGCAAAGGATTAAATGTGGAGTGCAAACTAGGGGTTGAAACTGGCAGCTGAAACTGGCGTGGTGCAATTAAGAACAGAATGTGCAGTGTTAAACAACTATAACTCACAGTTCAAAGAATTCAGTGCAGCACAACAATGAATTACTGTACATGCTTCAAGAGCATATTCACCACTGCCAAAGCCTTAGAGAAGGCTGCCACAGACATGCTATAAGTACCCTGTACACTGCTAAATATTTTCCATACTCACTTCTAATTCCTCATTCTCTGGTTCCTTTCCATTCATTTCATGCTTGATGTCCATTATTGGTGTGAACAAGGTCTTAAATAGGTTTAAACAGGTGCTTTGCATGTCCGGTAGGGAGTTATGTAGGTGGCTTTTAAAGTTAGGCTGGGTTAGGGTCCTTAAGTACCAGTCCAGCAGGCAGGGGCCCACTTTCTGGACGGGACCACTTTCCTGACATGCCTTTGGCTTTATTACATCGGATAGTGGAGGCATTACTGTATTTTCATTCAAATTTTTCACTTTCCAAATGGGGGGGGGTTAATCCCCCCCTCCATGGGTGCACAGCCCTGTTTCAGTATACATGTAAGTGGAGAAATAGCCTCTTTCAATGAGCATCTTCTAAAGGAGAAAGCAAAGAAACTGCCAAATGGGCACAATTCACTACCAGTATTTAACTACAGTATAAACAAGCAAGTCTTCAATGCACTGTCATTTCCTGAAATACAACTTAATAACTTAAAGTAATGTAACAGAAATTTCTTACCTTGTCAATAACCCAGGAAAGATGACTAATTACTGTGGATGCAATATGTGTCATCATCTGGTCTTGGCTCTGCCTTGAGTCCTGCCCTAATATCGCCAGAGCACGCACGAAGCTGTTGTTCACAATCTCTTTATCCTGGATAGACATATAAAATTCAGTGTACAAAATATCTAGCAAATCTTGTTTGAGAAAAGCCCTAAATTAATAACAACTGTTTGGGATAATATACAAAGTAGATTTACCAAGCAAGTGATTTCAGATTCTGGACAAAATGATCAAATATCTTCATCACCATCACTATCCTCACCCTGATTCACACTACATACAGAGATGAATATAATCTAGAAGTATAAAAGGGAAAAGAAAACATAAGAACAATCAAGAAAGTGCCCTGTGAGAAGGACCACTCATCTAACTCCTCTTCATCCAGAAGTACAGGCCACAGCACAAAGAAACATAAAAGAAAATAAAGAAATGGTTCAATACAGAATGTAAAAAATCAAAAGCAAGAAAGAGATTTGTTGTGGAATAGATACAGAAGACACAATAGTGAAAGGGCATATAACAACTATAAACAGGCAAGAAAAGATTATACAAGAATAATGAGGGAAGCCCAAAAACAGTTTGAGGAGGACATCATAAATAAAGGCAGTGATCAGACGAAGCTATATTACAGCTACATCAGAAGCAAAACCAAAGTAAAAGATAAAATAAAATCCATTACAGATGAGGGAATCACTTATACACAAGAGAAGGATATTTGTGAAGCACTAAATAAGAATTTCCAATCAGTTTTTACAGAAGAAAAAAATTTTGAGAGGGATTATGTGGAACATGCATCCACTCAACTACCGACCAGTATCACTAACCAGTGTTGTAAGCAATATATTAGAAAAGCTCATAAGAAAAGCTTGGGTAAATTATCGAGAAGAACACAATATGATAACAGAAAGATAGTTTGGTTTCAGAAAAGGAAAATCATGTTACTAATCTGTTGAGCTACTATGACAGAGTAACAGACACATTACAGGAATGAGAAGGATGGGTGGACAGTATCTATTTAGATTTCAAGAAAGCATTTGACACAGTACCACACCAAAGACTTTTATGGAAACTGTACCATCAAGGAGGAATTCGAGGCAAACTGTATTGTTGGATGCAAGATTTTCTCATAAAAAGAGAAATGAGAACAGTACTAAGGGGAAATTACTCATCATGGAGAGAAGTGACTAGCGGAGCTCTACAGGGCTCAGTGCTAGCACCAATCATGGTTCTAGTGTATATAAATGATATAGACAATAACACTGGAAATGAATGCTATCTAAATATGTTTGCAGATGATGCAAAAATACAAAGGAGAATTACTAACACAGACTCTTGCAAAAGAGCTACAAGAAAAATTAAATAAACTTCATGAATGGAGTAATACATGGAAAATGGAATTCAATGTGGACAAGTGTCATGTAATCAAGTTTGGTAAAAGTGGAAAAAGACCTGATTGGGATTATAAGTTAGGAAATAAAACCCTACACACATCAGAAAGAGAGAAGGACCTAGGTGTGATTATCAATAACAGACTAACTCCGGCTGACCACATCAGTGAGAAGGTACGAAACATGTATACAATGCAAATATGAGAATAGCGTTCACATACATAAATGAAGACGTGCTAAGAAAGATAATAACATCATTCATCAGACCAACCCTGGAATATGCATCAGTAGTCTGAAGTCCTCATCTCAAAAAACACATAGACAAGATTGAAAAAGTTCAAAGGGCCGCTACAAGATGGGTACCAAGCTTAGGGGATCTATGAAAAAAAACTAAAAAAACTGAATCTACCAACACTACATGAGAGAAGGAAAAGAGGTGACATGATTATGCTATATAAAAGCATATCAGGGAAGGAGAAAATACACATAAATGATTACTTAACCTATGGGGATGCATCAGCAAGACAACACTGCAAAAAGCTGCATAGAAAGAGAGGTGATAAAGACGTAAGGAAATTTAGTTTCCCAAATAGAGCAATTGATCACTGGAATGCACTACCAAATGAAATAGTGTGTGCCAAAACAATTCACAAATTTAAGGATATGTACGATAAGTATGGTTTAAGACACAGGACAGTACGAGCTTGACTCATTCCTGTAGAGATACAATTAGGTACGAACAATCAGGTAAGAACACACACACACACACACAAAATAAAAAAAATAATTGAGAAAAGCAACAATATAATTTTGGTGGGTGACTTTAACTTTAAAGAGGTGAACTGGGAGGAATGGGACTCAGGAGGCAGCGAAGGTTCGTGGGGCACTATACTGTATTATTAAATATAATAATGAATAATGTGATGACGCAATGGGTCAAAGAAGAGACACGGTTCTGAGGTGAGGACACACCAGCATGGTTTGATTTACTGTTTACCAAAGAACCCGATGTAATAGAATCATTGAAATATTTCTGTCCTTTAGGAAAAAGTGATCATGTGGTCACTGAATTCCAGATAAATTTTACAGGATTGAGACAATTTTTTGAAAATGCGGATTGGAGAAAATTCAGAGAAACAAGAAAGATACAGAGGAATTGGGATACCTTTCAAGACCTCTATAATTTGGGAGTGGAAAAATTTGTACCAAGAGTACGGGGGAAAGAAAACAGGAAAAAGGAGTGGTTTAATAGAAGGTGTGTGATAGCAAAAAAAGAGAGATAAGGCATGGAACAACAGGAGAAAGAGAACAAAGGAAGAATATAAAAGAACTAGAAATGAATACACAACAATACATAGAGAAGAAGAAAGGAATATTGAAAAAGGTATAATAAACAAATGCAAAGATGAACTCAAACTGTTTTATAGATTTGTTAATGGCAAACTGAAACAAAGGGAAGGAATCATCAAACTGAAAGTAAAAGGAGAGGTCTATAAAGATCCAGCAATGCAAGTTGAAATAATGAACAAATGTTTCCAATCGGTTTTCACTAATGAAAAAGAGTTTGTGGAAGGGGAGGGAATGATTAGATGCGTACCGGTGATAAAAGATATAAAAGTGGAGGTACAGGAAGTGTATAAATTACTGGAAACTCAAGATGTAAGGAAAGCCCCAGGACTTGACGGAATTTCTACTTGGGTACTGAAGGAATGCAGAGAACAACTGGCAGATAATATTCACAGTTTAATCGTGTGTTCTCTGGAAGAGGAGAAAGTGCCACAAGAATGGAAGTGGGCAAATGTGGTACCAATTTATAAGGGAGGAAACAGGGAAGAACCCCTGAATTACAGACCAGTGTCTCTAACAAGCAGGTCGTAAAATTGTGTGAGAGAATCCTGAAAGACAGATAGATAAAATATCTAGAAGAGATGAATATTTTGGCTGAATGTCAGTTTGGATTCATAAGTGGAAGGTCATGTGTTTCCAACTTGTTGAGCTTTTACTCAAGAGCAATTGATGTGCTACAGGAGAGAGATGGATGGGTGGATTGTGTGTACAGGTAAGCCCTTAATTCACGCGAGGGTTACGTTCCCAGACCGTTCACGTATGTGGCAAATTCGCGTATATGTTCTGCCCTTGTGTGCACATAATTACGCATGTCTACTAAGTATATTACATCTGAATAATACTGTTTATGCACTACATACACCTTATAAAGTAGCATAAAGTATGAAAAACAACAAAAATGTAAGAAATTTAACACTGAAACCTGACAAGCACAGGCGTAGGTGGAGACACTTCAGCAGTCTGGTGCACAAGCCCTCACTGCCTCCCATATGCTACATTCTGCCTTCTTTATTGTCCAAACAGTTGACTCATTCAACCCAAACATACGGTTGCAAGCCAGTTCATAGGCATAGGTGGAGACACTTTAGCACTGTCTGGTGAACTAGCTCTCACTGTCTCCCGTATGCTACGTTCTGCCTTCTTTATTGTACGAACAGTTGACTCACCCCAAACACACAGTTCCGAGACAATTCACCATGAAGTCAATTCACCATCTAATCATGGACGATTCCCTGACATTCTATAAATATACTTATTATTGATTAATTAATACTTTAATAACTAATTTTCAGGGGGATTTTATAACTCATATAAGTAAAAAACTAGTGTACTGTACTTGCTAAATAAACTGGTATGTAAAAAAATGACGGGGACTCGTCCTGATGGAGAATTGTCGCTGACATTCCTCCCTTAAGTTTGTCCAACACAACTTTCTCTGTCAGCAACATCACGTTACAGTACGTTTTGGTGTGTTACCACATGCATCACTGGCACTACACTTAGGCCCCATGTTGGCAGACAAGGCAAGCAATCACTGGAAGGCAGAAAAATAAGCCACAAATAACGATTCGCTAGTCACACATGGTTCGACCGTGGGATTCAAACTGACTGTGTGGTGCGTGATAGACCGACCTCCCACACACACACACACACACACACATATGTATGCACACGGGCAGCAGGTAGGCATTTTTATATTTTACTTATTTCTCTTGTATATTAAAATTATTTATTTGAATACTATAATTTTATGTTTTAATTATTGTATGAAAAATCAGTGGATAACCGAAATCGCGTGAAAAAAGTTGGCATGAATTAAGGGCTTACCTGTACTTAGAGAAGGCCTTCGACAAGGTACCTGATAAGAGACTAATGTGGAAACTAGAATATATAGGAAGACTGAAGGGGAAACTTCTGGAATGGATGAGAGAATTTTTGAGAGACAGGCAAATGAGGACAGTAATAAAGGACAGGATGTCTGGATGGAGCGAAGTAACAAGTGAAGTCCCTCAAGGCTCGGTGTTGGCGCCAGTAATGTTCCTGATTTAAGTAAATGATATGGTAGATGGAGTGAACAGTTATGCAAGTCTGTTTGCTGATGATGTAAAGATCTTGAGGAGGATTGTAAAATGTTGCAGGAGGATCTGGATAGGATACATGATTGGAGCCGGATGTGGGAAATGAAATTTAATGTAAAGAAGTGTAAAATATTGGAAATGGGTAAAAGTACCAGAACCATCACAGAATTATTTGTTGGGTAATGAATTAATCACAAAAATGAGAGAAGAGAAAGATTTGGGAGTGCTGGTCCAAGATGGTTTGTCACCTGAAAAACACATTAACAAGATAATTAGAGAGAAGTATAAACTTTTGACTAACATAAGAGTAGCATTTCATTACATGGATGAGGAGATGATGAAAAAAGTTGATAGTGGCCATGATTCGCCCCAGGTTAGAATATGCAGCAGTAGTGTGGTCCCCACACAAAAAGAAAGATATTAACAAGATTGAGAGAATACAAAGAAGAGCAACCAAGATGGTCCCCAGTCTGGCAGAGCTGTCATACAGAGAGAGGCTGGAAAAGCTGGATTTGCCTGCCTTAGAGGAAAGGAGAAAGAGGGGAGACATGATTGCAGTGTTCAGGACCATGATAGGAGTAGATAAAATTGACTGAGAAGATCTGTTTGTATGGGATAAGAAAGCAACAAGAGGACACGGAATGAAATTGAAAAAGTCAAGCTGCTTGAAGGATATCAAGAAATACAGCTTTCCTTACAAAAACATAGACTTATGGAATAGCCTGGACAAAGAGATCGTCCAGTCTAAAAACTTAAACAAGTTTAAAGCTAAATTTGACTTACTGAGAAACAGGGATGGGAACTCAAGAGCATAGCACATTTCATGTAAATCACAATTAGGTATATTAGGTAAATACAAAAATATTTGGAACGACTTAGACGAAAAGGTGGTGCAGGAGAAAAACATGCATGCGTGTAAAAGTAGACTAGACAAAGGTGGATATGGAGACAGGACAACACGAGCATTGCTCAATTCCTGTATACTACAAATACACTCAATCCTCATAAATCGTGGCAATTTGGGTCTGGACCACTGCCGCGATTTACATATTCCGTGGTTTATAAATAATAAATCTTATGTGAAAAATGAATTGGGGTCTGGACTTTGGCCAACCACCCCCCACAGCACCCTACCTACACCTATCTAGGCACCATCAAACACAAACATACAAATTTAGGAACATTTAGTGCATGTATTTAATAGAAATAAGAAATGTTAAGGGATCTCACCTTAATCCTATGACTATACTGCTTAAGTAAATGGAATGGGGTGGTGTTGGGAAGAACTTAGAACCTCTCAGCATGAGATGGGGGTGCTCCCTTCTCAACACGACAAATGAGCTCCAAACGCTGACTGTACGACAACAGCGGCTGCTTCTTGATGCCACACTGCTTAGAGCGCTTCATCGGGGGTTCGGGAGGGGCCATGGAAGGTAGGAGGCAGGGGGGAAGGTGCACAGAAAAAGGCAGGTAGCTCTCGTACTCCACAGCAATGGTCTGTAGTGTGCGGACTGGTGGGAAGAACAACAACAATGTGGCGGCATTAGTATGCACACTTGCCACCAGGGACAGGTGGTGATTGGTTGCTGGGTCGCGATTTTCAAACTGAATGCCGTGGTTTACGATTCTCCTCGGAAAAGGCCCACTTCTATGCCTAGGTCCGCGATTTTCGTGACAACAGTGATTTAAGGGTGCCGGCAGTCTGACTGCCACTTAGCCGTGATTTACGAATCCATGATTTATAAACACACGATTTACGAGGATTGAGTGTAGGTAAATACAAATAGGAAAATACACACACACACACACACAGTGACTCTGTTTTGACTCATACTGACAAAGAGCTTTTCTTCTCAATAATGCCATTAATTCAAAATTTACAAGTAATGGTGGCCTTTCTAAGAGGTGCAGTACAATTCCCCAAATCTGAAATGGCTGGGATCAAGAGGCTTTTGGAAAACTGAAGTTTTGGGGGAAACCAGAAATGTCTACCTGTACCATCTGTTATATGTAAAGACACCCATGTAATTTGCATTCCCTTTATTATCCACTGTATCCATGTTCAAATTTATTATCCCACAACCATACTTTTGACGGTTCATGTGTGATAAGTCAGTCATAAACATGGATGACTTTTTTCTCAAGGGGAGAGAGAATCACAACAAGATACCTGTATTATGAAATCATTCTCAAGGTTCAGATAAGTCCAGCCTGAGTTATGTTGGGTGACTGTAAGTTACAGTGGCACTTTTTCAAAGTAACAGCATCCCTGGAAACTATAAAGGCAGTGTTTTTTTTTTTTTTTTTTTTCTTTTTTAAAGTAACTATAACAATCTTTCAAAATTCTTTTGGAAAACAGGTATTTTTTGGAAATCTGGAGCTTGGATTTGGAAGAGTGCACTGCAGCTCCCAGTGATCTAGCATACCTAATGGTTTGGCATGACCTCTGCCTCCAAGATGCCAGACTACAGGACTTGTACTGGACTATAGTCACGGCACACGACTCTGAGGTTGTCATTATCGTACCCTGGCAACCTACCATTCAAAAGTGCGTCCGATTTCGTATCATATTATACACGAATCATATAATTATGGACGAATATATTATACACAAATATATTTATCCATGAATCACATGCGTCTCATATTATACACGAAATCAGACACTTCTGAATGGTCGGCTGCCAGAGCATGATAATAACAACCTCATTGTCGTGCGCTGCGACTATAACAAACAGTACCTATCCAGTACTGGTAATGAGGAATAACCACTTTTGATGGGTAAGTGAAAAACTATTACCTGAGGTAAGGTACTATGGTGTTTTGCATATTCTGAAATGGCAGAGACCACTGAATTAACCACGTCCATTGGGGATATGTGTTGGTGTGTTTCTTGTAGCTCTGAGTTGCTCTTGTACACCTCCAAAAACTTGTGAGCTTCCATGGCAAAACCCAGGCCCTTCTGCCAGAAGCTTCCACTAACATCTGATGGCACAGAATTGAGATATAATAAATAAAAAGTTCTACACGTGCACAGTTTAATACTCATATCTTAACCCATTCCCATGTAGTCATACATAAGAAAGATTTTATTTTGGCTACTTTTAGACAATTTTATTCCGCAGCGGGAAACTATCCCAGGCAGAGGATACACTTCCAACTTTACTTTGGCTACAGTCAGACATCACTGCACAGGACAGCCCAGCAGGAGCAACTGCTTCCCTGCAGTCAATGGGTCTGCTCAGCCAGACGGACTGAGTTTTCCAGTATTCCTCAACTACAATTCATATGCTGATGACTCCATTCTTCACACTGCCACCCACTTTATAATGTCCATCACAGCAATTACTTCAACAATTACAACAAGGCTGTGGTATTTCCGATTTCTGAGTTGGTTATTACTTCTGACTGGAGTAGGATAGACCTTGTTGATTTTAATATGTATACAAATATATATGGGTATGTTGTCCCTGATAATTGGCAGAAAAGTGAGATTGTAGATGTGTACAAAGAGAAGGGTCATGCCCTGGAAAGAGGCAATTATTGAGGTATAAAACTTCTGGACCAGATATTGAAGATAATGGAGAGAGTTCTAGAAGGCATGATTAGAAAAAGAGTGAAAACTGATGAGAATGAGTTTGAGTTTATGCCAAGCAAAGGAACCACTGATGCCATATTCATTATTCAACAGCTTCAGGAAAAATACACAGGAATGAAAAGGGATCTGTACAGCAAAATCTCAACAAGTCGACCCTGCAGAAGGTGGAATTTCTGGCAAGTCAAGCCCTGACCATGGTGTGACTTTGTGCTTATTCAAACGGTTACATTTTAGTTTCTTATACTGAGTGAGGCTGAAAACTCTCACCTTAAATGTTGGACCAACTTGCCTAGCCCCAGACTCCTACGCTCCTCCTGGGGCAATGTAGGATTGGATGAAGGAGGGATATTGCAAGTGCTGAATTTTAGCTTATTATATTCCAAGTGTTAAATCTTATTGACTGTAAAGTGCAGTAACTACTGGTAAGCACAGAACTTTACGTAATTAAGTGACTGTTGCATCCCTCTACGCAATAAGTGATTTGCATCCCTCCACCTACCCTCCACCTATGCAACCTCCTATCCTAGCCTAACCTATGACATGGACCAAATTGTTTTTACTGTTTATTTTTATTGCTTTATAAATGCTTCGTTAGTGTTAAAAAACAAGTAATCACGTATAATTCATGACTATTGGGGTGGGTTATAGTTTTTTTTTTTTTTTTTGCAATTGTTATTGAAAGTGAGTGAGTTGGATAAAAGAGAGAAAATGATAAAGTATCAGGAGACATTGAAAGAAGAGTGGAAGGCAGTGAAAGATCAGGAGAATGCCAGTGTGGAGGAAGAATGGCAGTTGTTTAAGAGCGCTGTGGTGGGCATGCAGATGAGGTGTATGGTATGAGACGAGTGGGTGGTGGTGTAAGAAAGGGAAGTGAATGGTGGTGCGAGGAACAAAGTATGGCTGTGGTTGAGAAGAGACATACACATGAAGTGTGACTGCAGAGGAAGGATGAGGTGTCATATGAGAGGTATATGGAAAAGAGGAATAGGGCAAGAAGGGCTGTGCATGATGCTAAAGTGGCAGCAGATGAGGTGGAGTAGGCAGTTGACTGAGAATTTTCAACAGAATAAGAAAATGTTTGGAAGTAGGTGAAAAGGGTGCGAAAGGAAGAGTCTGGGAAGGAAGAGCGAGTAAAAGCAGAGGATGGAAGGATGTTAACTGAGATGGATGCAGTAAGGACGAGATAGATGGAGTATTTTGAAAAACTGTTAAGGTAGAGGAGGAAAGGGAGGCTGAGACTGTGGCAGATGGAAGGGTGCAAGGAATAAATGTGTGAGGAGTGTTGAATGATTCTTTGATCACGATGGAGGAAGTGCAGGAGGCAGTAAAGGAGATGAAAACAGGGAAAGCTGCAGGTATGGATGGGTGTGCTGTGGAATGCCTGAAAGGTGGTGGAGTGACTAATGTTGACTGGTTAGTAAAATTGTTGAATGTGTGTTTTGTGAGAAGTATGGTGCCATTTGACTGGGCAAGTGCTTGTGTGATCCTGCTGTATAAAGGTAAAGGTGATAAGTATGAATGTACTAGCTTTAGGGGTATAAGTCTGTTGAGCATTGTAGGTAAGGTGAATGGAAGAGCGTTAATGGGTATAAGTCTGTTGAGCATTGTAAGTAAGGTGAATGGAAGAGCGTTAATTAACAGAGTTCAGAGAGGGTACAGATGGAGTGATTGGTGATGAGCAGTGTGGCTTTAGGAGAGGGAGGGGATGTGTGGATCAGGTGTCTGCTGTGAGACAGGTGTGTGGAAGGTATTTAGTGAAAGGTAAGCATGTGTTTTGGAAGTTTATGGATTTATAGAAATCCATACTCCCATTCTCTCACACTTTCTCCTCTCCATTTTGTTTCAGTCATTCCACATACATCCACTTTTGCAACCTCAAGCACCTGGACAATCTCTCTCTCTTTCACTTCATCAATCGCTCCTCTTACATTCCATGTAGCCATTACCAAGTCCTTTGTATTGTGATACCAACTCTAACGTATGGAAGTGAAGCTTGGACATTGTTGAAAGGACACAAGTCAAGAGTGAGAGCGGTGGAAATGAGCTATTTAAGAGGAGCCTGTGGAGTCACACGGAGAGACAGGCTGACGAATGAGGATATAAAGGAGCGTTGTGGTGTGGAGGTGGATGTGATAGGAAGTGTTATGAGGAACACACTGAGGTGGTTTGGCCATGTGGAGAGGATGGAGGGTGAAAGACTGACGAAGAGAGTGTATGTGAGTAAGGTGGAGGGGGGAAGAGGAAGGGGGAGGCCGAGGATGAGATGGAGGGATGGGGTGGAGAGGTATATGAGAGAGGGGGGGGTGAGTTGGGAGCAGGGCAATGAAATGGCGGGGGGACAGGACGACGTGGAGGCGATTTGTTTGGGGCCACCCCAAACGGGATTGAGGAGTCTCGCAATAGATAGACAGATAGATAGACAGTAAGATAGAATTGATAGGGAGGCTTTGTGGACTGTTTTAAGACTGTATGGACTTGATGGTAAATTGCTAAAAGGAGTGAAAAGTTTTTATGTAAACAGTAGAGCGCATGTAAGAGTGGGAAATACTGTGAGTGATTGGTTTCCCATGAGAGTGGGGCTGTGGCAGGGATGTGCGACGTTCCCTTGGTTGTTTAATATTAATATGGATGGTGTTGTAAGTAAGATGAATGAAAGACTGTTAGGTGGAGGTCTGAGTCTGGTGAATGCTGATGGAAGAGAGTGGAATCTGAATCAGCTGCTTTTTGCAGATGACACTGCACTGGTGGCTGATTCAGAGGAGAGACTGAGACAGTTGGTAGAGGAGTTTGGAAGGGTGTGTGAAAGGAGGAAATTGAAAGTAAATGAGAATAAGAGTAAAGAGATGAAGTGTACGAGGTTGGTAGATGGTAGGAGGATGAATATAGTTTTGAATGATGAGTTGCTTAAGAAGGTAGAGTGTTTTAAGTATATAGGATCACATGTTGCTGTGGATGGAAGAATAGATGCAGAAGTGAAGAATGAAGTAGGAAAGGTCCTGGGAGGAATGAAAAGGGTGTTTATATGTCATTCACTTAGAATGGATGTAAAGAGAAGGCTGTATGAGGGTGTTGTGGTACTGACTGTGCTATATGGGGCTGAAACATGAAATATGGGTGTAGTAGAGAGGAAAAGTTTGAATGTAATGGAGATGAGGTGTCTGAGGAGTACGTGTGGAGTGACACATATGGATTGAGTGAGAAATGATGAAGTGCGAAGGAGAATTGGAGCTGTGCAGGAGATGGCTGATCGAGTTGAGCAGAGGGTGCTTCGATGGTTGGGCACATGGAGAGAATGGATGATGAGCGATTGGTGAAAAAGATAACTAGATCTGATGTGAAAGGTGTAAGGCTGAGAGGAAGACTACAGATAGGATGGATGGACAGTGTGAAGAAAGCATTGGATGTGAGAGGGATGTCTGCTGAGAAAGCAAGAGTGGCTGTGCATGAAAGAAATGACTGGAGAGAAATTGTGAATGAATAAATAAGGATGCAGCCCTGAGGTGATATTCTCCCGCATTTGGTCTGATCAGCTGGTCAGGTCAGATGCAGGTAAGGGGATGGGTCCATTATGATGTGGCAGGGGTAAACCATCTCTGCTGTCGGGCCCTACAGCGGATGTCACTGATTGCACCACGCAGTTGACCCTCATGTGGTGTGGTGCAGTGAAGATCTGTCCCTTCTCCCCTTGGGGCTAAGATGCGAATGAACGTGTTTCAGTGGATGAGTAAATTGGGAGTGTGTTTTCCTGTCTCGGCTACCTTCCTTTCCTTGGGGGAAGCAGCCTAGGTATATAGATAGTCGACCCTCGATTCAACAGACTAATGGAGGGGGGGGGGGGGGGACGAGTGTCCGTTGCTTGAAAAAGTCCGCTGCTTGAAAATGAGGGGAAAAATAACCTAAAACTCGAAAAATAGCAAAAGAAATATGATGGTATCGAAGATGGGGTGCAGCGACACTATCGCAGACTAGTTTAGCCCACAATACCCCATTTTCTATGGACCTATTATATTACGACTTGCTTCATGGTGTACTGAGCAGTACAGTAAAGTACTGTGTTACAGAAATTTTTTATGTTCAACTACAGCATCATTTATTTTTGTACCTGTAAGGAGAAATACTGTATGTAGATAGAAATGATAAACTTTCAAATGACAGACAAATGAGCAGTGTCTGGAGTGATTCTCTGCCAGCAGATACTGTCCACTGCTTCTGAAATCTATTGATTTGGGGTCCACAGAATTGAGGGTTGAGTGTAGATAGATTTCTGGTTAGTCGGAAGATTCAGTAAGTTGAACTACCTTACCGCCCCAAATCGTTGATTTGGAGAAGGCCCTTGACAGAGTCCCTGGGGATGTGTTGAAGTGGGCAATGAGAAAGCTTAGGATCAAAGAGTGGCTGGTTAGAGTGGTTATGGCTATGTACGAGTATGTGGGTGCCCGCAGCCAGGTAAGAGTGAATGGGGATTTGAGTGGCAAGTTTTCTGAAAATACTGGCATGCATAAGAGAGGAGTCTTGAGTTCCTTGTTGTTTATCATGTTGCCTGAAGCCTCTCATGTGACTTCAAAAATGGACTCCCATGGGAGATGTATGCCAATTATTTGGTGCTGCCTGCAGAGAATGAAAGGGAGGCAGAGGAAAGACTTAGGACGTCGAGAGATGGCATGGGGCACAAGGGCTTGGGAGTAAATGCAGATAAAACAAAGGTGGGTTATCTAGGGTTGGTGGCAGTACTGTCAAAGAGGAGGCTGAGTGGCCATGTGAGGTTTGCCACAAGGGCGTGGGAAGGAATTCCATCTTGTGCGGTGTTTGTGATTAGTGGGTGCATAAGACATGTAGTGGTATTAGAGAAAGACTGCGAGAAAATGCTGATTTCATGTGAACGCGTGTCTGGGTGAGCACATGGAAATTGTCAAGTTTGAAAGGAGTGATCTTGCTGGTGAGTCTCTCCAATGTGTCATTTGAGGGACATGTTATGTGCTGAGGAGTGGAGCTGGATCTAGCTCTATAGCTAGAGTGAGGAGTGGTTGGAAGAAGTTCAGGGAGCTGTTGCCTCTCCTGACATGGAGCAGGCTCTCTCTCCATGTTATGGGATCTTTGTATGTTGCATGTGTTAGGAGTGTAATGCTGTATGGTAGTGAGACCTGGGCAGTAAAACAAGAGGATATTCGCAGGCTCAAATGTACAGAAATGACAATGGTTAGGTGAATGTGCAGAGCATCCTTGAATGTGAGGCCTAAGGGGCTAGGATTCCGATGGAATAGTCAAGAGGAAGGATGAGACTAGAGTGCATTAGTATTGTGATGAGGAGAGGTAGACTATGACGGTTTGGGCTTGTGGAGAGGATGGTGGATGACACCTGGGTGTGGAAAGTGAGAAATATGAATGTTGGGGGTAGGGTTGCAAGAGGCAAACCAAAAAAGACCTGGGATGAGGTCACTGAGTGTGGCCTCAGGGATAAGGAACTGAATAATGAGGCTGCCAGAGATCGAGTAACATGGACAGCTGCCATTAGGTGACCAAGGCCAAAGCATGCAAGCATGTTAGAGCCTGTATAAATGAAACAAAACGAAATATCTTGAAGTGAATGGATCCTGAATTTTGGGTATCACTCACTCTACGTCGTGTATGTGTGTGTGTGTGTAGATTAATACTCTATAAGAGAGAGAGAGAGAGAGAGGGGGGGGGGAATTACTACTACTATGTACCAAAGTAAAGGTATCACACAAAATTTTTCAAAATTATTGCAATACTAGACAGTAAGTGCAATTATGATTATGGTATTACAGGTTTGGAGGGTGAAGTGCTTGAAAGGGTACAGCAGGGAAGAAAGGTTGCTGGTTCCTTGAAAGCAGTGATAAGAAACAGGGAAGTGAGCATGGAAGTAAAAAAGTTACTACATGACAGTATTGTGATACCAACTCTAACGTACGGAAGTGAAGCTTGGACGTTGTTGGAAGGACACAAGTCAAGAGTGAGAGCAGTGGAAATGAGTTATTTAAGAGGAGCTTGTGGAGTCACGTGGAGAGACAGGCTGACGAATGAGGATATAAAGGAGCGTTGTGGTGTTGATGTGGATGTGATAGGAAGCGTTGTGAGGAACACACTGAGGTGGTTTGGCCATGTGGAGAGGATGGAGGGTGAAAGACTGACGAAGAGAGTGTATGTGAGCGAGGTGGAGGGTGGAAGAGGGAGGGGGAGACCGAGGATGAGATGGAGGGATGGGGTGGAGAGGTATATGAGAGAGGGGGGTGTGAGTTGGGAGCAGGGTAGTGAAATGGCGGGGGACAGGGCGACTTGGAGGCGATTTGTTTGTGGCCACCCCAAACGGGATTGAGGCGTCTGGCAATAGATAGATAGATAGATCATTAAACAAATATCCAAATATTGTGATAAAAGATTAGATGGAGATATATTGCAAGGCATACTTTATTAATGTAAAGAAAACACCATGAACTGGCTATGATGCTCACTGAAAATTTTCATTATATAAGTTATTAAATGTCCAAGTTTCTAATACTCGCATGTTCAGTTCTCAGTACAATGTGATCAATAGGTCATCGGCTGAGTGGGGGGGGGGGAGAATCAGCCACTGCAGTAGCCATGCTACTGCTCTCTCTCCTTCTTTCACTCTCTCTTTCTCTCTCTCCCCTGGCAAGAACAACTTGCAGGCCTCAAGCCTTTGGTTCTTTCTTCCTTACAAAATATGGAAATCCTTTTAATGACTATGCAATTTTAGCAAACACTTCTACCTTCCAATCAATACTGCTCTTTCCTCCACATCTTTCATGAACGTCTGTGTTATTTACCCAATGCTACATTTTAGCACACACTATTACATTCCATTCAATACACCTTTCCTCCATATCCTTCACAAACATCTGTGCTTTTCACCCAGTGCCATCCATACATATCCACATTCACTCATCATCTAAAGTAGTGTTGCCCCATGAGAAGCACAGGAGCCCAGGGCTAGGCAACTTGGTCCTCATATTTTAGATGAGTGACCACCCTTATGCATCCCTGAGTGGCATTACATGAGCAATAAACCCCAACCACCCCTTGGATATAAACCTGCATCTGCTCAATCCGACTGGAGCACCTAAATTACCCACTAAATCACCAGGCACCATAATTTGGTTATATGGTTACCACCCAGCATAGTTAATGGTTTCCTAGTGTACAGCAAACCATTTGGCTTGTCACTCAGTGTAGAGTCATCTGTAGACAGAGGGAAGAGGAAAGAATGAAAGATAAACCGAAGTGAAAGGAAGGAAAGAAGGGAAGGGAGGAAAGGGCAGGCACCAGCACTCCATCGGGTGAGTGGATGGTGAAAGCCCAACATACACATACATCCACATGTACAAAAATCCACACCATACATGTACCCAGGCAGTGACATTAAATATACCAAAGACTGGGCACCTGTGGTGCTCTTTATGGTTGCTACCCTAAATGTGGACTCAATGAGGAGATTGGGTGAGGTGGCTGGCGAGACTGAGTATGAGAAGTGAGGTTGCTTGTTGCCTGCAGGAGGTTCATTGGTGAGTGCCACAGTTGTCAGCAATAAAGATAGTATATATAAATGCTTTTGGAAGTGTGTGATTAGACTGGAATGAATAAATGACAGAATATACCTGTCAGGCAGTACAGGATAAAGAGAAGAAACAGTAAACTGCAGGGTCAAACAGGAGGTGAAATGCTTGAGTTTTTTGTACCTGGGAGCTATACTGCATTGTGTAAATATGGCCAAATGGAGGGTGAGACAAAGGAGAAATCGCCTCAATGGAGACGAGTATTTGGAGAGCATGGCTGTTTTTTGAAGGGTAGGTAGGACAGTAATTCATCCATCCATCCATTATCCAATCCAGTGTTGCCCCATGAGCAGCATAGAAGCCCAGGGCTAGGCAAATTGGTCCTGACACTTAAGATGAGAGTGACCAGCCTCACTCATCCCTGAGTGGCATTATGTGAGCAATAAACCCCAACCACCCCTTGGACATAAACCTACACAGGCTCAATCTGATTGCAGCACCTTAATTACCCACTAAACCAACAGGTGCCATAATTTGGTTATATGATTACCATTCAGCACAGTAAATGGTTTCCTGGTGTACAAAAAACCACTTTGCTTCTCACTCAGTGTAGAGTCGCCCAAAGCCAGAAGGAGGAGGCAAGGATGAAGGACAGAGAGACAGAAGAGGGAGTGTAAAGTCACCGGTAGGCAGAAGGACGAGGAAAGAATGAAGTAAAGAAAGACAGAAGATGAAGGAAGGAGAGAAGGAAGGGGGAGTGGAAAGGGCAGACAGCTGACAGCAGCACTACATCAGGTGAGTGGATGGTAAGTGCCACCACCTACCACAATAAGAGAGTTATTATGGACATAAAGATATGAGAACCCTGTGTGAAAGTGTTTTACAGTACTGCTGATATAAGTAATATGAGTTTGCTGATACTGTGGCAGCAATCATGTGTGAGTGTTCTGAGGCAAGTCAAGTCCATATGACTGCTGATAATGTAACTGAGAATATGGACCAATGGGACAAGTTACCATACTTCAGGACCAAAAAGATGCAAGAGTGTGGCATGCTAAATGGAAGGGAAAGTTTCAGGATGATAACAATGCAAAGGTTACCCCAAATGATTATGAATTTAAAGTTTATTATAAGAACAAACTAAATCCTCAGGTAGATGAAGTTGGGAATGAAACTTTAGACACCCAAATTAACTCTCCAGTTGTAATCACACTGAGCCATGAAAGCACCCTCAATTACGTGGGGCTCAAACCCATCTCGCCACTGCAGGTCCAAAAGGTGAGTGGCCACCATTTTATGATGTTTTCCCTTCATTTCAGATTCACACACCCCTAGCTATTACTACGTGGGGTGAAGAGAGTTTAACCTAGCTCGGACATAATGGCTGACAGATTATATAGAGAAACAACAAGTTATAACATCAAGCTCTGAATAGGCCCTCACTTAGGTGGGGCTCAAACCCACCTCGCTATTGCAGGTCCTTAAGTAACCTGTCACTACCCCCCTCCCCTATTCCCCACAGCAGTAAGTTATGGTGTGGATTGGAAAAGAAGGGAAAATGTCATCAAATGGCAGACACTCACTTTTTGGATCTGCAGTGGTGAGGCGAGTTTGTGTCTCAAGCAACTTGTCACTTCTACAAATAATATTTCAGTTCTTAATGATATAATAACTTCTGATTAAATAACATCACAAATTGAGAAAATGAAAACAAATTTTTCATGCATTCCTGACAGAATCGCCCCAGGTCTGTTTAAATTACTCCACGTTAGGACAGTAACTCTTGCTACAATGTTCAAGTCTGTTTTTACATCAGTAATTTACCCAAAGGCTAAGCTGTTTACAGGTTTTATGAAGTAATAAAATGGATGCAAAAAATTACCATAATAACTCTGCTATAAATATTATTATTATGCCGTATGACATACTGTAGTTTTATGTGCAAGAGTACAAATTTGATTTATACCTTACAAACAGCAAGCATGGGCACAGAAAGGATGTGACTATATATGATATATGGTGACTTAATGTCTATTAACAGATTTTGCAAAGGAATACGAAAAGACCTTACTTTTGACATTCGTACATTTCTCATGAACTTTTGACTTGGTACTGTAAGTAGATAGATGTTATTAACCCCTACACCGCGGGCTTGTTTACCAATGACTTGCGTGTCCTGCAGGGTTATTTGGGCTCCGACAGACACTCAAAAAATATTTGCCAAAAATCAGTTATTAGTCCTAGAATAATAAAATTACATATGCTTATTGCACATACCTTCAGCTTTCTCCTGGAATGATTGTTGAGCCTTCGTCGGTTACCGTAGGACTTGTGGAGACCTCTGAAGTAGGGTAACTAAGTCTCCACTTTACACTTCCCGACAACCCGTAATATGATTACCACAGCCAGATACAAACACTATAAACACTATTCTACAATTTTCAAGTAGTTTGGGATCCATACTCAAAAAAAAAAAAACACTGTGAAAGCAATGGAAATTACGAGCGCGTCTGATCGTCGCACTTGCGCTAGTTCGCTCTAGGCACTCTGTCATTTATTATTCATAAAACCCCTCACACTTTATATTTCTATTACTATATCACACTTATATATATCTGGAGTCTTTCTCCATAAGTTTCCTTCAGTTGTATTAGTTTATTGTCACTGAAGTCATTCAATTTTTCAGTCAGTAAAATACGTAGAGAGCCACGGATTCACTCTCACTGTTATAACATAAATTATTTGTACTCATATTCTTATATTACTAATTACTTACATTACTATTTACATTTTCTATTCTATTTTCAATATTTACCATGCTATTTTACTTACCGTAAAACGCCATAACTTCGGACGGCGTCCAAACTTCGGACATTTCGCAAAAAAATGTAATAATTCAAGTTTATTGGAAGAGAGTGCGATATTTGCAAAAAATAATGATGTGGGTAGGTAGGGTAATCCTCTAAGACTATTATGTATTAATCCTATTAAACTAGCTTGAATATGTGTGGGTGAAAAAAATTCGTGAATCCATTGGAAAAAATAACTGAATTTTCTTACCCTGGAAAACTTTGTTCACACAGAACAAACAGTTTCAATTGTAAAAAAGTGAACAGTACGATTATATGTAGAAAAGTGCTGTAAGTACTGGGAAGTAAACTGTTTCAAAATATATACATGGATAATCTTGCTATTCCTGCTTTAATGAATACTTCTTTATTTTGCAGAAAAAATTCCTAACTTCGGACAGACAAATTATCTGAGCCAAATAAAGTCCAAACTTCGGACAGACAATAATATTAATGGTAAAAGTGATGCTAATTATATAAACAGAAAAACATGGCTAAAACAGCGAAATCTCCTATAAAGAGGAAAAGAGCCTACACAAGTAAAGTGTCCAAAAGTGCCCTGGAAAAGGCTAAAGATGACATAAATAACAAGAACATGAGTGTGCGCAAAGCAGCTGAAAAATATAAATTAAAAAAGAGCACATTACATGATTACCTGATACAAAAACACTGCAAACAAGTGGGACGTAATACTTCATTGAGCCATGATGAAGAGTTACTGGTGTGTCAGAGAATCCTCACATTGGCAGAATGGGGATTCCCACTCGACAATTTGGACTTGAGGATGTTAGTGAAAGCATATTTAGACAAACGAGGGGTTTTTGTGTCATGATTCAGTAACAATGTACCTGGTGTTAAATGGGCCCATTCCTTCTTCAAGCGCCACAAACAAACCCTTAGTAGACGATTGTCCCAGAATATAAAGACTGACAGAGCCAGAGTGACAAGAGCCATGCTAGCCGAGTTCTACAGTAACCTGAAGAAATCACTAGAAGGTGTGCCTCCAGAGAACATAATAAATTTTGATGAGACCAATCTTACTGCTGATGATCCAGGTAAAAAGAAAGTCATAGTGAGGCGGGGCACTAAATAGCCAGAGAGAATCATGAACTCAACAAAATCCTCAATATCTATTATGTTCTCTGGAACTGCATCTGGTGTGTTACTCCCTTAATATGTGGTGTATAAAGCTATCCATTTTACGATACCTGGACTGAAGGGGGCCCTCCTGGAACACTATACAATAGGTCCCCCAGTGGATGGTTCGACTCGTGTTCATTCGATGACTGGTTCCACAAAATTATCCTCCCCTATGCTAAACGCAAGACAGGTACTGATGTACTACAGTTAATATGTTCCATGGTGCCTTCATAACATGTGCCAGTGTGTGCGTGTGTCTGTTGATTTGCGTGTGTGTGTGTGTGTGTGTGTGTGTGTGTGTGTGTGTGTGTGTGTGTGTGTGTGTGTGTGTGTGTGTCTTTAGAACCTGTAAGAAATGTTCAACATCATATTATGTTATTTCGGTATGCATTTGTTGAGTCAATGAGGTAGATACTTGATAATTAAGTGAAGTTTTGTTTAGGAAAATGAGGACAGTTCATCTTACAGTTTTGGGTATATGCAGTGCATTTTTTTTTTATTTTTTCATCTCAAAAAGTTCGTGAATAGTTCTTAGTTCTATTTACGGCCAGAATACCTCACTACAATGTGATATGATGCAATTTAATGTGATATGAAATTACGAGCCTCAAAAAGAAGATATTTTGGGATACTTCTCTCTATATATGTATAACTCTGGTCACGAGTGCCCAATATTTTTTTTTACATTTTTTAAAAACTTCTCAAGTGTCCGAAGTTTGGCCAGTGTGTCCAGAGATAGATCCCATTAACCATTCTCATGTTTAAAGAGAAAATACATGGATGTCCGAAGTTTGGAAGAGCTGTCCGAAGTTAGGAAATTTGTTCCTAACTTCGGACACTTGAAAATGAAAAAAAAAAAAGCACAAGTTTAGCTTGGCTAATTTTTTTAAATATATGGATTTAGTAGGTACTCTCCCTGGCTACCACATGACACCAACAGGAATAAAATTGCACCATTCTACAAGGAGTTATTCATTAAAACACATAAAAAATGTCCGAAGTTATGGTGTTTTACGGTACACTATGTTATTCACTGTCACTTTCAGTAAGATAAAACTATAATACACTGTTCAATCATATGAACTGAACATCCATTGCTTTCATCTGCTATTTACACATTATTTCCAAATAATTCTGCTTTCACACTTGCACTGTTAGAACTGCTTCTGGCTGTGATAATCGAAGAAGCAGGTTACACAGAGGGGAACCTGGCATTCACCGCACTGCCAAGAGGTGCGTTTATGCTCAGGTGTGCGGCGTGTGGTATGTGCACATACCTGACACCTGCGAATCGCAGCCTTCCTTTTCCCTGTGGCAGGCATTAGCTCAAGTCTGTGCCGATCCATATACGCCCTCTGCTCAAGTCGGTCGGGAAGTGTAACTGGATGGCGCCTTGGAGTTGCTGCTTGCACCCTACCATATCTTTCCAGCAACTGCTGGACACAAGTCTTGGCGAACAACCTCAGGGAGAAGGACTTGGGTGGCTTTACCTTCATCTTGTACAGGATGAAGGCGTTCAGCATCGTCATATCTATGAGATGCAGAAAAACTTTCCTGTACCACCTAGTATTCTTCCTGAGGCAGTCGATCTCACCAATCATCATGTCGGACTTGTCCACCAGCCGCATGTTGATATTATAGTCCAACACAGCATCAGGTTTCATCACAGGTTCGCCTGTCCTACGGTCGACCTTCCCACTGTCTCTCATCTCCCCCTTATGTACGGTGGTGAGCATGTGCACGACTCTCTTGTCATGCCACCGTATTGCTAGCATCTTCTCACACTTGCGTAGGTGCACGTCTCCTCGCTGCGAGTTTCCCACCTCTGGGAATTTGGGGAAGTTGGCACGATTACTTTTCACAGTGCCGCAGGAGCCAATGCCGTGCTCAGAAAGGTATTTGGCAAGTTTCGGTGCTGTATAGTAGTTGTCTGTATACAGCACATGATTCCCACCAAAATACTTTCCTAGGAGCACTTTCACTACACAGCCTGAGAAGCCAAGGGGGTGAGTTTTATCGAGATCGACAGTGCTGGCTGAATATATGACGAAGTCAAGGATGTACCCCGTCTTACAGTCGCACAGTACAAAGAACTTAATTCCAAAGCGATGGCGTTTGCTTGGAATGTACTGAACAAACCGAAGACGTCCTCTGAACAAAACCAAGGATTCATCAATGACAACCTTCTGAAATGGGTGGAAGAATGACATGAACTTATCCTTCATTCTGTTCAGAATCTCCCGGATCTTCCAGAGTGGGTCGGTTTGGGAAGGTACATCATTATCGGCAAAGTGCAGGTTTCCCATGATGTTCCGCAAGCGATCTCTGGCCATGTACTTATTGAAGGTCGGTGAGGGTAGTAAGGGGTCCATGGACCAGTATTCTTCCAACCCATGCTTCTTGGAGTGTGGCATAAGAAGCATGAGGGCAAAGAACACATACAGCTCCTGCACTCCCAGCATGGTCCACTGTTGCATCTTGGCTGCACCTGTACCACTAGCAGCACGTTGTGATTCGTACCTGTTGGTCTCATCACATATGTGCTGCATGACTTCGTCATCTAGGAAGGCCAAAAGGTAGTCGACACACTCAGCATTTTCGTCCATAGTGAAGGCAGGCTGAACTCCTGACGAGCTCTCATCGAAAACCAGGTTTTCGGGGACAAAATCTGACCCTTCCGTCCACGCGAAGGCGTCCAGGATTCCCTGGCATGGCGGTGGAGAGCGGGTGGTGGTGGTGGTGGTGGAGGTTGGCTGAGAGGGAGGCTTATCTCTGTCAAGGTCACTCTCACTGACCCTAGGTTGCCGTACAGCACTAGCAGCCCTTACCCTACTAGCTACACTACTTTTCACTCTCTTAGATCTACCTCTACCTCTACGGCCTGCCTTCACTGTTGATGCTGGTGGTGACTCCGACGACGAAGACTCCGGAGATAACTCAGCCGACGATGATGACGAGATGAGTAAAGCGGGGCTTGAGGAACGGGGAGGTGAATGCACTCGTGACTCATGGCGGGCTGGGTCACGTGGGGGCATTGTTCTGGGGCTAACACGCCGCCTTTTCACTCCCTTCTCAAATTCTTGTCCTTCCTGCACTAAAGGCTCCTTTCCCTTGGAGCTAGACACTAATTCACTTGTAGAAGCACTTGTTGTCGCTGTTTCTGGCGCGATAACCTCACCCGGCTCATCACACGATTCACCCGAATCGTCATAGTCACTGTCCATCATTATCATGGACAATTCTGCAAGTTCTCGTGCCACTGCAGAGTCACTGAGGCCTTTCCTGCTTGCTTCAACACTTTTCTTTGGCGTAGAGGTCACGGGGCCCTTTGCAATGGGCACAGAAGCGGCAGGAATGGCGGGGCGCGAGTGCGACATGTTGTCTCTACAGTGGAGGACAAGGAACTAAATGCCATGGCTTATCTGAGAAGGGAAGGGTTGACAATGACACTTTAGGCTGACTGCTGCTAACTTACAGGTTAATTTTTTATAGGTAGAAAATCTCGGCAATAAATAAAGAAATAGGTAGTTCCAGGTGAATGTAAATGTCAATTAGGAATCTCCCTTCCTTTCTGATATATATTTTTATTACAGACATCGATTACAAGGCATAAATCAAAGGGGAAATTACCGTGGTAATGTAGCGAATGAATGCACGTGAGGTTTTGTCAGGTGATAATTAGCCAATTTCTGGAGTATAACACTATCACTTACCTGTTTTTTTTTTGGTATATATTATTTGGTAAAAATATAGGGCATAGGGCTTATTTCAATGGATGAAATCTGTGGAAAAAGAAGGGGGAAATTTCCGTAGCGCAGCGCGGCGTGGGAGGTGAGAAGAGAGGGTAATGGAGGGCAGGTAGGGAGGGGAGTCACGAAGGGGGTTAATTATCTGAGAAGGGAAGGGTTGACAATGACACTTTAGGCTGACTGCTGCTAACTTACAGGTTAATTTTTTATAGGTAGAAAATCTCGGCAATAAATAAAGAAATAGGTAGTTCCAGGTGAATGTAAATGTCAATTAGGAATCTCCCTTCCTTTCTGATATATATTTTTATTACAGACATCGATTACAAGGCATAAATCAAAGGGGAAATTACCGTGGCAATGTAGCGAATGAATGCATGTGAGGTTTTGTCAGGTGATAATTAGCCAATTTCTGGAGTATAACACTATCACTTACCTGTTTTTTTTTTGGTATATATTATTTGGTAAAAATATAGGGCATAGGGCTTATTTCAATGGATGAAATCTGTGGAAAAAGAAGGGGGAAATTTCCGTAGCGCAGCGCGGCGTGGGAGGTGAGAGGAGAGGGTAATGGAGGGCAGGTAGGGAGGGGAGTCACGAAGGGGGTAAAATAGCTAAAATGTCAACAATGGATGGGAGTACAGATGAGATTTGGAGTGCTGACTAATGTTGGACATTGACAGTACTGATAGATGATACAAGCCACCACTTGAGAGCCTGGGATAATTCAAAATAACACAGAATCACAAAAGTGACGCCCCGTGGTATGATCCATTGTAGCCGAGCGTCACGAAAGTGACGCCCCGCGGTTAAGGGGTTAATGATTTTAAAGAGAATAAGCTGTACAGCTGTGATACTCGCTGCATGTGCCTTTGGTTCCTTCTTCCTCACACTTAAAAAAAAAAAAAGTATAATTAGCAATGGAGTTTTATCAGCTATGACTGGTGCACATCAAGGGTCATCTACCTCCTGCCTCCTCTTAATATAAGTTATAAATGTTGTAATTGTTTGTATTAATGAATGGAACAATTCTGTTATCTACTAATAGAGTGCAGTAGCATCTAAAATTTAGACACTTATTTGGTGTGAAAAAGATGAAGAGATGAGACTGACAAGGAGAGTGTGAGTGAGGTGGAGGGGGGAAGAGAGAAGGGGGGGCAAAAGATGAGATGAAGGGATGGAGTGGAGAGGTATATGAGAGATGGGGGTGTGAGCTGGGAAGATGGAAGCAAAATGGCAGGGGGACAAGGAGACATGGAGGCGATTTGACTGCAGACACACCTTACGGGACTGAGGTGTCTGGCAATAGATAGATAGATAGAACATAGACAGATAGATAGATTTGGTACCGGGTACTTTAAAAACCTTGCCAAATTTAACACATCCAATGTTAAATGGACTTACATAGAAAAATAAGTTGGCGCTAAGATTGATCAGTTACAACACAAGCAAATAACATAATTGCTCTTTTCTGTTTAGTTTTCTTGTCCTATTCCTTCTTTTGAACATGAACACAAACCAAACCAAATTATAACATACCTGTACTTTGTAAAGTAAACAATACTGTTATTTGCTATACCTCCACAACTAGAAACATTTACAATCTCCATAACTAAGCTGTGAATATAGTGTCTAAACTTGTGACCAACAAATAAATAAATAAATAAATAATTCCGTCCTCTTCTGACTTTCCTCAATTCTTACCTCTTCCTTCTGTCTATGGGTGACTCTACACTGAGTGACAAGCCAAATGATTTCTTGTACACCATGAAACCATTTACTACAGTGGTCGGTAACCATATAACCAAATAATGGTGCCTGGTGGTTAAGTGGGTAATCAAGGCACTCCAATCAGATTGAGCCTGTGCAGGTTTATATCCAAGGGGTGGTTGGGGTTTACTGCTCACGTAATGCCACTCAGGGATGAGTGAGGCAGGTCACTGTCATCTTAAATGCCAGGACTAACTTGCCTAGCCCTGGGCTCCTACGCTCCTCATGGGGCAACACAGGATTAGCTGATGGTGATAATAAATAAGATAATAATGATAATGGTGGACGCAAGGATTGGTTTGGAACCAAAGGCACATTTTTTCGTCCAGGCCAACCGATCAGATTCAAAGCTGTCTTCACCATTTTTTTTCAACCAATGTATTTTTCATCAAAACCAAGACCATCAATATCTCTCTGAAGCAAGATCAAAAGCAGTCCTGGTGCAATAGGTTCTTGCTTGAAGAAACTGAAAAATGCCAGCACAGACAAGTGTGATAAATAGCATAAAACTAGCAGTATGTACAGACGTCGGAATAAGTTCGTTTCCTGTTCTGTGTTTGTAACACTGCTCAATGGAGAGCTATCCTCTCCTCCTCCCTTCCTCATAGTCCCACTCTCCCACCCAACCCCCCCACTTTTCTCTCCGACCCCAAGACCCCACCCAGTACCCTCCATACTCTCGCTCATAGCCAGCTACAGGTTTCTGTGCTTCAAGCACCTCTCTGATTCCATGTAGTCTGAACAACTAATAAAGGAATAGTACAGTATATATCATAAACCAAGTTAGGAAAAGTTTTACTACACTGTGTGTGTGTGTGACAGAGAGAGAGAGAGAGAGAGAGAGAATTAATCTGCTGTGATTAAATGTTGCAGTAGTAGATACACAGAATAAGTCTGCTGTGATTAAATGTTGCGATAGGAGACACCTCTTTTACACACACACACTCACACACACCGAGAGAGAGAGAGAGAGAGAGAGAGAGAGAGAGAGAGAGAGACAGACAGACTGACAGACAGAAAGAGAGAGAGGAGTTACAAGGAAAAGTTAGGATCGTAATGACTATGCAGCCCATACTGTGGAGATACTTCTTGTTTGCCTGGGAAAGCATATCCAATTCACATTTATTCTAGTGTAAGATCCTGTCGATGAATCCCTTAAACTTCTCTATTGTAAACAACGTCCATGTTGTGTCAGTTCTACATGTGAAGCAGATCTTGCTCGTGAAAAAGTTTTCACGTGTCTGCTGGTAATTTTTTTCATTTACAGCTTCCAGCCATGGTTGTGTGCTGAGTCCATGTTAAGAGTAAGCAACTTTCTGTGTAATGATTGTGAAACCCATTCAGATTTTAAACACTTTAATGAGCTGACCTCGTAGTCTACGAGTTTGTACTAAAAAAATCCCACAGTCCTCAGGCGAACCTGATACATTAGTCTCCTGAACTCTTTTTAAGTCAATGTATGTCGACCAAAATTTCACAATAACTGAGGAAGTGGCCATATTAAGGTGATATAGACTGTGAGAACAATCTCTTTATTCCTAGAGAGAGAGAGAGAGAGAGAGAGAGAGAGAGAGGGAGGGAGGGAGGGAGGGAGGGAGGGAGAGAGAGAGAGAGGGAGGGAGGGAGAAAGAGAGAGAGGGAGAGACTTGGAATGGTACGAACAATCAGGAGAAATACTGATAAAAAAAAGTGAGTGAGAGGATAAAATGAAGCAGAGAAGAGCAAAACACTCAATGAAAAAATGGAACAATGTTACAGAAGTGACGCAGGGATGGAAGCACACACACACACATACACACACACACACACACACTTTCTGAACATTTGTTGACCTATCTGTCTGTGCCTCTCTGTGTACTGTCCCCCCCCCCCTCTCTCTGGATCCTTTGTCTCATCTCCAGTTTCCTTTTCCCTCCTTCCCCTCTTTATGGCAATCTGCTCAGTCCCTACCTTCCTCTCTCGCTCCTTCCTTTCCTTCGTCTCTCTTCCCCTGTCACTCCCTCCTTACATCACTCTTCTTTTTCCCCTCCCTGTGTCACAACTCTGTCTTACTTTTTACATCTGTTACATGTGTTATCTTTTTTTCATCATCACTCTCTCCATATTTCTTTACTTGTACTAAATCCATTTCCTTCAATGCTTTCTTTCCCCAGTAATTACTGCATGCTCCTTTTTCTCTCTCCTCTCTCAGTCTCTCCCTGTCACCCGAAATCTCTTCTTCCATTCCACTCTTCCCACTGTCTTTCCCTCCCTTCCTCCCTCCCTGCCCCTTCCCTTGTCTTCCCTTCTTAACATCCCCCTCCTCTTTCTTGCCCTAAAAATTAACCTAATTTCTTCCCACCCTTAATCTGTACTTTCTGCAAATTTTTCTAATTTCACTATTTCTCTCCCTCCCTCTTTACTTGAATGTCATTCGTTTTACTCAGCCTCAATGCTGTCGTCTTATCCTGCTTAGTCCTTTCCCTGCGTCCTTGCCAGAATAACACACTTTTTTCCTCGTCCCTGTTACCTTGCCTCCTTTTCTAATTTTTCTCATTATCGTTCTCAGTATTCCGTTCCGTAGCTGTCTTTCCCACTTTCTTCTCTTGTTATCCCTGTTTCTGTGTTTGCTCCATTCCCATTTTCTCTCAGCTGTCTCCCTTTTTGTCTCTACTTCCCTGTCTCCCGGCCTTTCTATTCACATCTCCCTTTTCCCTTTCCCTTTCACACTGCTTTTATCTCATTTCACCTTTCACCGTCTCTTTTCTTATCTCTCGTTGTTCTCTCCTTGCCTCTCCCCTTTTTACTTTCTCCGTAACTGCCCTCTCATTTCTCATTTTTCCACTCGCTTTCCCTCTCCGCCTGTCGCTCCCTGTCTTTTAACTGTGTGTGTGTGTGTGTGTGTGTGTGTGTGTGTGTGTGTGTAGTAAATCTTTTCCTAACTTGGTTTATGATATACACTGTACTTTGCGCAGTGGCAGTATCGTAACCAATGAGGTCTTGGGTAAGTGACGTATTTGTTGCTGCTGTAAAGCTCGAATTGGGAAAAGTTTCAATACCATCTCAGCACTTCTGTGGCACCTCGGTTTGGGTTACCTTTCCTAGAAGGGTAGTCAAGTCGTACCCCACCTGCTCGTGGTGACCTCGCAGACACCCTGTTTTTTTTTTTTATCCGTTTCTGTTTTTTGTGCTTTTTTTCCCTTCGGTTTTCTTTTTTCCTCCTAAATTAGGGTGACACAAATGGGGGCGGCGCTACCCGGGTTTTTCCCGGGTAGTATTGTATATACGTTTTGCTGTTGTTGTCATTTTGTTTTTTTCTTCTCCTTTATCATGACTAAACAACACCAGTGCCCTCGCTGCAGTAGGTCTGTAGCAAAAAGTGCACAAGCACTGAAGTGCGCCTACTGCAGCGAGTGGATTCATATAGCTTGTGAAAATTTGGATGCAGGCGACTATCCATTCATGAAGAGGAGCCACCAGCTGGGCTTTCGCTGGCTGTGTAGCCAGTGTGTTGCACCAGCAGACGAGGTCTTGGCTGGTGGAGGAAGTAGTACCAAGAAGGAGTATGAAGATAAAGTTATTGGGCCAATCTTTCAAGCAATCAGAGACGTATCAAATAAACTGGAGGCACTAGAGACCAAGGTCTCATTACCTATGGCGGTCACACAAGATCAGGCCAAGTCATTTGCGGATGCTGTTCGTGGGTCTCTCGTGGGGGTAGGGAAGGATCTGCCTGGGGGCGTGATTGAGATCAGTGCTCATCGCCAGAAAAAAGCCATTCATAGTCAGCATGTACTGATTGTGAAACCAGAGAGTGGCGCTAGTGCCCTGACAAATCAGATGGGACCAGAAGACATCAGAGGCGTACTTAACTCGGTACCGGTTGACGGCTGCCTTAAGACCAAGGCTGGTGGGCTGGTAATGAAGTTTCCGTCGGCTGAGGCCAAGAGAGAAGGAACTGGGGTGCTGACTGATCATTTTGGCTCTGAGGGCACTTTTTGCATATCAGAGCCAAAGAAAATGTTGCCTAAAATGACCGTGACAGGCCTTTCCTCTTCCTTGGATGACTCTGACATCATCCCAAATATTCTGAGAAAAAACAATAAAATTAAGACGCTCGTTGATCGAGGTTGTACCCTCAACCTTCTCTTCACAAGGACAAGGAATGACACCAAAACTGCTGTCTTGAAGATGTCGCCAGAGGTGAGATCCTCCATTGTAGAACAGGGCAATTACATCTACGAGGATCTTACAAGATGCCACGCTTTCGATAGATTCTGGGTTACACAGTGTCATCACTGTCAAGGCTTTGGTCATACATTTGAGAGATGTTCTAGGAAAAGTGATGAACCTAAATGTGTCTTTTGTGCTGGAGCCCATAAATCTAAGGACTGTAGTAACAGAAATTCTCCCAAATGCATCAACTGCTGCTCTTTAAGACAACAAGATGCTAATTCAAAGTCACAGGTGGTTGCCCATTTTGCTTCAAGTAGAGAATGTCCAATTATGATTTCTCATAGGAATAGATTGATTGAGAACACCAATTTTGACCATTCAAAAAACTGACTACATCCCTCTTGAACCAGTTAAGGATGGGTCTTTTAAATATTCATTCGATCCGTAATAAGATAGACTATATTAATGAAACCCTAAATCAGCACGAGCTTGACATATTGTGCTTGACTGAAACCTGGTTGTATGAGTCTGATATCGATATTATTCGTAATGCTTTGCCTAAGACACATTCTATTATTAGTATTCCCAGGCCTGCTGCTGACTATCCGGGAGGAGGCGTAGCATTCATCTATTCGGCAGCACTTGCAAACGTTTCTCTCATTGACTCAGACCTGACCCCATCATCATTTGAATTTATGGAAGTATTAATAAATTTCCATCAGAATACCATTAGAATTGCAATTGTCTATCGACCAGGTCATCTGGGCAGAGATCGAAGTTTTATGGAAGAGTTTGGGCAGTTTCTTGAAGGGTTTTCTCTTAAACCTGGAGGACTTCTTGTTTGTGGTGATTTCAATTATTGGGTTGACAGTCCAGAGACAAAACCATTTTCTTCAGAATTCCTTGAGTTGATCACCCAGAACAATTTTTTCAATCATGTGAGTAATCCAACTCATGTCTCAGGACATGTCCTTGACTTGATCTTGTCCCCTGTTGGTTGCAGGTGCGTATCAGATGTGGAGGTTGACTCATTTGACCCCCTCATCTCTGATCATGCTCTGATCACTCTTAGTTTTGATGTCCCGAAATCCCCTTCATATAAAAAGGTCATCAGGTTCAGAAATTACAACAATGTTGACCGCCAGTTGATGTGTTTTGAAATTGATCAACGTTTAAACTCCATCGATTCTTCAAGTTTTTCTTCTGGTGAATTGGTTGATATTTACAACAACGAGCTCAGGTCAATTTTTGACCATTATTGTCCTGAGGTAGTAAAAACAATCACTGTACGTGATAATTCTCCGTGGTATGGTCCATCCATTAATTCTTTGCATAGACAACGTAGAAGGGCAGAGCGTGAGTGGCGCTTGCAGTGGACTGAAGTAACTCGGTTTGCGTTATGTTTTTGCGGGAAGAGCAGTCATTCACACTGTAAAAGCCCAAAAGGCTAGGTATTATCAAAATAAAGTTGATTCATGTGGTGGTGATCAAAAAAAATTGTCTGCAGTTGTGAACAATCTGGCTGGTCGGAGGAATGTAATTGTTAAACCAACTTCTTTATCTGATGCCCAATTGGCTTCTGATTTTGCTTCATTTTTTACAAGTAAGATCTCTCGCATAAGAAGTGATTTAGATAGCAGTCCTCCTAGTGAAGCATACTCAGTTGACTTCCAGCCACGGTGCACTGGGGATCATTTGCTTTCAATATTTCATCCACTGGATGTAAACAAAGTCAAATGTTACATCAGAGAACTTAATAAAACATTTTGCTCACTCGATCCATGTAACATGTCACAATTGCCTGATGTGTATGAGCATGCTGCAGACTTTATCTGCAACATAATAAATAGATGCTTCTTAGAAAGTAATTTTGTGCAGTCTGAGAGACGTGCTTTGCTTAGGCCCCTAATTAAGAAACCTGGCCTTGATGTTGAAAGCATGACAAATTATCGTCCTGTCTCTAACCTGTCTTTTTTATCCAAGATTATTGAGCGGGCCATACTCGACCAACTCTTACCACTACTGGAACACAACAAAGTTGTTCCTGTTGTTCAGTCAGCATACAGAAAATACCATTCAACTGAAACTGCACTAACAAGGATTCAGAGCGACTTGGTGGCAAACACTTGTAGTGGGATGTCCTCTCTCCTAGTTCTTTTGGATCTGTCTGCAGCTTTTGATACAGTAGATCATAAACTATTGTTGGATGATCTGTATTTTTATGGCATTCGTGATAGTGCCCTTTTGCTCCTTAAGTCGTATCTGTTGGACAGATCTCAGAGAGTGGTTGTTGATTACGCTAGCTCTGATTCTGCTCCTCTTCTATTTGGAGTCCCTCAAGGATCAGTTTTGGGTCCAATTCTATTTACTATCTACATAAGTAGTTTATCGTCTCTACTTGATGCTCATGATGTGTCCTATCATTTTTATGCTGATGACACCCAGCTCTATGTTAAGATGTCAGATATCAACGATACTAAGATAAAGTTTGAATCTCTAATGTCTGATATTAAGATTTGGATGGCTAAGAGGAAACTTAAGCTGAATGATGGTAAAACTGAGATAATCATCATTAGAGGAAACAGAAGGGGTGATGACACTGACAATGCCCTGGCTTTGAACATTGGCGTGTCACAGCTGCATCCAGTCAGTTCTGTTCGAAATTTGGGTGTTTATTTTAATTCTAAGTTAAATTACAAAGAACACATTAATCAGGTTGTAAGAGGGTGTAACTTGCATATCAGAAATCTGTACTCTGTGAGAAGATTCCTGAACAGACAATGCCTCTTAACATTGGTCCATGCAGTGGTCTTGTCTCGTGTTCATTATTGTAATTCACTGTGGGTTGGTCTTCCAAATATACTAACAAAAGTTCAGTCTGTGTTGAACAGGGCGGCACGGCTTATCTTTGGTCTCCCCCCAAGAACCTCAACTACTCCGTTTCTGATTGAGTTGCATTGGTTATCAGTAAATGCTAGAATTGAATTTAAACTGTGTCTTATTACATTCAAGGTTCTTAAGTTTGGTGAACCGAAGTATCTTGCTGAATTGTTAAAACTCCCATCGACACGCCCGGGTGTGATGTTACGCAGTGAAGATGATTCCTTGCGTCTTGATGAGCCAGGAGCCATTCACCAGTCATCTTTCTCTGATCGTTCTTTTGCATATAGAGCCCCTAGATTATATAACAGATTGCCATTGTCCATAAGACAACTCTCTACTGTTGAATCCTTTAAGAGACAGCTGAAAGCCTTTCTTTTTTCAAAATGCTATGACCTGGAGAGAGGTACTATGACGGATGATTATAGGGTTTAATTTTTGCCACTTTCATGTATATATGATGTAGCTTGTATTATATACAAGAAATGTCACAATTCTTGTAATTGTAAAAATAATGTATGTGTGTCGAGCGCTAGTGAATTCCCAAAAGGAAGAACTGGCGCTTTTGAGAAAAAAAAAGGCCAGATTATTATTATTATTATTCCTTTATTAGCTGTTTGGACTACACGTAATTAGAGAGGTGCTTGAGGTACAGAAACCCGTAGGTGGCTGTGAGCGAGAGTATGGAGGGTACTGGGTGGGGTAATGGGGTCGGAGAGAAAAGTTGGGGGGTTGGGTGGGAGTGTAGGACTATGAGGAAGGGAGGAGGAGGGGATACCTCTCCATCGGGCAGTGTTACAAACACCTTAGTCCAGGGAAAAGGAAACGAACTTATTCCGACGTCTGTACATAAAATTAGGAAGCAAGAGGCTAACACTAATGATATACAGCCAGTTCAGCACAAATAAGGGCCATTATCTTTTTGTCAGATCATCCTTTATGGCAACCTGTATTTACATCTTGATCGACAGCTGTAATTTTTTGGCCCTACATTGCCAGATTATGTTCGCAGACAAAAACCAAGTGGCCATGAACTTCTTTCAAATCCCAAATTACAGTTTGGATGACTAGAGTGTGACTCAAAGGGTAATAGCTTGAGCAAGCATTTCAAGAGGGTGGCCAAAAAAGGCACATCAACTTGTACGTCTTGCAACCAGCCAAGGCTTGCTTTGATTCATCTGTGATTGAAAACTGTAAGATGGTAGACACTTGATGTGCCCTTGAAAATCAAACTCTCCAAATTTATCATGCTAAATTTGTGATTCCACTGTACATATGTTGAAGAAATAAATGCTTTTAAAACACTCCTCTGATGAATATGTTATGAAAATTAAAGAATCTAAAACTAAATTTTTTGTTGTTTGTGACACACTGCCAGATAAAGAACCAATGAAATTGGATGGGCTAGTTGGAGGATAATGCAGCCAGTACAGTACAATATTTATGCTCACCATTCACTTGTGATAGTTCTGTATCTTCAGGCTCAAGGTTCATGCTACTGCCAAGATGGCCCATGTTAAGAAAAACTGTTCCTTTTAAGAGAAAAACAATGATCATTCACAGTGAAGAAATAAATTTCTGATGCTGCAATTATGCTGGCCATTTGATATGGGTGTGACTTAAGGTTAAATGCAGATCTTGGATCAATAATTAAGCTTCTACAGTTGACCCACTTTGGGCTAGACCCCTTTAGTCTTGGTTTCAGCTCATCTAAACAAAACTGAAACAGTACATATTTCCATCCATCCATCCATCATTCAATCCTACGTCGCCCCTTAAGGAGTGTAGGAACCCGGGGCTAAGCAAGTTGGTCCTGACATTTAAGATGAGAGTGACCGGCCTCACTTACCCCTGAGTGGCATTATGCGAGCAATAAACCCTAACCACCCTTTGGATATAAACCTACACAGGCTCAATCCAATTGGAGCACCTTAATTACCCACTAAACCACCAGGCGTCATAATTTGGTTATATGGTTACCACCCAGCATAGTAAATAGTTTCCTGGTGTACAGGAAACCATTTGGCTTGTCACTCAGTATTGAGTTACATATATTTAAAAAATATGTTTTAAATATTTCCAAGACCACTTTAGCCACATGGAAAGTAATAATCATTTGTTTGGTCTCATATTACATTAGGCCGCCTATTCAAACATGTGCAAGCATTCATAACCCCCTAGTTCATCAACTTACTATTTTTTGGTCCGGTATTTCTACAGATAATCATTCCTATAATGGCTTTAAATGCATGCAGAGGTTCTACAAAGACTAATGGTGTCAAGATGAAACATGTAACACTGAGTTTTGCTGATAAAGTAAAAATTCTGGGTAAAATTGAAACTGGTGTTCCAGCAGCAAAATGCATGAACAAGTTTGATACCACCAAATAAAATGCTATCAAACATCTAGAAAAAAAGAGAAAAAAATTAGGCAGCTTGCTTTAAAAGTTTGATATTATACTTAATGTGGCGAATGTAAAAGTAAAACTCTGAAACTGCCATCAGATGAGAATGTAAACAGAAGAAATAATTTATTAATGGTACATACAGCAGTGATCGTACAAAGAAGTTCTTGTGTACAGTACTGTAATATTATAAATTGTAGAGGAAGCAGTGAGCTCTCAGCGGACCTGGCCTCACCCTAACCAGTGTAGGTAATGTGTGCTCTCCTCTATCACCACACAGTGCATTACCAGCCACTTGTTGCTACCATAGCACTAAATTGTTTGCAATCTCCTATTTTATCGTTTATAGACTCCAACATGTTTGCATGCATCACCTTGGTCACCTAATGGCGACTTGACATGATGATTGATCTCTGGCGGCCTCTCTTTCAGTATTTTATCCCCGAGGTCACACTCTATGACCTCATCCCAGGTCATTTTGGTCTGCCTTTTGCAATCCCACTCTTGACGTTCAAACTTCCTACCTTCCACACCTAACTGTCATCCTCCACCTTTTCAACATGCTCAAACCATCTCAATCTACACCCCCTCATCACAACACCAATACATCAAGGCCCATCCTTCCTCTCAACTCTTCAATCGCAATCCTAACCTCTCCCCCCACAGGCTTCCCATTCATGGACGCATTACACATCCATCTAATCATCATCATTTCTGTACATTTGAGCCTACGAATATCCTCTTTCTTTATTGCCATGCTGGATTGTATAAGATTTTAACCAATAAGAACAGATGCTGGATTGTATTATATTTTAAGTGATAGAAACAGATGCTAGATCATATTGGATTTTAAGTGATGAGAACACACGCTGGATCATATTTGATATTAGCTGATAAGAACAGATGCTGGATAGTATCAGATTTTACCTAATATGAACAGATGTTGGACCATATCAGCTTTTAATAAGAACAGAAGCTGGGTTGCATAAGATTTTAAATGATCTGAACAGATGCTGAATAGTATTAGATTTTGACAGCCAAGAACAAATGGTGGCAACCATCATCCACTCACTTCATGCAGTACTGAGTACTTCTTCCTTCACCTTCACCATTCTTTTTCAGTGTTTGCCCTCCTCTATCCCTATTTCTCCCACCTTTCCTGTCACTTGTTATTACTCTTCTCTCCTTTCCAGGTAGCTTTACAATGAGTGACAAGCCTAATGGTTTTCTGTATAAAAGGAAAGAAAACCATTTACAATGCTGGGTGGTAACCACATAACCAACCCATGTGTTCCCTACATGTCAGCAAGTGGGTGTTCGTGTCCCTCCCTGTAAAACAACTAACTCAAAGTAAAATGGCCTCTCCTTACAGGATTGTGGCATCTTGCTATAGACAGACAGACTTTATTGCCCAGGTTTTACTACTATACAGCATTACACTCCCAAAATATGACACATGCAGAGATCCCTCAGAATGGAGGGAGAGCCCTTTCAATACTGTATTAGGAATGGCAACAGCTCCCTGAACTTCCTCCAACCACTTCTTACCCTGGCCACAGAGCTAGTTCCAGCCCCCATCTCCAGCACTTAACATGTCCCCCAAACACTCAAGAGACTCTCCAGCAAGATCAATCCATTCACACAGGCCAGTCAATCTCTATGTGGTCTCTCCACAGGAAATCAGTATTATTATGCAGCCTACCTCTAATACCATTAAAATTCTTTTGCACCCACTTATCACAAACACTGCACAAGATGGAGTTACTTCCCACACCCTTGTGGCAAACAGCACATGGCCACACTCCCTCTGATTTGACAGTCACCAGCCCTAGTTATCATTTTTTTTTTTTTTTTTTTTTTTTTAAATCTGGATTTACCCTCAAACCCTTGTGCCCCATTCCATCTCTCTATTTCCTAAATCTTTCCTCCACTTCCCTTTCACTCTCTGCAAACAACAAGTCATCAGCAGACAACATTTCTCATGGGGGTCCATTTCTCCCATGTATTCAAGCAAAACAAGTTCCAGATAGCAATACTGGACCAATTGAACCAATACTCTTCCTAGTATTACTATACTACAAGTACTAATACTATTACTATTAATATTAATAATAGGTATAACAAACATTAAATGGACAATTTGATGCACCTAATGGTTGTAGGTCCATCTACAAAGGTACATGGTATACAAGATGCCTCACCAGTTTTAATGAGCATGTCAATTGCAGAACACATGTTGTGTACTGCTTGAGTAGTGGCAGCACCAGCCATGATGATGTGAGTGCTAGTGGTGATTAATCTCCCTAAGACATCAATGGTTACAGCTTGTCCCTCGCCACCAGCATGATCTTTCCTTTTTCTTCCAACATCATCATCCAGCTTTGGTACTAGTGTGCTAGAAAAATATTCACAAAATTAATAAACACTTTTGTGGCATTGAGCATATTTCTTCAAGTTCATACAGTGTATATAATAAGATTATTAACAGAGTATCATACCTTGTAGCCCAGTCCCAACACTCGCAAATACATGCAGAACTGTCAAACAATAGGTCATCAGGATGTTCACCATCACTTTCTTCTTCCTCATCTTTATCATCTTCTTTTTCACTTTGCTGGGAAGGGGAGTGCTGCTTAGCTGTGGGATTGTGCAGCACAGCCACTAAACTCAGATATTGTCCCCAGCACTCACAAAGGAACACGTCAGAGCACATGGTCGATAATTCTTCAGAGTGACTTAGACGCTCCGCAATTATGTCCTGTAATCACCATTTTCTATTACTTATAGATATACAAAAACTACTGATACAATCTATAATTACCATAATCATTCTACCTCTTTCTTCCCACCCAAAGGTAGGGTGAGGTATGACCAAGAATGTTAAGAAAATAAAAACAAGATAGAGGAGTGCTAAACAAAATCATATCCCATGAAATGGGCCACACATTCACTCAAAATAATTCTTTAAAAAATAATATAAATAAATGAATGAATAAGTAATTGAAATTTAAATAAATAAATAAATAAATCACCCCATAAACAAAACTTTGGCAGGGATGGAAAAAGTGCCTTTGACCCAGAAATATTTATAAATTGAACCCTATTCCCCTTTAAACAATTAACTTCTTACAGAGTATATTTTTTGCAATTTGATTCAACTTGTGGGAGACATCCCCTTAAATTTTCAACAATACCAGTAATTTCTGTTTTACCATTACAGTATTCAGTTACAATTTTGTCTGAAATCCTGGCCTGTATGATAATTTTTTTTCTTTCTTTCTTTTGTATGACATTCTCTGTCAGTGGTTAAAGCTGAGTATCAACAACATAAGTGATAAGCAAAACCATGTTCCTATGGAAGAGAAGCTAGTCTGCTACTGTTGGTGAAAACAGTAAACACTGGACCCAAACTGATCCGTGTGGTGCTCCAAATATCAAGTAAACTACTGGAGTTCTAACACAACTTTGCCAATGGCTCTGACAACAACACTTTCGTTGCAAACAAATAAGACTACACAAAGGGCAGGGCTGAATCCCGCATAAAACAGGCTCACAGATCCTTTAGCAACATATGATAAACTACTGTATATCAAAAGCAACTAAGAGGTCAAGCAATACTAGACAACAATTTTGAACATGACAGGAGCTGAATAACATTCTACATGCTGACAGCAATGATGGTATCACTTCAAATGCTTCAAGGAGAGGAGACCGCTGATCTAACATCGCAAACTTCAAAAGTTACATTCAATGTTGAATGAAAATTAGAATTTTCCCCATCCTGGCATGGGAGCAGCAGGGCCTGTTTCTCAGTGATTTGATCAAAGTCACACACAGGTAACTCTCTATCCTCTATGACCACTTGACATAACCCCATACAATGATGCACATTATATCAATCATTTCCCACCCCCACCCTTGAGAGAGAGAGAGAGAGAGGGGGGGGGGGGATTTCTGCACTGCACCTGATTGGGTGAGAAGCTCTAAACCTCTGACACTTGTTTACATCCCAAGGTGAGTTTGATCCAGTGAATTCAGCACCTTACTTTGGTATATCTGGCTTAACTCCATGATATTGGTGCGTAACTAAACCTTGTACAGGGAGGTCCCGAAGATACGAGCAGTTAGGTTCCATTTTGCATAGTTGTATAATGAACTCTTGTATAACGAAACATGTAAGTAATGGTAAAATATTGGTTGGGTTCAAGGACCCCATCAAAAGTACGTTTTCAAGCTAAAATATATGATACCAAAGGAAACAAAAACATCTATATTACTGAACTATAAAGAAAGCAACCCGAAAGAGCAAATAGTAGGCAAATAACATGACTGCAGATTAATTAAACATATAAAACATGCATAATGCTCACCTATAGGTGGTAATGTTGTGCTGGAGGTAGGACACTGGCGTCTGCTAGCTGAGCAGTCCCGCTATTTCTCTCCGAGGGTTGAGAGAAAATGGCGGTGATTGCATTTGCTGGGATGACCGAGTTAGAATACTCACACTTCGCCCCAGACTGAATGTTGTATCATTGGATTTTCGAGATCGTATATTGAAAATAGTCCCTAATTTACTCAGGTCATATTATCGGTTTCTCATATATCAAATGGTTGCATACAGGGACCTACATGTATCTAATTAATGAGATGGGCAATGAGAAAGCTTGGGATCGAGGAGTGGCTAGTTAGGGTCATTATGGCCATGTATGTGGGTGCTTGCACCCAGGTAAGAGTGAATGGAGATTTGAGTGATGAGTTTTCCTGTTGGTGTGCATCAGGGGTCAGTCTTGAGCCCCTTGTCGTTTATCATGGTACTTGAAGCCCTCTCATGTAACTTCAGAAAATGGACTCCAGTGAGAGATGTTGTATGCTGATGATTTGGTATTGGCTGCAGAGAATGAAAGGGAGCCAGAGGAAAGATTTAGGAAGTGGAGAGATGGTATGATGCACAAGGGCTTAAGAGTACATGCAGATAAAACAAAAGTGATGGTATCTAGGGCTGGGGGCAGTACTGTCAAAGAAGAGTGAGAGTGGCCATGTGTGATCTGTCACAAGGGCATGGGAAGTAATTTCATCTTGTGTAGTGTTTGTGATAAGTGGGTGCATAAGAGATGTAGACTGCAAGCTAATGCTGATTTCATGTGTGCAGTGTGTCGGGGGAAAGCATGTGGATACTGCCTGGCATGAAACGATTAAACTTGCTGGGGAGTCTCTTGAATGTGTGGAAAAGTTTTGTTATTTGGAAGACATGTTACGTGCTGGAGGTGGGGCAGGGGAAAGCTCTGTGGCTAGAGTGAGGAGTGGTTGGAAAAAATTCAGGGAGCTGTTGCTTCTCCCGACACTGAGAGGGCTCTCCCTCTGTGCTACGGGATCTTTGTATGCGGCAAGTGTTAGGAGTGTAATGCTATATGGTAGTAAGACCTGAGCAGTAAACGAAGGAGATATTATCAGCCTCAAATGTACAGTACAGAAATGGCAATGATTCGGTGGATGTGCAGAGCATCCTTGAGTGCAAGGCCTGGGGGTGCTAGGTTTACGATGTTAGAGTTCAGGGGTAGGATGAGACTAGAGTGTATTGGTGTTGTAATGAGGAGAGGTAGATTGAGATGGTTTGGGCATGTAGAGAGGATGGAGATAACTGGGTGCAGAAAGTGATAAGTGTTATTACTGGGGATAGGGTAGTAAAAAGTATACCGAAAAAGACCTGAGACGAGGTCAGTGAGTGTGACCTCGGGGTTAAGGGACTAAATGGGGACGCTGCCAGAGATCGAGCAGTCGCCATTAGGTGATCAAGGTCGATGCACGCAAGCATGTTGGAGCCTTCAAAAATGAAAACGAAAACATTACAGTAGGGCACCAGGTTTCGCGCCTAACAGGGACCATGAAAAGTGTCAAGAGAGTTGATTTCGCCAAAGCCGGGGTACTGACCTTATGGTGTATTTCCTACTTTAAATACATCCTGAAGTACCCTGATATGTTGCTATTAACACATTAAACCATAATGTAACTAACAATAAAACATAAAATCATAAAATACAGTACAGCACACTTAAATACAGTATGTATTGGCAATATTACTTACAAGTGTAACACATACACACTCCCTCCATTCAAACATAACACTCACTAGAAACACCAGGGTGACAGGTTTAATGGACTCGATGCTAGGGGGGTATCCAGGGCTTTGGGTAGGGCTAGTGATCCCCACCACTGCCTCTAATACCATCTCCATCACCATCACTGCCTCCAACATCGTCTCCATCACCACCACTGCCTCCAACATCGTCTCCATCACTAACACTCCTTTCTTGTTGTGCCCTTTGATCCAGCACATTCATTTTGTTATGCCTCTCCCTTGAAGCTTGCCTCTTTTGCTCCTCCTCATAGCCCTTGCGGACACACTGAACACGTGTGGGATGTAGGCTGACTCGAGTGTTGGTGCTGGTGTCACGGTGGCAAGAAACCAAAACTTGTGGTACCAGAGGGCAGAGGGCACGAAAATGCGTTTTTTTTGCTGCGAATGTTCAATCACGGGAATATTTGATGGCTGCCGTGAAAGTGCATTTCACCAATCTCGATGTCACAAAACCTGATATCCTACTGTGTTTACTTTAAGTTCAGTATTTCAAAGTGCCAATATGCGCAGATTGGCCTGGGAGGAAGGTAGAGTCCTAGAGGATTGGAAGTCAGGTATAATTATTCCTCTGCACATAGGAAAAAGGGAAAAAGAAGTGTATGGTAATCACAGGGGCATCTGTCTTCTTAGTGTAATAGGAAAAGTATATGGTAGGATACTTATTGACAGAGTTAGGGAAATAACAGTGGAGTTAGTTGGACAAGAACAGGGTGGTCTTAGGAAGGGAAGAGGTTGTGTAGATCAGATATTCATTCTTAGGTTTTTGGTGGAAAAGTTTCTAGAGAAAGGGAAGAAGTTGAATGCAGCCTTCATGGATTTGGAGAAAACATAAGACAGGGTGGATAAACAAGGAATGTGGAAAGTATTAAGGATATATGGAGTAAAAGGGTAGTTGTTGAATGCTGTGAAGAGTATGTATGAGGATGCTAAGGCTGCAGTGTGTGTGGATAGTGAACTGAGTGAATTTTTCTATCTGAATGTTGGATTGAAACAGGGATGTGTCATGTCCCCAAGGTTGTTCAATCTGTATATGATACAAAGTATGGCACTGGATGTTGGAGCAACCGTAACAAGGGAGGGCAGTGTTTGGAAATTCCCTATACTGTTGTTTCCAGATGATGCTGTATTGTTAAGTGAAGACGAAGGGAAACTGCAAGGCTTGGAGAATGAGTCTGGGAGTGTGTGTGTAAGAAACGGAATACAAAGGTGAATGTAGGGGAGAGTAAAGTTATGGTCTTTGAGAGAAATGAAGTCACTGAATGTACAGTTAGGTTGGATGATGAGGAAATGGAAAATGTGAGTGCATTTAAGTACTTTGGTAGTGTGATGAGTAGGGACGGAAGTTTAGGGGGTGAAGTGCTTGATTGGGTACAACAGGGAAGAAAGGTTGCTGGTTCTTTGAAAGCACTGATAAGGACCAGGGAAGTGAGTATCGAAGTAAAAAAGTCACTGCATGACTATTGTTATACCAACTCTAACATACAGAAGCAAAGCTTGGACCTTGTTGGAAGGACACAAGCCAAGAATGAGAGCAGTGGAAATGAGTTACTTGTGAGGAGCATATGGAGTCACATGGAGAGACAGACTGACAAATGGGGAAGTGAAGGAGCATTAGGGTGTGGATGTGAAAAGTGTTAAGAGAAATACACTGAGGTGGTTTGGCAATGTGGAGTGGATGGAGAGCGAGAAACTAATGAGGAGAGTGTATGCGAGTGAGGTGGAGGGGGGGGGAGAGGGAGGTCGAGGCTGAGGATGAGATGGAGGGATGGAATGGAGAGGTATATAAGAGAAGGGGATGTGACTTGGGAGCGAGGCAGTGAAGTGGCATTGGACAGGGTGACATGGAAGCGATTTGTTTGTAGTCACATGTTATGGGACTGAGGCATCTGGCAATAGACAGATAGATAGAAGTTTTATCTATTTTGCTCTGAGTCAACCATCCTTCAACCAATAATAATTACAGCAGCGAACCTACAAATATTTTCGTGGTAAGAGCAAATATTAATGTCACAAGGAATGTTACACTGACAATACAGGTCTCTGAACCAGTGAACTCGGCTCAGAATAACTGACTGAATTCAATGGACCAAACTCAATGAGAAGAAAATACAGGAGTCCCTCATTTATTCAGACACTCAGTATCTGGACATGTTCATTATCAGGACACTGGACCTTGGCTCTATTAAACCACTATCCGAATTTACTTGCTATTATCCAGACATAAAAGTCTGGTTAGTACTTGCATGGGTGACCGCCTGGGAACACCAGATGCTGTTGGCATAACGTTCTCCCTACGTGTCAAGTGGGGTTGGTGGAGGATTAGTGCCCCTCCCTGTAAAACAATTAACTCTGAGCCCATGGCCACCCCATTTGGGATACATGGCATCTGGCAATGAATGATGAATGAATGAAAAAGTCCTCGAGAACTTCGGCCAGCCAGCCAACATGTTCAAACATTCGGTATCATGGCTGCTGAGCTCAAGCCGTGAGCGGGAAGTAGTCCGTAACCCACAACCAGAGCCAAACTGTCCATCTGCCCCTGTACTGAATGGTCAAAGCCGCGAGCTCGTCTAATCATTCCCAGTGAACCTCCAGCAAAGTACTACAACTGTACCCCACAAGCAGTGTCAAAACGTCCGTATGCATCTCTACCGAATGTTCGATGTCACACGGCCACTGGGCTCAGTCTTTCCCAACCATCACCACCATCGAACACAGACCACATGCCATGAGTAAATGTTCGGTGACAGCAGCCGTTCGCCTGTCTACCGAACGTCGAAAGTCCCCCAGTCACCGTGAGTTGTGTTTCCACGTGGCCACTCAGCATCTAACACACTGTAAGCCACGAGTAAATGTACGATAAAAGTGCCTGTCCACCTGTTGACAGAAGGGCCCACAGCCTCGCTTCTCCCCCCCCATCCCGTCTTTCCCACATACCCTCCAGGCTCCCCTCTCACTCCCTCAGTCCCTACTCTCCTCCATGGTGATAATACTAACTCGTGAGTTTTCAAAGTTTTTTGTGATTTGGTCGTATCAAACTTCCGCAAAACCTATGAGAAAGCTAAGGAAATTTTGCATCTAGACATATGCTTAACTCTTTGGATGGTGCTGGCAAAATTTTGTACTAGGATGCTGGGAAGTTATCTGGAGGTAAGTTTTACTCCTGAACACTTTATTCTCACTGCATTTCTGTACTTTTACTTATCAGTTTTAGATGTTTTTATGATGATATACCGTTTATACCAATATAACCAATTTCCAGTGGCATATTTGGCTGTGGAAATTTTGGGGGGCACCAGGAGCAATCACTCGCCACAAATAACTGATTTTCAAACTGCCTTCAGGTTTTTTTTGTTGATTTTTCTTGGTTATGCAATGTTTTCTTGATGTTTAGCATTAATATGGATAATCTTATGTGTTTTGACATCTCAATATGGCAGAATGACTGGAAAACAGTGCCAAAATTACATGGGGTACTGTACATACAGTAGTGTATAGGTTGGGTGTTTTTTGGTTTTCAATGTTTCCCCCCCCCACCCATGGTTTTCTTGATGTTTAGCATTGCTCTGAACATTCCTATGAGTGTTTTGATGTCTCAGTATGGCAGATTGACTTGAAAACAGCGCCAAATTTACAAGGGGTACTGTATATAATAATAATAATAATAATCTGTCCTTTTGTTTCTCAAAAGCGCCAGTTCTTCCTCTTGGGAATTCACTAGCGCTCGACACACATACATTATTTTTACAATTACAAGAATTGTGACATTTTTTGTACATAATACAAGCTACATCATATATACATGAAAGTGGCAATAATTAAACCCTATAATCATCCGTCATAGTGCCTCTCTCCAGGTCATAGCATTTTGAAAAAAGAAAGGCTTTCAGCTGTCTCTTAAAGGATTCAACAGTAGAGAGTTGTCTTATGGACAATGGCAATCTGTTATATAATCTAGGGGCTCTATATGCAAAAGAACGATCAGAGAAAGATGACTGGTGAATGGATCCTGGCTCATCAAGACGCAAGGAATCATCTTCACTGCATAACATCACACCCGGGCGTGTCGACGGGAGTTTTAACAAATCAGCAAGATACTTCAGTTCACCAAACTTAAGAACCTTGAATGTAATAAGACACAGTTTAAATTCAATTCTAGCATTTACTGGTAACCAATGCAACTCAATCAGAAACGGGGTAGTTGAGGTTCTCGGGGGGGCAACCAAAGATAAGCCGTGCCGCCCTGTTCAACACAGACTGAACTTTTCTTAGTATATTATTTGGAAGGCCAACCCACAGTGAATTACAATAATCAACACGAGACAAGACCACTGCATGGACCAATGTTAAGAGGCACCGTCTATTCAGGAATCTTCTCATAGAGTACAGATTTCTGATATGCATGTTACACCCTCTTACAACCTGATTAATATGTTCTTTGTAATTTAACTTAGAATTAAAATAAACACCCAGATTTCGAACAGAACTGACTGGATGCAGCTGTGACACATCAATGTTCAAAGCCAGGGCATTGTCAGTGTCATCACCCCTTCTGTTTCCTCTGATGATGATGATCTCAGTTTTACCATCATTCAGCTTAAGTTTCCTCTTAGCCATCCAAATCTTAATATCAGACATTAGAGATTCAAACTTTGTCTTAGTATCGTTGATATCTGACATCTTAACATAGAGCTGGGTGTCATCAGCATAAAAATGATAGGACACATCATGAGCATCAAGTAGAGACGATAAACTACTTGTGTAGATAGTAAATAGAATTGGACCCAAAACTGATCCTTGAGGGATGCCAAATAGAAGAGGAGCAGAATCAGAGCTAGCGTAATCAACAACCACTCTCTGAGATCTATCCGACAGATACGACTTAAGGAGCAAAAGGGCACTATCACGAACGCCATAAAAATACAGATCATCCAACAACAGTTCATGATCTACTGTATCAAAAGCTGCAGACAGATCCAAAAGAACTAGGAGAGAGGACATCCCACTACAAGTGTTTGCCACCAAGTAACTCTGAATCCTTGTTAGTGCAGTTTCAGTTGAATGGTATTTTCTGTATGCTGACTGAACAACAGGAACAACTTTGTTGTGTTCCAGTAGTGGTAAGAGTTGATCGAAATGGCCCACTCAATAATCTTGGATGAAAAAAGTCAGGTTAGAGACATGACGATAATTTGTCATGCTCTCGACATCAAGGCCAGGTTTCTTAATTAGGGGCCTAAGCAAAGCACGTTTCTCAGACTGCACAAAATTATTTTCTAAGATGCATCTATTTATTATGTTGCAGATAAAGTCTGCAGCATGCTCATACACATCAGGCAGCTGTGACATGTTACATGGATCGAGTGAGCAAAATGTTTTATTAAGTTCTCTGATGTAACATTTGACTTTGTTTACATCCAGCGGATGAAATGTTGAAAGCAAATGATCCCCGGTGCACAGTGGCTGGAAGTCAACTGAGTACGCTTCACTAGGAGAACTGCTGTCTAAATCACTTCTTATGTGAGATATCTTACTTGTAAAAAATGAAGCAAAATCAGAAGCCAATTGGGCATCAGATACAGAAGTTGGTTTAACAATTACATTCCTCCGACCAACCATATACCTAGCCTTTTGGGCTTTTACAGTGAAAACGACTGCTCTTCTCACAAAAACATAACGCAAACGAGTTACTTCGATCCGCTGCAAGCGCCACTCACGTTCTGCCCTTCTACGTTGTCTACGCAAAGAATTAATGGATGGACCATACCATGGAGAATTATCACGTACAGTGATTGTTTTTACTACCTCAGGACAATAATGGTCAAAAATTGACCTGAGCTCGTTGTTGTAAATATCAACCAATTCACCAGAAGAAAGACTTGAAGAATCGATGGAGTTTAAACGTTAATCAATTTCAAAACACATCAACTGGCGGTCAACACTGTTGTAATTTCTGAACCTGATGACCTTTTTATATGAAGGGGATTTCGGGACATCAAAACTAAGAGTGATCAGAGCATGATCAGAGATGAGGGGGTCAAATGAGTCAACCTCCACATCTGATACGCGCCTGCAACCAACAGGGGACAAGATCAAGTCAAGGACATGTCCTGAGACATGAGTTGGATTACTCATATTATTGAAAAAATTGTGGGTGATCAACTCAAGGAATTCTGAAGAAAATGGTTTTGACTCTGGACTGTCAACCCAATAACTGAAATCACCACAAACAAGAAGTCCTCCAAGTTTAAGAGAAAACCCTTCAAGAAACTGCCCAAACTCCTCCATAAAACCTCGATCTCTGCCCAGATGACCTGGTCGATAGACAATTGCAATTCTAATGGTATTCTGATGGAAATTTATTAATACTTCCATAAATTCAAATGAGGATGGGGTCAGGTCTGAGTCAATGAGAGAAACGTTTGCAAAAGCTGCCGAGTAGATGAGTGCTACACCTCCTCCCGGATAGTCAGCAGCAGGCCTGGGAATACTAATAATAGAATGTGTCTTAGGCAAAGCATTACGAATAATATCGATATCAGACTCATACAACCAGGTTTCAGTCAAGCACAATATGTCAAGCTCGTGCTGATTTAGGGTTTCATTAATATAGTCTATCTTATTACGGATGGAACGAATATTTAAAAGACCCATCCTTAACTGGTTCAAGAGGGACGTAGTCAGTTTTTTGAATGGTCAAAATTGGTGTTTTCAATCAATCTATTCCAATAAGAAATCATAATTGGACATTCTCTACTTGATGCAAAATGGGCAACCGCCTGTGACTTTGAATTAGCATCTTGATGCCTTAAAGAGCAGCAGTTGATGCATTTGGGAGAATTTCTGTTACTACAGTCCTTAGATTTATGGGCTCCAGCACAAAAGACACATTTAGGTTCATCACTTTTCCTAGAACATCTCTCAAATGTATGACCAAAGCCTTGACAGTGATGACACTGTGTAACCCAGAATCTATCGAAAGCGCGGCATCTTGTAAGATCCACATAGATGTAATTGCCCTGTTCTACAATGGAGGATCTCACCTCTTGCGACATCTTCAAGACAGCAGTTTTGGTGTCATTCCTTGTCCTTGTGAAGAGAAGGTTGAGGGTACAACCTCGATCAACGAGCATCTTAATTTTATTGTTTTTTCTCAGAATATTTGGGATGATGTCAGATTCATCCATGGAAGAGGAAAGGTCTGTCATGGTCATTTTAGGCAACATTTTCTTTGGCTCTGATATGCAAAAAGTGCCCTCAGAGCCAAAATGATCAATCAGCACCCCAGTTGCTTCACCCTTGGCCTCAGCTGATGGAAATTTCATTACCAGCCTACCAGCCTTGGTCTTAAGGCAGCTGTCAACCGGTACCGAGTTAAGTACGCTTCTGATGTCTTCTGGTCCCATCTGATTTGTCAGGGCATCAGCACCACTCTCTGGTTTCACAATCAGTACATGCTGACTATGAATGGCTTTTTTCTGGCCATTAGCACTAAACTCAATCACGCCCCCAGGCAGATCCTTCCCTCCCCCCACGAGAGACCCACAAACAGCATCCACAAATGACTTTGCCTGATCTTGCGTGACCGCCATGGGTGATGAGACCTTGGTCTCTAGTGCCTCCAGTCTATTTGATACGTCTCTGATTGCTTGAAAGATTGGCCCAATAACTTTATCTTCATACTCCTTCTTGGTACTACTTCCTCCACCAGCCAAGACCTCGTCTGCTGGTGCAACACACTGGCTACACAGCCAGCGAAAGCCCAGCTGGTGGCTCCTCTTCATGAATGGATAGTCGCCTGCATCCAAATTTTCACAAGCTATATGAATCCACTCGCTGCAGTAGGCGCACTTCAGTGCTTGTGCACTTTTTGCTACAGACCTACTGCAGCGAGGACACTGGTGTTGTTTACTCATGATGAGGGAGAACAAAAAACAAAGCAAAATGACAACAACACCAAACGTATATACAATACTACCCGGGAAAAACCCAAGTAGCGCCGCCCCTGTTTGTGTCACCCTAATTTAGGGTATAGGTATAGGTATAGGTAGGGTGTTTTTTATTTTCAGTGTTTTTTTTTTCATGGTTTTCTTGGTGTTTATCATTACTTTGGATATTCCTTTGTGTGTTCTGATGTGTAAATATGCCTGAATCACCAGAAAACACTGCCAAATTAAGCAAAGGTACTATATAAAAAGGTAAGGTATAGGTTCGAGGTTGGGTATAGGTAGAGTCTGGGTATGGTAGGGGAATAGTGTTCATTACTCGGATGTTGCCACTACCCGGACTTGCCATTGGCTCTATTATGTCCAGTTAAATGAGGAATTTCTGTAGTGCCAAAAATAGCTGTTCAGCTGGGCCAATCCTTGCCCTACTGCAGCATAAATAATACTGTGTGTGTGTGTGTATGTGTGTGTGTGTGTGTGTGTGTGTGTATTTACCTATTTGTAGTATACAGGAATTGAGCAATGCTCGTGTTGTCCTGTCTCCATATCCACATTTATCAAGTCTACTACACACAAGAATGTTTTTCTCATGCACCACCTCTTTGTCTAAGTCGTTCCAAATATTTAAGTATTTACCTAATATACCTAATTGTGATATACAGTAAATGGACTGTACTATGCTCGTGGGTTTCCGTCGCTGTTTCTCAATAAGTCAAATTTAGCTTTAAACTCGTTTAAGTTTTTAGACTGGACAATCTCTTTGTCCAGGCTATTCCATAAGTCTATACTTCTATAAGGAAAACTATATTTCTTGATATCCTTCAAGCAGCTTGACTTTTTCAATTTCATTCCGTGTCCTCTTGTTGCTCTCTTATCCCATACAAAGAGATCTTCTTTGTCAATTTTATCTACTCCCACCATGGTCCTGAACACTGCAATCATGTCTCCCCTCTTTCTCCTTTCCTCTAAGGAAGGCAAATCCAGCTTTTCCAGCCTCTCTCTGTATGACAGCTCTGCCAGACTGGGGACCATCTTGGTTGCTGTTCTTTGTATTCTCTCAATCTTGTTTATATTTTTCTTTTTGTGTGGGGACCACACTACTGCTGCATATTCTGGCCACTATCAATTTTTTCATCATCTCCTCATCCATATAATGAAATGCTACTCTTATGTTAGTCAAGAGTTTATAAGTCTCTCCAACTATCCTGTTAATGTGCTTTTCTGGTGACAAACTATCTTGGACCAGCACTCCCAAATCTTTCTCTTTTCTCATTTTTGTGATTAATTCATTACCCAACAAATAATTCTGTGATGGCCTCCTGGTACTTTTACTCATTTCCAATATTTTACATTTCTTTACATTAAATTTCATTTCCCACGTCCGGCTCCAATTGTGTATCCCATCCAAATCCTCCTGCAGTATTTTACAATCCTCCTCAACCTCTACCTTCCTCAAGATCTTTACATCATCAGCAAACAGACTTGCATAACTATTCACTCCATCTACCATATCATTTACATAAATCAGGAACATTACTGGCGCCAACACCGAGCCTTGAGGGACTCCACTTGTTACTTCCCTCCATCCAGATATCCTATCCTTTATTACTGTCCTCATTTGTCTGTCTCCCAAAAAGTCTCTCATCCATTCCAGAAGTTTCCCTTTCAGTCCTCCTATATATTCTAGTTTCCACATTAGTCTCTTATGAAGTACCATGTCAAAGGCTTTCTCTAAGTACACACAATCCACCCAACCATTTCTCTCCTGTACCACGTCAATCGCTCTTGAGTAAAAGCTCAACAAGTTAGAAACACATGACCTTCCACTTCTGAATCCAAACTGACATTCAGCCAAAATATTCATCTCTTCCAGATATTTTATCCATCTGTCTTCCAGGATTCTCTCAAACAATTTTGCAACCATGCTGGTTAGAGGTTAGAACACTGGTCTATAATTCAGGGGTTCTTCCCTGTTTCCTCCCTTGTAAATTGGTACCACATTTGTCCTCTTCCATTCTTGTGGCACTTTCCCCTCTTCCAGTGAGCATACGATTAAAGTGTGAATTTTATCCACTAGTTGTTCTCTGCATTCCTTCAGTACCCAATTAGAAATTCCATCACGTCCTGGGGCTTTCCTTACATCTTGAGTTTCCAGTAATTTATACACTTCCTGTACCTCCACTTTTATATCTTTTATCACCGGAACATTTCGAATCACTCCCTCCCCTTCCAAAAGCTCCTTTTCTTTAGTGAAAACTGACTGGAAACGTTTGTTCATTATTTCTGCTTGCATTGCCGCATCCTTATAGACCTCTCCTTCTACTTTCAGTTTGGTGATTCCTTCCTTTTGTTTCAGTTTGCCATTAACAAATCTATAAAACAGTTTGGGTTCATCCTTGCATTTGTCTATTATACCTTTTCCAAAATTCCTTTCTTCTTCTCTACGTATTCTTGTGTATTCATTTCTTGTTCTTTTATATTCTTCCTTTGTTCTGTTGTTACCTCTCTTTCTCCAATTGTTCCACGCCTTATCTCTTTCTTTTTTTGCTATCATACACCTTCTATTAAACCACTCCTTTTTCCTGTTTTCTTTCCCTCTTACTCTTGGTACAAATTTTTCCACTCCCAAATTATAGAGGTCTAGAAAGATATCCCACTTCCTCTGTACCTCTCTTGTTTCTCTGAATTTTCTCCAATCCACATTTTCAAAAAAGTTTCTCAATCCTGTAAAATTTGCTTTCCCAAAGTTGTATCTTCCCTGTCTATGAAGCTCGTCTCTTGGCTCGACGTTCCCTATTAACATCTGGAACTCAATGACCACATGATCACTTTTTCCTAAAGGACAGAGATATTTCAATGATTCTATTACATTGGGTTCTTTGGTAAACAGTAAATCTAACCTTGCTGGTGTGTCCTCACCTTGAAACCGTGTCTCTTCTTTGACCCACTGCGTCATCATATTATTCATTATTATATTTAATAACACAGTGTGTGTGTGTGTGTCCAACTCTGGGCATGGGCCTCACAACCTGTCCTCATGGCCCAGTAGTCCTTCTACATACTATAATACACCTCCACATGTCTCTACTTCAGCACCAACATCCATCCTTCATATTGATTACATGCTAGGGCTGTCTCATACAGGACTGGTGTACTGGTGTTAGCGGGGGTGTTTTTATGACATGTCAATGGGTCATCACATAGATCTGTAAAGTCTGCTATATAAAATTCAAATCTTTAAACAGTTCCTTGCCCCAGTGGAGATTCGAACCAGGGTCCATTAGGACTGCAGGCTACCTCTTTGCCAATTCAGCCACCGCAGATACCACATATCTATCACTTCATATCACATGATTAGGCTACTAATGATTGGAAACTCGAACACAACAGCTGTGATTATGTCTACTAATTTATAATGTCCACCGAAGTGGATGGAAATGGCAATGCCCTGGTGGACAATTGTGCATGGAATGGCTTGGCAATAGCCAATAACTTTTTCAGGCACAAGATATTTAGGCATACAGGTATTCATAGTGAGTGATATGGAGGATAGGAGAAAAGTTGGATGAATGTGAGGTTTGGAGAGTGAATGACCTGGTTACTTCACAGTAGTGTCAAAAACAGATATGCAAGAGAGTTGGACGAACAGAGGCAGAGAAAGACAAGATGATGCAGCTACTGCAAAATGATTAGAAAAGCTGCAGGAGGGGGGGGGGGAATTCATCAGACAAGACGAGGAGTGACTGGGTAGATATGATCTGGAACAGATGGAGGACACAGAGGATATGTGTAAAGTATTCCAGAAGAAATCTGTGCAACATATAAGATAGTGTGTGGGGTAAAGAGAATATGTAATGGGGTTAACAACTGCATGCTAATGCCCTGGTGGACATCTGTGCAGGGAATGGCTTGGCAACAGCCAATACCTTTTTCAGGCACAAAATATTTAGGCATACAAGTATACACAGTGAGTGATAAGGAAGATGTGAGGGAAGTTGGAAGATGTGAGGGAAGTTGGATGAGTGTGAGGTTTGGACTTCACAGTAGTGTCAAAGACAGATATGCAAGAGTGTTGCGTGAACAGAGGCAGAGGAAGACAAGACGGAGCAGCTACTGGAAAAAAAAAAAAAAAAAAAAAAAAAAAAGGAGGAGGAGGGAGGAGGAGGAGGATACATCAGACAATATGAGGAGTGACTTGGTAGATATGATTTGGAACAGATGGAGGACACAGAGGGTATGTGTAGAATATTCCAGAAGAAATCTGTGTAACACATAAGAGAATATGTAATATGTTTTGCAGCTTCCCAGCCTTGTCACCACTACTAACCATTGCAGTCCACAAAGTATCATCCTCAATGGAGGTTCAGGAATAACAGGTGGCCAGTGTTCACTGCCAAGGTAGCCACTGGAGTAGCTGGACATCTCTGACAGCTCTTTTTCTAGCCTTTGGTTTGAAACTGGTGATCAGGTCTTTTGGTAGTCTACATGCAGATGTGTGCAGGGTTCTGGTGTTCCCAGATGGTCGGCAGCTTGTGCAGCTGCAGTCTAGGCCTGATATGCCTGAAGTAATCACCCCTGCCCAGCTGTAGGGGATCAACACTACTGTCTTGATGATGAAGAATGCACATAAACTCTGATGTCAGCAAAGAGGAAGGTCTGGCAGTCCTTCTCCAGTAGCCACTCCTTCACCACTTCCTCATCCCACAGCTGGAGTTTTTAAAAAACATGACTGGATGCCTAACCACACACTCTTTCCCCTTCCACCGTGATGGTCTGGATCTTCTGGATGACTTTTCAAAGACGGACTTCCTGACATCATAACATCACTCCCAGTTTGACATTCCCTCAGCCTCACTTTCGTCTGTTATGTATGAGGAGAAAATTAGGCAGCGTGTTAAAACTCCCCCAAACAAGGAATTGTAGTCCTTTCTCCACCATGGAGATCATCTGTGTGATGTCCTCTCCCCACCTGGGAAGAACGGTGGGCCCAGACTTGGTGGCGAGTGATTTCCTCCCTGTCTGAACAAATGTCTCCTAGAAATCTTCAATTGCAGATGATGGCAAGGAGTATTCCAATTGAACTGGAAGATGTCAACACTGCAGCTATTCCCCGCGCCTGGATGTGACCCCACCTTTCCGTCCTCTTATGGGTCCATAGCTGTTGCTCATGGTCGCTGGAGTCATGATCCTACCTTTTGGAGGAACAGTGTGGGGTTCAAGTTGTGCAGGGGCACTTTGTACATCTTGTGCCAACTGTAATTCTAGTTCATGACACATACAAAAAGGGACTACATTTATCTCCTGACTACTGCGCATAAATGATAACGCTCCTAGTGAGTGACAACAAAATTGCGCGATAATGAAAGCACAAAACCTATGATGTTTATCCTAATTGGTCCTCCTCTCTTCCTATTTCTCCCATCTTTCCTGTCACAAGCCTTGGGTCAGCCTCTTCATGATTACATGGTGGCATACAGTGGTCAGTGCCTCTCATGATCACCCAATGTTATAAATATCTGCTTTCCATCTGGGCAGTCAGTGGAGCCAACCTTGTCTGAGAGGAAAATGGAAGAGTTCCTGCTTATTGTCAGGATCATGAATGAAATCAGGCCAGTTGCTTGGCACTTTCGTCTGCCCTGCTACCTATTTCCTACACCTTTTCCTCATTTCTCTCTCACTGATTCTTTGATGCTGCTCTTGATATAGTTGTCCTCAACCACATCAACCCTTCTGGAGGTGTCTAGCTGCTTGATTATGTGTGGAACAAACACTCTGTTTGCACAGTCATCAAACATACTAATATTGGTGACTAGGGGAAAGTGTACCACTGCAGCACGATCAATCACTTTCACATCCAAAGCAGTAAATGACTCTTTCTGCGTATCCTGTGTCAGAATACCTACAAGGTCAGACTTCTTTCTCTGTCGCAGTTTCCCTCTTTCTGAGAGAGAAAGTGGATATGGGTACTTTTCATGTTTGAAAAAGGTTCCTATGTCTGCCTGAACATCACCTTTGATACTACTAATAATTCTCCAGCACTCTTCTTGGTCTAGATAGCAGCCTGCAACAATAAAATAAGAAAATGCATAAAATCAATCAATGTGGTGGTTATATCGCATGCAGGAATTTAAAGATCACTTTCTAACCAACTACCCTTACTTTTTCTGATTTTTATATCTGAAAATATCAAAGAATTATTAAGATGTCTCAAACAGACAGCAGATTGCTAAGACTGTTTGGCGCCGGTCTCAGAATCAATGGTAGGACCCTAAACGGTATGAGAAAATAAATTGGTACTTTTATCCAGCATGTCCCCATCTTCTTGAAATGAGGCCCTAAGCTGCCTGACTAAAACCCATCCTGTGATGCACAGAAAAATTCATTAAATGACTGCGTACTCACCAATAACGTATAAACCTATCGATAACGTGCAACATGAACTGACTGCCTGAGTGCTTGGGATGGTAGAGTAGGTTTGTGCAAATGTACCACAGAACTTCGTTTCCTTCCCATAAATGTTGTCAGTTTTTTACAGACTGCACTAATCTGAGATCCACAGCATTTGTACTAAATGGCATTGTTCAACAACAACAGTCATTTCGAGGTTAATTATTAGCAGAAATTCAGGACTGATTGAGGGTTGTGTCCCCCACTCTCTGTGAAAAGTAGGGAATCACAGTATTACAGAAGTGATATGAAATATGAAGCTGAAATTGTCTGAACATGCAGAAAGGATGGGGGAGGGTGAATGGATGAGAAGGATTATGAATGTGAATGGAAGAACACCAAGTGACAGACCAATGATGACTTAGGATTAAGATCCTACATATGAACCTTCAGGACAGAGATTTGAGAAGGAAAATGGCTCAAGATGGAAAGCTGCCATCTGGCAGAAAAACCTATAATTGCTAGCATGGTCTATGGTCTATCTATCTATTGCCAGAGGCCTCAATCCCATTCAGGGTGGCCACAAACAAATCGCCTCCACGTCTCCCTGTCCCCTGCCATTTCACTGCCCCACTCCCAACTCACACTCCCCCCTCTCATATACCTCTCCACCCCATCCCTCCATCTCATCCTCGGCCTCCCCCTCCCTCTTCCCCCCTCCACCTCACTCACATACACTCTCTTCATCAGTCTCTCAACCTCCATCCTCTCCACATGGCCAAACCACCTCAGTGTATTCCTCTTAAAGCTTCTTATCACATCCACACCATAATGCTCCTTTACATCCTCATTCGTCAGCCTGTCTCTCCATGTGACTCCACAGGCTCCTCTTAAATAACTCATTTCCACTGCTCTCACTCTTGACTTGTGTCCTTCCAGCAAAGGTCCAAGCTTCACTTCCATACGTTAGAGTTGGTATCACAATACTGTCATGTATAAACTTTTTCACTTCCATGCTCACTTCCCTGCTTCTTATCACTGCTTCCAAGGAACCAGCAACCTTTCTTCCCTGCTGTACCCTTTCAAGCACTTCACTCTCCAAACCTCCATCCTTACGCATCACACTACCCAAATACTTAAACGTAATCACATTTTCCAATTCCTCACCATCCAACCTCGCTGTACATTCACTGACTTCACATCTCTCAAAGACCATCACTTTACTCTTCCCTAAATTCACCTTTAGATTCTGTTTCTTACACACTCTTCCAAACTCATCCACCAAGCCTTGCAGCTCCCCTTCGTCTTCACTCAACAACACAGCATCATCTGCAAACAACAGTACAGGGAGTTTCCAAACACTACCCTCTCTCACCAGGGCCACTCCAACATCCACTACCCTACCTTGTACCTCTTTTATTACCCCATCCATGTACAGACTGAACAACCATGGAGACATGACACATCCCTGTTTCAACCCAACCTTCAAAGAGAAAAATTCACTCAGTTCACCATCCACACGCACTGCAGCCTTAGCACCATCATACATACTCTTCACAGCATTCAAAAACTTCCCATCTACTCCATATATTCTTAATACTTTCCACAATCCTTGTCTATCCACCCTGTCATATGCTTTCTCCAAATCCATGGAAGCTGCATACAACTTCTTTCCCTTCTCTAGAAACTTTTCCACTAAAAATCTATGAATGAATAACTGATCTACACAACCTCTTCCCTTCCTAAAGCCTCCCTGTTCTTCTCCAACTAATTCCTCTGTTCTTTCTCTAACTGTCACTAAGTATCCTACCATACACTTTTTCTTTTATATTAAGAAGACAGATGCCCCTATGATTACCACACACTTCTTTTTCCCCTTTTCCTTTGTACAAGGGAATAATTATACCTGACTTCCAATCCTCCAGGACTCTGCCTTCCTCCCAGGCCAATCTGCACATTAAGAAGACAGATGCCCCTATGATTACCACACACTTCTTTTTCCCCTTTTCCTTTGTACAAGGGAATAATTTTACCTGACTTCCAATCCTCCAGGACTCTACCTTCCTCCCAGGCCAACCTGCACATCTTCCACATCCATTCTACTACTATCTCTCCCCCATACTTCAGCATTTCACCACACACTCCATCAATTCCTGGGGCTTTCCCTGATTTAACTTTCTTCATTGCTTCCACAACTTCTACTGATTTCTTCCTGTCTTCTCACCTCCCTCCTTCTCCCAGCCATTCCCCGGCCACTTATACTCACACTACTTCCATCCTCTATGTTCAACAAATCCTTAAAGTGTTCTCTCCATCTGCTCACTTTTTCTCCCTTCTCCACTAGTAATTTACCATTTTTATCTTTCACTCCCCTGCTAACTTCACTTCCACCTTGTCTTACTCTTTTCACCTCTTTCCAGAACATTTTCTTACAGTCCCTCCACTTTACACTCAAGTTCCTTCCAAATTCCTCATCCGCTCTCTTCTTACTAATCTTTTCACCTCTCTTTCTACATATAACTCTCTCTTCCGCCTCTCAACTTCTTCCACGCCCCTATTTCTCATCCATTCATTGTATGCTTTCTTCTTTTGTGTCACAGCCTGTCTCACCTCTTCATTCCACCACGCTGTTCCTTGCACACCCCTCTGACTTCTCTTCATCCCACACACCACATCACATGCTGCACATATTTCTTCTGTAAATATCCTGCACAGACCTTCCACGTCCCCCATCTGCTCCAATTCATATTTGCCCAATCGTTCCTCCACTTCTCTCTTATACTCTGCCTTTTTCTCATCCTCTTGTAACCTTTTCACTCTCCTTACAAATACTCCTCCTTCCCATCTTCTATTTCTCCATCCTAATTGGATCTTGATTCTGGCCACCACCAAGTAGTGGTCAGAAAGTCCACTCCCCCAACCTCTATAAGCCCTTGCATCCATTATACATCTTTGCATCCTTTCATCCACACACACATAATCAATCACTGCCTTCCTTTCATTCAGTTCACCACCCACCCTTCTCATCACTTGTCTATGGTCTTTAAATGTAATGTACGATCACATTACACTCAATTAGTCTTCGGCACTCTTAAGAGTTTTTTTTAATGAGGAAAGTTATGGTTTTCCATCACTCTGTACCACTCCAACAAATGCTTTTCCTAAAATAACCAGAAAATCATCTTACCCACACTCATCAGGGAAACAGCATATAAAAAATACTAAATTACACTTTTTGTGTGTGCTTTATGGTTCTTATCCTTCATTTACTTTTTTTTTCTAAGTTTGGGCAACTTTTGGGATTTTTGTAATATTGTAAAATGGTTGTTATGGTTCCAGTTATAGGGATACGGATTTTGATAAGGGAAAAAAAAAACTGACACATTTGATATGCAAAACATAAAGATGGACTTAATGCAGATACAAGCTAACCAGGAAAAATGTGGGCTAAGACAATCTTAAAGAGAAAGACTGAAATGGGGCAGAAGCAAGATTTCATGCAGCTTGTGGACCTGCCAGTAGGTAAGCTATGGCTCATACATGCAAACAAGGAAAATGCTGCTAAATAGGAATGGTGATCATCTGCCATAAAAAGAGATGATAAACTCACTTTGACTCTTGCCATATTTCTTGTGGTATCAATGAGGAGATGTCTGTATTTCTCAAGTGCTGAGAGCTTGTTCAAAGGATGCTGAAGGATGTGCTGCACCAGACGCAGGGCCAACAGTGGTTGAGGAGTGCTCACTTCGTGAAAACGCACCCCACGTAGACTTTTACGTCTTTCCTGGTAATATATTAATTGGCTTTAGGGTATGTAGTAATTTTATCTGTATTCAAAGATAGTAACATTATTTATCTGTAAGTAACAATATACTAATTACATATACATGTTACGTGTATGCATACAGTGCAGGTACAGTCAACCCCCGCTATTCGTGGGTTAACATGTTCGAGGATTTTTCAGGGAAATTCATATTTTTTTATTTTTGAAGGCTCCAACATGCTTGCATGTGTCGGCCTTGATCACCTTATGGAGGCTCTCCATGCTGCTCCATCTCTGGCAGATTCCTTAGTTAGTCCACTGTCTCTGGGGACACATTCAATGACCTCGTCCCAGGTCTTTTTCAGTCTACCTCTTGCTGCCCTACCCCTAACAGTAACACTTCTCACTTTCTGCACCCAATTATCATCCCTCTTCCTCTCCACGTGCCCAAACCATCTCAATCTACCCCTCCTCATCACAACACCAATACACACCAGTTCCATCCTGCCTCTCAACTTTTCCATCATAAATTATTTTTAAAAATTTCATTCATTTTTTCATTCATTCATTGCCAGACGCCATGTATCCCAAACGGGGTGGTCAAGGGCTTAGAGTTAATTATTTTACAGGGAGGGGCACTAATCCTCCACCAACCCCACTTGACACGTAGGGAGAACGTTATGCCAACAGCATCTGGTGTTCCCAGGAGGTCACCCATCCAAGTACTAACCAGACCCAACGTTGCCTAACTTCGCTGATCGGACGGGAAGCAGTGTACTCAACATGGTATGGCCGTTGGCATATATTACATGCCATACTGTAATATAAAGGGACCGGTTAAAAATTTACAGGAAGATATTTACTGGTTTTCCCACGGCATCAACTGTTCCTCAAGGTTCACATGTGATTTCTTTTTTCAAGTTTTCAATGAGAAATACTGTATAGAATATTCATCATCTATAATGAACTGCATGGCAAACTCTCATCATCATCATCATCATCATCAAAAGGGTGAGTAGAGTACACTGTACCCAGAAAGGTTTTTGTATCATCTTGTACTGTCTTTTTAGGAAGTATTAATGTGCCATGAAATGCATTTAAAGGTCTCATAGTGGGTCTGTGGGTAACGGGAAAAGTTAAAACCATGAAATCGGTGATTTCAGCAGAAGGTATGGATTATTCACCGATTTCACCCAATCACGGGAGGGTCCGGTATGTAACCCCTACGAATAGCAGGGTTCGACTGTACAAGATGAATTCTGATGGGATGAATAATGAATGAATGGCTAAATAGTCCATTTCACTGGGCACTCTAGTGGTAGTTCAACTTTCATGTGATCTTTCTCTGGTTTCTGAATCACAGCCACTCCTTTTTCTTAATGGGAAATAGGGTTACTGTGATGATTATCTGCATAAAGTTCTGAGCAGCAGTAAAATACCGCAAAATAATCACCAAACACTCTATTCAAAACACAATTCTTTGGTAAATGTTGTTTCATTTACTATCTTCCATACTACTCCTACAATACTACTACTACTACTATCATTATTATCAATCTCCACCTATTACCACAGGCAGATATCTTTGCATCCATCAGTATTTTTACTGATCTCCACCCATTATCATAGATGGAGATCTCTGTATCTGACAGTCATTTTATCATCATCGTCGTCATCATCATCATTCGGACCTCCCTTCCCACCCTAGGGCAGGGTAAAGTGCAGCAACGTCAAGACAGCCTAAGTTTGGGCCACGTTTCCATTCACTCACCATTCGGGCCCCCGGAATCCTGGCACTGATACGCCAAAAGCTTTCACTACATTCTGTAGCTTCACATAAACGTATCCGATAGTCAATCCAGATGCTGTCATGTTAAAACAGGATGCCAAATCCCTGACCATGCACTTCTTCTCACAACATTCACCCAGCCAGCTTGATCTCTTGTCAGTTCCCTAGCCTCACCAACTTCCATACCTCTCTGCCTCACATACTCATTCACCATATCCCTCCACCTTCTCCATGGCCTACCTAGCCTCCTCCCTCCTTCAAATTTGCTTAGATATACCTTTTTCACCACTGTATTGTTGTCCATTCTCTCCACGTGACCATACCATCTCAGTACACTCTCTTCAATTCTGGTGTCCACAGACTTCCTCACTTCGCATCTTTGATGAATCACATTTTTTCATATCCTGGCCACTCTCTGTACTCCACATACATTCCTTAGCTGTCCCATCTCCACTGCTCTCACTCTTGACTTTTCATTTTCATGCCACCCATTGTGTCACATCCATATGTTAAAGCTGGCATTGACACTCTTTCATGCAAGCCTTAAGCAGCTGTTACACTCAAGTCTCTGTTTCTTATCAAGGCCTTCATAGCACCAGCTACTTTCCTTCCTTCTGTCACTCCACTTTCCACTTCTTCTGGACATTTTACTGTCTTTTCCATCACTGTACCCAGGAATTTGAACTCTCTCACCAATTCCAGTCTCTCTCCATTCACTTTAACATCACACTGGGAGTCACCTTCTCTCTCAATTACCATAACTTTACTCTTTTCTACATTTACTCTCAAAGCATGATGCTCACAGACATCAGCAAAGCTCTGCCCTGGTCTACCAAGTTCTTGTCCGGTATTTGTTTCATCAGCAAACAACAAATTTAGGATAATCCATCCATCACCATTTGTTACTAACGCCATCCCTCTCTCCATTAATCGTATTTTTATTTCTACCCCAATCACATATACAGTGGAATCGCAAATTTCGATTGGCATATGTACCTAAAAATCACCACGAAATTCAAATAATTGAAATTTAAACTGAACTTCTCATGGGAAAAATTAGTTTGGGTCCGGGGCCTCCAAACCTAACTACCTAAAATCATGATTTTTTACCCAAACCCCCTGTAAACTTTATGAACTATAATTGTAGTTCAGTAACTGTAGTTCTGCATTGTATTGCCATACTGTCAGCAAGTGTATACTTGGTGTATTTCTGCCCTTTCCTGCATTGCCATTTCTCCTTTGGCTGTGAAGATTTAGAGGAGCCAGGTTGCTCTCATCCATTACCACTGCTACCCGAAGAACCACTCTTGCTTGCCATCTTGAAACAGGTAAGTTGTGATGAAAATACAAAGAAAATACATACAACTGAATTGCAGTGAAATGCATGTCCACATGTGGATGGTACAGGCTGAAAGTGCAGCAATTGGCTGTAGGGGGCTGGCTGCTGGCAGGACAGTCGCAAGATGACAACTGACAGCTTAGCATCGCCTTGCACATGGCTTGTTGTTGTTGGTCCCTACTCTCATCTGCGAGCTCTTGTCCTTAAACAACATGACTATTTTTTTTCTCAGTCTCTACTGTTCATTTCTATGTTGCTCCTTATATTCATAATTACCATACTTGTCTTCATTTCAGTATTCTGCCTACTGTATTTGCTACCACCTGTAATTCATTTTGTTTTAGTATTTCTACTATTGATTCTCTTCCTTTCATTTCTCTTGTTATATCTCTGAGTTATTAAAGTAATGATTAGTTAATAATAAGTATATTTATAGAATGACGGAATCGTCCAGGGTGCGAATTATCCTGACAGGAAATCATCCATTTTTTGACGGGGAATTATCTGATGGGCGAATTGACTTGACGGTGAATTGTCTCGGAACCATATCATCGAATGCTTCATATACTGTATGAATAAATGATGCTGATTTTCATTCTCTTCTTGACACGACACATACAATGTTCAGTTAGGCTCATACTTTTTCTTATAATTTTCCTTTACTTCTAGCATTTTGGTTCACATCAAAAATATTATCTTTGCTTGTTTTGGTTGAAGTCTGGCCCTGAGAGCACATGTCACATACGATATTAGGGTAGGTTCATACTTTTTCTTATAATTTTCCTTCACTTCTAGCATTTTGGTTCGCATCAAAAATATTATCTTTGGTTCTTTTGGTTGGAGTCT